>NC_134404.1:11819649-12135065 GCF_038048845.1 Mixophyes fleayi | reverse complement strand
ACGTGTTACTTGCGCAATACAGACATGGTATGTCATCACATCCCATGGTTAGCTGCAGATTCAGCACTATCATGGAGTGAGATTGCTGTCACACACACAATACAGACATGGTATGTCATCACATCCTGTGGTTAGCTGCAGATTGAGCACTATCATGGAGTGAGATTGCTGTCACACACACAATACAGACATGGTATGTCATCACATCCTGTGGTTAGCTGCAGATTGAGCACTATCATGGAGTGAGATTGCTGTCACACACACAATACAGACATGGTATGTCATCACATCCTGTGGTTAGCTGCAGATTGAGCACTATCATGGAGTGAGATTGCTGTCACACACACAATACAGACATGGTATGTCATCACATCCTGTGGTTAGCTGCAGATTGAGCACTATCATGGAGTGAGATTGCTGTCACTCACTAAATACAGACATGGTATGTCATCACATCCTGTGGTTAGCTGCAGATTCAGTACTATCATGGAGTCAGATTGCTGTCACTCACACAATACAGACATGGTTTGTCATCACATCCTGTGGTTAGCTGCAGATTCAGTACTATCATGTAGTGAGATTGCTGTCACTCACACAATACAGACATGGTATGTCATCACATCCTGTGGTTAGCTGCAGATTGAGCACTATCATGGAGTGAGATTGCTGTCACTCACACAATACAGACATGGTATGTCATCACATCCTGTGGTTAGCTGCAGATTCAGTACTATCATGGAGTGAGATTGCCGTCAATCACAAAATGGTGGAGCTATTATTTCAGAGACTTGTGTGTTCACTGGAATACACACATGTAGCTAATGCATCAGAAGGTCTGAGCAGCTATAGCACACATCTCTGTCACTCAGTCCCAACATCTATCCCATTCAGTCCCCAAAGCCATCCTATTCAGTCCCCACATCTATCCCACTCAGTCCTCACAGTCATCCCACGCAGTCCTCACAGCCATCGCTCCCAGTCACCACAGCCATTCCACTCAGTGCCCACATCTATCTCACTCAGTCCCCACAGCCATCCCACTGAGTCCTCACAGCCATCGCTCCCAGTTACCACAGCCATCGCTCCCAGTTACCACAGCCATCACTCCCAGTCACCACAGCCAGCCCACTCAGTCCTCACAGCCAGCCCACTCAGTCACCACAGCCAGCCCACTCAGTCCTCACAGCCAGCCCACTCAGTCCTCACAGCCAGCCCACTCAGTCCTCACAGCCAGCCCACTCAGTCCTCACAGCCATCCCACTCAGTCCCCACAGCCATCCCACTCAGTCCTCACAGCCATCCCACTCAGTCCTCACAGCCATCCCACTCAGTCCTCACAGCCAGCCCACTCAGTCACCACAGCCATCCCACTCAGTCCTCACAGCCATCCCACTCAGTCCTCACAGCCATCCCACTCAGTCCCCACAGCCATCCCACTCAGTCCCCACAGCCATCCCACTCAGTCCCCACAGCCATCCCACTCAGTCCCCACAGCCAGCCCACTCAGTCCTCACAGCCAGCCCACTCAGTCCTCACAGACAGCCCACTCAGTCCTCACAGACAGCCCACTCAGTCCTCACAGACAGCGCTCCCAGTCACCACATCTATTCCACTCAGTCCCCACAGCCATTGAATTCAGTCCCCACAGCCATTGCTTTTCTAAAGATTTCTAAATAATAAATTCAAGCACATAATTGAAATAGATAAAGATAATCTATAAATTGGTATAAAAAATTTCAATCAGTCCATGATATATAATTCCTAATGGGTAATATTAGATTTCTATAAGTAATTAGTCTAAGTTATAGATATCCACAAATGATCCCTAATCGAGAGGGACTGTGTATTATAAGACTCATTTGTTTATGTTAAGCAGGATGAGATAGTGGTAACACTTATGTATATACCTCGGGGATATAGTGTTATAAATAGATTAATAGATTTAGTTCCTAAACGTGGAATCCATCTGGACTATATTCAGAATTCTTTTTTCAAACACTACAGTAAAAACTATAACAGTTCAAATGGTAGTGAAACTGCAATAATATGAAATTGATAAACCTTAGTGCACACTCAGATACATTTATATGAATACCAATAGTATCATTCAGTGAATGATATAGTAAGGAAGGAGCTAAAGCTCAAGCAGTGTCACAAATCACCCTACGAGCTGCTTTATCAGAACCTGTGTTTGACGAGAGCTTCACCTATAGCAACCCCCTTTCCCATAGAACCAGATATGTTCGGCGGTACTCATTTTTCCTTCCACAGGGCTTAATCTCGAGTATTGATTGCTCAACACTGGTAGGTGGGCACCACAGAGGACTAGGCAGTGGAATGCTGTATCTATGGTAACTAGGATGCAGGATGTGGGGAGTGAGGGCTACTCCGTCTTGTCCAAACCCATATCAGAGCTAGTTTAGCACAAATTGCTGACAAAGTTAATGCTGGCTATGATAGAAAGGTGTCAGAACCAAGTGCCCATGCTGACCCCTATCCACCACCAAAAGGGCCTACAATGGGCACGTGACTGCCAGAACTGGACCATGGAGCAATACTAGAAGGTGGCCTGGTCTGATGAATCACATTTTCTTTTACATCATGTGGACGGCCTGTGTGTGCACGTTATTTACCTGTCAAAGAGTTGGCACCAGGATACATTATGGGAAGAAGGCAAGTTGTCAGATGCAGTGTGTTGCTCTGGGCAATGTTCTGCTGGGAAACCTTGGGTCCTGGAATTCATGTGGATGTTATTTTGATACATCCCAGCTACTTAAACATTATTACAGACCAAGTACACCCCTTCATGGCAACGGTATTCCCTGATGGCAGTGGCCTCTTTCAGCAGAATAATTTGCTCTGTCACACTGTAAAAATTGTTCAAGACTGATTTGAGGAAGATGACAGAGTTCCAAATTCCCCAGATCTCAACCCGATCGAGCATTTGTGGGACGTGCTGGAAAAACAAGTCCGAGCCATAGAGGCCCCACCTCACAACTTACAGGACTTAAAGGATCTACTGCTAACGTCATAGTGCCAGATACCACAGAACACCTTCAGAGGTCTTCAGGAGTCCATGCCTCGATGGGTCAGAGATGTTTTTGTGACACGAGGGGGACTTACACAATATTAGGCAGGTGGTTGTAGTGTTGTGGCTGATCGGTGTATGTATGGGTGTGTGTGCATGTATGTGTATGTGAATATATGAATATATATATATATATATATATATATATATATATATATACACATATATATAAATATATATTATAGATAGATAGGTATAGATATAAACAGATTGAAACTCATCCACTCAAACGCCAAAAAGCAATGAAGTTTTTACTGTATTATTAAATTGTCTTTACTATTGTTAAAAGAACATGGTTTTCATTTTACTTTTCATGTGGATTGTGCATATATCACTTGCTGCATTGTTCTAGTGCTCTCCGTGCGTTGGGTTTACACTTCTGTGCCGTTTCTAATAAAAGACTTCCCACTAATGTCTTGTTGCCTTTGCCTATTCTTGAATTAATATTAAAAGCCAATTGTAAGAGAATGTAATGGCAAACATTGTTTACTGAAAACCAAACTTAGTAGAGGCTTATACATCAATTATATGTATTTTAAATATATTGGTATGCTGTAGGCTATTAACACATTTTTATGAATTTGCTCTGTAGTCTTTCTAAGCCACTGAGGCCCTAAACTATTATACAAGCAAACATAAGAAAATGTAATAGTATAAGCATGGGAGTAGAAAGAGAATGTACATGGGCACAAGACAGACCTCTGTATTGGTGAGATAAATCATTATGAAGTTGTGTTTTTTTTTTGTAACTGAATTAATCAAATGTATGCTTGTCATAAATTATTTCTAGGGTAAATGACACCAAAATGTAGATGGCTGTAGGGACTGAGTGGGATGCATATAAAGACTCAGTTTGATGGATGCGGGGTATATATTTTGTGTTACATAACTGCTCATACCTTCAGTTGCATAGACTGCATGTGTGTATTCCACTGATCACACAAATCCCGAATATGATCCAATGCAGGTGCGGACGATTCAAGTCCTTGCTTTCTCGTATGTACGGTTGATTTCAGCCGTATCATTTGTAGCAACTTCAGGGCAGAGGTAATTGCCGACTGATAGTAATGACTGACGGCATAGTCTTTGTTTTAAAAACTACACAGAACATATATTTGCAAGTAAGATAGACGAAAAGAACGCATTGGATGTACAGTATGCGTTAAAAAGGATCTTTATATACTTAATGCTAGAAAAAAAAGTAAAACAATGTGTTTAATAATGATTATACTGTTAAGTATGCTCTCCGTTGTGACATTATATTGCACATACGCTTGTGCATAAACTGCTGTCTCTTCTGGGTGTTTATGTACTGCAAGTACTGTGTAGGCTGAGTGTACTTATGTTACAATTGAATTGGGGAGTATCTTGTGATATGCATGGACTTGACTATGGGCGACCATACGCACAATTTATGTGCTCTTTTTAAGCACGCAACTTCCGTGCATGTTGAGTTCGGACTTGAATCAAAGCCCCTATTCTCTACCACCACCTATTAGGGCAATAGGACCCAAGGATAATGTCACACGTTATGCACATTGTCACTAAAGGGTTAACAATGCAATGCACACAGTGGCAATCAAAGGGTTAACACATCAAAGCTCTAATAGTACAGGGAGTGTTACACAACTGTATACAATGTTATATGATGGAAGTGTAATTATTATCTGTAGCGTTTCTCTCTGCCAGTGTCTGATCTGACTCTGCTGCAAAACAATCAGTAGCTGATTTATAACTTATGAGCAGTTAGTTATCAATATATCTATATATATCTGTTACATCACAGGACACGACAGGAATCAGAGTAATAGGTATCAGCACCAGGTGACACATATGTTATTATAGGGATGTTGTAAGACTCTTATATGAGAGCAGTATCCATCATTTACCATCCATGATGTAAGTCGCTGTGTGTAACAATTACTAATCGCACATGTAGTAATAAACTGGCCACATACCATCTTCATTCTGAGGAAATCAGATGCATATTATGTAATGTACTTTAGTAATAATTTGTTGTTTGATTTAGCAATATGGAGATAGATAAACTCTCAATTGAATGTCAGGAAAGAACATCATTTAGATATTTTTAGACAATTAGACCATTAATAAGACATATTTTGTGAATTTAGGTTTTTATTCTTTGTCTTTGCAGACCCACAAGCCACAAAGAGGAGAAGCTCTGAGGCCTTCCACTGTCATCGACGATGCAGATTCCGAGCCCTTCAATGGGGAATATTTTAACAATTTTACAATTTGTGGATGATCTTATTTCTTCTCCGACTTTGAACCATGTCCAGATTTGGGTTCATAATTAGATCACCTCCTAAAATGATAGACATTTTCTATAGTATTTTGGGTGGCCTACGATGTATCCTACCCAGATGGTATAATTACCATTATTACCTTTAAGGAGGATAGAGCAGGAATGGGGCTGTCCTAATAAATAACCCAACGCCACCATAGTGTGTGGGGCAACTGTTTAACTAGAAGCTTGGGAAGGTTGGATGGAGGAATGTAGGATTATACTAATTTGTGAAACACGTTCATTGCAGGTAAACTATATCAGATTATTATTTTTTAATTGGTTATCAATATTTAAAGTTTTGTTTGGTTGATATAAAACTCTTGCGTTACTTGTAAATAAATCCAGGGTAGTCGTGGTTGACCAAGTTTGTAGTACAGATATCTGAAAAGAATACTCTTCCTTCTCAAAAGTCACAACACCTACTGAAGATTAGACTCTGATCATTTCTCAAAATATTCATTACTCAACATATTTCATGACCAAATCGATGGCATAATATAATTATATGATTTGGCAGATTACTAATTATAAATGAAATACAATATACCCTACTATGAAGACTAAACCCAACACAAATACAATCAGCATAATCAAAATTATGGCCCTAGTAAAGAGTATAATATTTAATTTTGCAGTCACATAAGTCCCTGGACATTAATCTCCTCCCCCACCTTATACGGCATAATACTAGTCTGTGTCCACGCAGAGTTGTTAAACTAGTTTTAGACTATAGAACTTTTGGGCACATTTGAATAGGCCTGGCTTACATCCTATACAGGGGCTATGCCTACAGTCTTTGTATTTATCATCTCTTCACATGCTGTACTGGGCCCCCGCCTGCATTTGTGTGAACTGTAAAAAGATTTCTTAGGTATATTTACTATGCGATGGTTCCGAAAAAACCTCCGATTCCCAGCACTTTGAAGTCATTTTCTAAAACGGCATTTTTATTAAAGACAAAGCCCATCAGGTTTTGTCTGTAATAAAGTTGTCATTTGAAGAAAATGACTTCAAAGCGCCAGGAATCGGCAGATCTACGGATCCACCGCATAGCGAATATATCCCTCAGTCTCTGGCTATCTTTACTGGGATAGACTCAGACAACAATTACTCTCTACCTACTTTAACACATGGATTTACTCAAAGAGAACTGGGTTTAGTATAAGGCTGAGTATGAACTAAGAATGTAATTATTATAACAAGGGAATTATAGGTAATTGTAATGGAAGTTAGTGATAAGGAGTTGTAAATAGTTTAATTGGAAATGGTGAATTGGGAAAGGTAGTTTAAGTGATATTGTTACATGGTTAGTAATGACGTTTGGTCAGGTTTTTTTGGATGAAGTGATATTGTTACATGGTTAGTAATGACGTTTGGTCAGGTTTTTTTGGATGAAGTGATATTGTTACATGGTTAGTAATGACGTTTGGCCAGTTTGTCGGATTTAGTGATATTGTTACATTGTTAGTAATGAAGTTTGGTCAGTTTGTTGGATGGAGTGATATTGTTACATGGTTATTAATGAAGTTTAGCCACTTTGTTGGATGGAGTGATATTGTTACATGGTTACTGAAACCTTCTCACCAGACTCCCCCTCTCCCGTCTCACCCTCCTCAGGTCTATACTCAAAGTGGCTGCGAGACTCATCTTTCTCTCCTGCTGCTCCTCTTCTGCCTCCCCTCTCTGCCTTGCCTTACACTTGCTCCCCTTCCCCTTCAGAATCCTTTGCAAACTGCTTACCCTGACCTACAAGACCCTCTCCCACTCCACTGCCCCATACATCTCCAACCTCCTCTCCATTCACACTCCATCCCATTCCCTGCATTCGGCCAATGATCGTTGCCTCTCCTCCACTCTGATCACCTCAAACCACTCCAGAATCCAAGACTTCTCCTGGGCTCTACCCCTCCACTGGAATGACCTCAAGCGCTCCAGCTGACTGTCCCCTAATTTGTGCACCTTCAAATGAGCACTTAAAACTCATCTGTTCCTCAAAGCCTACCTTATTCCTTATCTCCTCCCTTCTCATCCCTTGTCCTGCTACTTGCTCCTCTTTCCTCTGACTCCTCATTGTGCCTCCTGTCTCTTTACCCTCCCTTTAGAATGTAAGCTCTTATGAGCAGGGCCCTCTTCCCTCCTGTCTCTCTAACTTTTCTTCACTATGCTACCTATGTTTGGCGCTATTGAAGTCCTGGTATTTTTGTAAACTGTTCTGTACTGTCTGTTTTCTGTACGATGCTGCAGAAATTTTGTGGCGCCCTATAAATAAAGATTATTATTAATAATAATAATAATAATAATAATACACAAGTAGAAAAAAACTGGAGTTATAAAAAGATGACTCAGAAGAAGCGGGAGTGCTTTCAATTCTTGCACCGTTATATCTTGTAACTAATGACTTTGTGTATCCATGTATAATGTTACAATTGTAAACTGCAACCTCTCTGTGTACTGTATGTATGAAGTCACAATTGTAATTAGCCACATCTCTGTGTACTGTAGCTATATATGATGTCACAACTGTGAACTGCCACTTCTGTGTGTGTAGTAGCTATATATAATGTCATAACTGTGAACTGCTACTTCTGTGTGTACTGTATGTATAATATTACAATTCTGTGTCACTTCTGTGTACTGTATCTCTGTATGGTGTCACAACTGTAAGTTACACCGCTTATTGTATTCCTGTATAAATTGTCGGGCACTGCTGTTGATAAGAGAGCATTCTAGATAGAAGCTCAATGCTGGTACTAGCCGCGCTTGCGCACTATAATGGTGTTACTGTGGAACTTTTTTGTGCTTTGGAACCACAACCTGATTGGACATCCACTTATTTACCTTTAATGCTGCAGTCAGCTGATCAGAAGCGGCTAGATAGTGCTGCTAATAGTCATCATCACTAAGGCGTATCGTTGCACCAGCCCTCCAGCAGGTACATGCCTCCTGACAAGTATATATGTGTCTTGGTCCTGGTCTACCTTGGGTGCAGTGACATGAACAAGCCCTTACTGTCCTTGACCAATGCTCAATATAATAATAATAATAAAATAAATTTCAATAAAATGTCCTTATTTACATGTGTCAGATGAAGGTTGGGACAATTTAAAAAGAGAACTGTCAGCCAATTCCTCATTATTCTAGGTAAGATTGGTTTCACGCCTGTAACACTTATGACGACATACGCCCCCAACTCAGGTCACTCCTCCTTTTTTCGTACCATTTTTCGTGAACTTCAGTCACACCGACTGGGTAGGGTCCTGCTGGGAGGCGATTTTAATACGGTTCTTTCCTAAGCCTTAGACCGTTGACTAGGGCCCTCACAGCGGGCTCACACCATAGGCTCTAAATCCCTCCACAGGGGCGCACGGAGGATTGTCGGGGGGGGGGGGGTTTCTCCCTGCCAACTCAAAAAAACCCCAAAAAAACGAGAGAGAGCTGTCTAAGAAGCGTCTGCGGCGGTGCTGTATACAATACAGCACCGCCGCGGATGCTTCTTTGAAAGCGCCGCGGCTGCTGTATAGGACAGTGGCCACTTAGAGACTCAGAAACCCCCCCTGTGTGCGCCACTGCTCCATAAACACATTGTGGAGGCGGGCTTGTTTGACTCATGGCTTACAACATTTCCCTCAGGGAGATATTACACCTTTTATTCTCACCCCCATGACTCATACTCCAGAATCGACCTGATCCTTTGCTGTCCACACCTTATGTCCACATTAATCTCAGCTGATATTCTTCCCAACCCATGGTCGGAGCACTCTGCAACAAAGGCCACCTTTGACCTCACCTCCACTGTAGGTCTGAGCGCTACATGGAAATTGAATGGAGCCCTTCTCAGACTCCCACAATTTCAAACATTATGAACGATAAATTGGAGGAATATTTTGAAATTAATACCACAGAGAACGTACGCTTCCCCACTACGTGGGAGGCGCATTGAGCAGTGATCCGAGGAGAGATCATTAAATTTGCATCTACCAGGAAAAAACAGCAAATGGAGCAGATCGATTCACTCTCTTCTCAGATTCTGCTCAAATTATATCACAGCTTACTAGGTTGAGTGGGGAGCTTAGCCACCTCATAGCCGAAAAAACAGAAAGGAGCCTCCGTGGTTGGGACAGAGTTTTTATGAAAAAAGTAATAAAGCAGACTCACTGTTAGCTAACAGTCTAGAAGCCGAAAGAGCCTCTCAAACAATTAATGTCATCCGGGACTCAGGGGGCTCTTTGTCCTACGACTCCCGTGTAATTAACAAAACCTTCCGTTCCTTCTACGAGGCTCTTTACAACTTGCCAACCCAAGGAACAACAGAGGTAGTTAAAAAGGATACTACGGATTATCTAAGCTCTTGCCACCTCCCATCCTTAAACCAATCTAAAGCAGAGGGGTTGTCGGAGGACATAACAGTAGAATAGATTAAACTCGCCCTTAGCTCACAGAAACCTTCTAAAGCGCCCGGTCCAGACGGTTTTTCTTTGGTCTATTATAAGACATTTGCCCCTAAGTTGTTACCCAAACTTGCCACTTTCTTCAATGCAATACTACACAGTGACACCTTCCACCCCGACTCCACTTTATCCACAATTATTGCCACAAGATATACGAGCACCAGCTCTTAAACCCCAGACCGGAAGTGAACAGAGGACATCTACCACTCATATGAATAACATTTTAGAGGTGGCCACTTTAAGTACAGATTCACAAGGATTGTGTCACAATGTGCATCCTGGTAATTTGGGCATCTTGAATCCGCCTTTAAAGGGGGGGGTACTTTCATGTTCTGCCTCTGGCTAGTTTGCAGCAACTCCCTTGAAAATGCTGCTTGCCTCCTGCAGCTCCTGTCTGCCAAAAACTATGTTGGACGTTGCCTTTATATGTATCCAGCATGCAGTACCACTGTTCCACCAAAGGGGCCACTGTGGTACTTGGACTGCTCTCCTACCTGCCAGTGTATTGCTCGCCTAGCAATCCAGCTTCTACAGTCTGTAGCAGCTATCCAGATATCTAGCTCCTGTATCTGCAGTAGTTACACCACCGGGTCTGATCCAGTCTCCTGGCTGTCTGCCTACTTATACCTCGTGTTACCTGTTTAACCTGAGTCCTGACACCCGTGATTCCTCCGGTGTTTCGTGCCTCCTGAGTATCCTGAGTCCTGACACCTGTGACTCGTCTGGAGCCTCGTGCCTCCTGAATTATCCGGGTATCCTGGCAGCCTTGGTTTACCCTGCTTTTACAGCCTCTGAACCAGACCTTGTCACCCGGCTTCTCAGCACTGACTCTTTGAACTATATCATTGGCCATTCTCTGCATCTGTGGCCTCCTGAGTTATCTACGCTATAACTGCCATACCCTGCTCTGCTGTACTTGTTGTCACAGCATTTATTGCAACTTAACCTGTGTTACTAATAAACCAGTTCATAGGCAGCACAGTAGCCTAGTGGTTAGCACTTCTGCCTCACAGCACTGGGGTCATGAGTTTGATTCCCGACCATGGCCTTATCTGTGTGGAGTTTGTATGTTCTCCCTGTGGTTGCGTGGGTTTCCTCCGGGTGCTCCGGTTTCCTCCCACACTCCAAAAACATATTAGTAGGTTAATTGGCTATCAAAAAATTGACCCTAGTCTCTGTCTGTCTGTCAATCTCCCTCTTTGTCTGTCTGTGTCTGTGTGAGTGTGTGTCTATATTAGGGAATTTAGACTGTAAGCTCCAAAGGGGCAGGGACTGAAGTGAATGAGTTCTCTGTACAGCGCTGCGGAATTAGTGGCGCTATATAAATAAATGGTGATGATGATGATGATTCCACTTACACTCTCTGGGGTCTTCATATTGGGAAATCTGCAGACTTATATTGCTATATATTGCTACGGGGAGATTTGGTTACTTGCTGGTGAGTGGTTAAAGCACAAATTTATATCAGACAGAGATTGATCTGGGACTTCATTTACCAGGCAGTGTGTAAAACACGGTTTATATGGGACTCAGAGGCAGATCCGGGATCTTGGGGATAATATGCTTCTAAATTCTCAACCTGGAGGTGTAACAAGAGTTCCTAATTTAGATGTACAGAAGACTGTATTTCTTTATTCTCCCATATTAATGACTGAAGTATTATATTTTGCAAGAGATAATCTGTGTTGTTGAATAATACAGGAACGAAGTCTCTTCAGAATACTTTAATACTTTATTTCAAAACCTTTTGTACGTACAGTACGGAGCATGCAGCTCAATAGAAGCAATATCAGCAGAATAGAGTAATAAACCTTTTATAGTCTACACGCACAAAATATATAATGTGTCAAACAATCATTTACATCACACTTATCATGTAACATCTGTCAACTAGGTTCAGACTTCTTGACCTATATTAGAACTACATGACCTTATAACATACTTACACTCTTGATAACCGTCACTGGTTTAACTGAAACTAGACATGTAAAGGGTGTTTCTATGACATTAACACCTGCAGTTATCTTTCTTTGATAAAGACAAAATTGTAAGCATATTATATTCCACCAGCCCCTCCCTTTTAACCTCTTACTATCCGAATCAATTTACAGTTTGTATCCAATGTCTCTTAATTGAATTGATCATCCATAATAATCTGCAATAATATTAATGTCCTATCTAGATGTTATCTGTCCAAATTTTTATAAATAAAAATTAATTTATATCTAATTATATTTATCTTAATTTGTATAATTATTGTTTGTTATTTGTCTGATTGTGAATCAAAATATCATTGTCATTCTTTCAAGCCAAAGCTTACTCTGCCCCCTGGTGGACACAGCACAGACTGTGTTAGATGATGTCACAGAAGGAACAAGAGCTTATCTCATCCTCAGGGGCAAGGGGATCCCTGAGGGGAACGCAAAAAGGGGAACCTGTCACCATCTTGCTCTCTTGGAGATCAGCCGACAAGAGGAGAGAAGCTGCAGGAGGAGGCTGCATACAACGGAGAGGAAATAGAGTGTCTCCTGCTCCAGCCCTTCCTGGGGGAGATGGAGAGAGCCTGAGATTATCAGCTTAGATCTGAATCCAATACTGTTGGCCTGAGTTTGAAAATGTGGAGATCCTGCCTATAGCAACCAATCAATTTCTAGCTGTCATTTTGTAGAATGTACTAAATAATGCCAATAAAGTCCTTTAAATGTGCCCTTTGGAATGCACAATCAGTTTGTAACAAACTTACCTCCATACACAACCTCTTCCTCTCAAACAACCACAACCTTCTGGAAATAACTGAAACATGGCTACACAATCAGACACTGCCTCACCTGCAGCCTTTTCACATGGTGGTCTCCATTTCTTCCACAGTCCCAGATCTGGAGGCAGACAAGGAGGTGGGGTTGGACTACTTCTCTCCCCACAGTGCACATTCACAGTTCTACCAAATGTCCAATCAGTTACGTTCACATTTTTTGAAGTATATGCTATCCGGATATTTAACCCATTCTCTATCCATATCGCTGTGATCAATCACCCCCCCCCCCTCCCCCTGGACCGCACCAACAATTTCTTGAGGATTTCTCTGCATGGCTCCCTCGATTCTTATCCTCTGACATCCCCACCCAGTGGCGCACGCAGGGGGGGTTTCTGGTTCTCCAGAAACCCCTCCCCTCCGGGAACCAACAGTACTGTACAGAAGCCGCGGCGCTGTCAAAGAAGCGTCCGAGGCAGTGCTGTATTGTAGTATAATACAGCACTGCCGCGGATGCTTCTTGACAGCGCCGCGGCTGCTGTAGAATTCAGACTCGCTGAAATGGATCTCTCGCTCTTTTTTTTTTTTTTCGGGGGGAAAGGGGGGGCAGAAACCCCCCCTTCTAAATCCTGCATTTGCCCCTGCCTCCATCATCATGGTTGATTTAAACATCCCTATTGCTAATCCACCTTCCAATGTTGCTTCCAAACTACTCTATCTAACCTCCTCACTTGACCTCTCCCAGTGGGTTGAATCCGCTACTCATCAGGATGGCCATTGTCTTGATCTTGGTTTCTCTAGACTATGCTCAATTTCTGATTTCCTTAACACTCCTTTCCACTTCTCGGATTATCACCTTATCAGCTACATGCTTACTCCCATTACTTTAACTTCTCTGCTCTCAAACTCTACCAAGCCTCCTCATACCCGCAGAAATCTTAACTCTATTGATCTTCACCAGTTTTACACCTCTCTCCAACATCTTCTCTCCCCAATCTTTACATTCTCCTCCGCTGATAGGACAATACCTAATTTTCACCAAACCATAGCCAGTGGTAGTCAGCATATCGATGAAGACTACCCCAACAAGACTTACTGAGACGTGTTCACACTGAAGGGCTCCTTCCCTGACCTGGCTCCAGGACAACTCATGTGGAAAACGACTGGAAGCAATCACGATCACTTGGACAATGTACTTTACAAAGCGTTGTGCATACTTATATTACCCCATTAACAGCACCGATAACAGCGTAGCGGTTATCAGTGACGTCATGAGCTGGCGCCGGCTTCTTTAGTGATCGCGATTGCTTCCAGTCGTTTTCCACATCAGTCGTCCTGGAGCCACGTCGCGGTAAGTCTTGTCGGAATAATGAGCATCATTATTCCGTACCCCACCCACCATAGCAACAGCCCTTGATCAAGTGTCTCCACCGAATATTCCTAGTTCACGTCGACTTCGATGTCAATTGTGACACATTAAAGTAACACAAAACCTTCAAAAACTTTCCCGTGACGCAGAACGTCACTGGCATAAATCTTGAACCTCTAATGATTTCCTCACATTTACTTCTATCTACCGCTCTTATTGAAATGCTCTGGACACTGCAAAACAAACATACTTCCAATCTCTCAACTATGCTCAGGCTTCAAACCCCAAACGCCTGTTTAACACATTTAAATCTATTCTCAACCCTCCCACCCAAAACCCTCCGACTACTATCAGTGCCCAGGATTTTGCTTCCTACTGTAAGGACAAGATTGATAAGATCCGGCTACAAATTGTATCATCTTTTTTTGACAAGCAATCAGCTCTATTCATTCCAAGCACCTTCTAACACCCTCTCTTCATTTGTTCTCACAAATGAAGATGAAGTATTTACATTCTTCTTATCTTCCTACTCTACCTCCTGTCCTCTTCATCTTTTGGAAATACCTGCTGCAAATGCCAGTGATTGTAGCACCTATTTGTATCTTGTTTAGCCTGTTAGTCACATTTCAAGATAATTTCCTCTCACATGTCTACAGAGAGAGAAGGGGATCTAGTACATTATGTTTTAAAAATGATTTATCATATATGAACCCATATATGAAAATATTGCACGTCAAGTTACACAGGATAATGATGCAACTAACAAAGCCGGGGCTGCTTCACTGTAGAAGATCTGGAAAAATTCACTGGTGGGAGAGAACCTGATAAAAACAAAAAACCCACAGACCACAGACTAGTTTCAATTCAACTGAATCTTTTTCAGTGCATGTGGGGGAAGGGTTAAATCCTCAGTATTTATACTCATATTACTTTTTAAATAAACACTTTACAAATATAAACAACATGTATTTCATCCCTGAAGTGCGATATTTTCACCTGAATTCGGTAGGGGGCTCTATCTTTATGATGTATGATGAATTTTATTTGATTAAACATGCTTTGTACATTACTCATGTGCAGAGCCGTAACTAGGGTGGTGCGGGCGGTGCCGTCGCCCCGGGCGCAAGCCCAAAGAGGGCGCAGCAGCCGCCCGCTACCTAGCTCTGCTGCCAGTGTTAAGAAAAGCCTTTGACTTCCGAAGTGGAACGCATGTGCGTTCCACAGACAGGAAGTTACAAATACCGAACTTCCTGTCTGTGGAACGCACATGCGTTCCACTGCAGAAGTCAAAGGCACATCGTGAGTGAAAGGCTCCGCTGCCAGCGTTGGACTGGCTTGCAGGGGGGGGCGATGATTGATCAATCACTCCGCCCTCTTCACTGGTGGGGTGGAGGAGGCTGCCGTCAGCGTGGGGGGAGGCTGGGATATAGACTGCACTCTTCAGCTGTGCGCTGCCTTAGTTAGGCATAGCACGGCTATGTACTTTTTACAGGCACAGTCTTCTGTTGTTTACATGTGAATGCCCCGTCCCCGCTTCTGACCACATGTATCACAGGAGAGCTTCTGAAGCTACTTCCTGCCTGCACTATTATTGAGTGGCTTCATCTAAGGTGTGCTGGGGCGCGCTGTGCAGTAGAAGTGGAAGCGCTCAGAGGCTCCTTCAGAATGAATGGGTCACTGATGTGCAAGGTATGGTCCCCCCCTTTCCTTCCCTCCATGTTTGCCAGTCTGTCTTACTGCTGCTTGTACCCTAATTTGGTTTCTCTATCGCCCCCCCCCCTGTCTCCCCTTTGTTTCTATAACAATGCCTTGAAATGCTTTGTATAAGCAGCAGTTATATATAAATGTTCAAACGTGTCATCTGAGATATACACAGTGTGCTGGGCATTTATAGATCAGTCAGAGTTATTTTTTGCATGCTTTAAATAGTCATTAGGGCAGAGAGTCGGTTGTTAATTTATTGGAATCCCACCACTGTGTGTGTGTGTGTGTGTGTGTGTGTGTATATATATATATATATATATATATATATATATATATATATATATATATATATATCCACGAATTCTTTCAGTAAAGTGCTAGACACACCCACATTAGGCTGGCCACACCCACTTGTCAAATGCCACTCCCACTTAGATGGGGGGCGCCGGTGCCCTGTCTCGCCCAGGGCACCAAAATGTCTAGTTACGGCACTGCTCATGTGAGTTCATATACAGTAAATAATTTTTAATATGTAATGCACTAGATCCCATTCTAGATCACAGAATATTGTTTGAACTGGAAAAGCACTATTAGGTGTTGTTCTTTGTATATATAGAATTGATTTAGTTTAGTGTGGTGGCACTTTTGAACACTGAGCTGCATTCCATGTGAGCGCTGTTATATTATTACATACTTGCCAACTCTCCCGGAATGTCCGGAAGACTCTCGAATTCCGGGTGGGTCTCCCGGACTCCTGGGAGAGTATGGCAGTCTCCTGCATCTGCCCACTTCCTAGTGAAGAGGGCAGAATTAAGTACAAAATGCTGCGATTCACCGGGAATCGCGGCATTTGTCTCCCCGCTGTAAAGTGACGCGTTTTCCTCATCACATCACGGGGTGGGGCCAACATGACACAATTTTTGGAAACCCGCCCCCTGCACGCCCACCTCTCCCCTGCAGCTCCAAGATCATACTTGCCATAAGTTGGAAAGTATGTATTAGTATTTACATATTCTTTAAGTTTCCACTGCAGATTATACATGAGAAGCAGGTAAGTTTCAGTTCTCCTCTGGGCTGAAATTTTACTATTTATCTCATTCTGTATTTGGATGCAAAATTTTGCATGTGCTCCTGGTCCTACATCCATCATACCATACAATGGAATAAATTAATTCGCTTGATCCCTGCAAGCCACTCCCCCGTTTTACACAATGAGATCCTAATCCACCCAACCCTTCTCAGTCTGCAAATCTGGACTATGCAGCAACAATCGGGACAGTTGGGAGGTTTTTGGCCCCCTCAGACTTTCTTAGCAAAATGCAAGATTACATATACATATATACACAACCTAGCGCTTTTACCTAGCGCTTTTTTCTATTTTATTGTTTAGATTACATATACAATGTGACATGCCATAGGGCGGAATTGTGAGGAAAAAGCAGAACTTAAACATTGTGTCACAGAAATTTCACCCCTCTGAGACATGTCCTGCTCCACACAGCAGCGGCTGATTCAAGTCCTGCGTATTACAGAGTTACTTGTTTTACTGTAGTATCTCTTGCTCCAGCTGCAGGGCAAGTCCTGATTGCTAGTAATGACAGTCTTGTATGCATGCTATAACATGTGTTTGTGATCAGGAGCAACTGTTAAAATGTATTTTATGTTCAATAGACTTTAACGGCATCCTAATGTATTTCATGGGATAAAAAAAAAACAAGAAACAAAAAAATAACAAACTTTTTCCCCCACAAATCTATCATTTATGTCTTTATTATTAAGAAGTGAGATTAATTCAATAGTTTTTTTTTCCTGAGTGTTCTTTTGCGAATGTATAATCCACATAGGTATAAGGACGTATCCTGCAGTGTCTGGTGCAGTGGAGCACAGCAGACCTGCACCCGAATTCATCAACACACGTATCTTCACATCCGTTCCTTGTTGATTTCTGGAGTGCGCTGAGCTGATTTATGTTGCGCTCGGAATGAATCAGGACCTCAGTGTCTGATCTCTATTAATGTATTCTGTCTAGGAATCATCTCACTTTCTGTATAAGTTATAGACATTTCAACTCACACTCTGCCTGGAAACTGCTGATCAGTTGTCTGTTCATTTTCCTATTGGATGAAGACATAAACGCCAACCAATAAGCAGAGAGATCCTCACCTCTATACAGAGTTACTGACTGGGTGACACTATTAGACATGTGAGTTTCTATCAGCTGAAGTTTGTGCTGTTATTGTTCCAGGTCCCCTCATATATCACACACACTGGAGGATGATGTACCCCCTCTTCCTGCTTATCCTGGGGGTCTCAGGGGTGTATTCTGGTGAGTATGTGGGGAAGGGATCACTTATATATTAATATATATGTTGGTTATGGATGTCATAGTTACTACCTTGCAGTTTTCTTCTACTAATGCACCATATCTTCCAAATATTTGTTTTAATTAATAATATATTTTGATATCTACATCTGTATTTCTATGGTTTGCAATGAAATCAATCACAAAAGGATTATAAATTTACTAAGTCATAGCTTATTCCACAACGATAAACTAAAATGGACTAAAGCTATAATTGTTTTTGACTGAAAGCCCTTCGGTCAAACAGATTCAAGCTGATCTTCAGGCACAAGGTACTAGTAAGAGGCCCACTAGGGCCCCACTGCTGAGTGAGAGAGAGATGTATGAAAACCAGACCACTCTCTGTATACTAGTATACATTACTGTACCTGTTATTACCATCATATACTGTACATGTATTATACTCCTGTCACTCTCTGTATACTAGTATACATTACTGTACCTGTTATTATCATCATATACTGTACATGTATTATACACCTGTCACTCTCTGTATACTAGTATACATTACTGTACCTGTTATTACCATCATATACTGTACATGTATTATACTCCTGTCACTCTCTGTATACTAGTATACATTACTGTACCTGTTATTATCATCATATACTGTACATGTATTATACACCTGTCACTCTCTGTATACTAGTATACATTACTGTACCTGTTATTACCATCATCATATACTGTACATGTATTATATACCTGTCACTCTCTGTATACTAGTATACATTACTGTACCTGTTATTACCATCATCATATACTGTACATGTATTATACACCTGTCACTCTCTGTATACTAGTATACATTACTGTACCTGTTATTACCATCATCATATACTGTACATGTATTATACACCTGTCACTCTCTGTATACTAGTATACATTACTGTACCAGTTATTACCATCATCATATACTGTACATGTATTATACACCTGTCACTCTCTGTATACTAGTATACATTACTGTACCTGTTATTACCATCATCATATACTGTACATGTATTATACACCTGTCACTCTCTGTATACTAGTATACATTACTGTACCAGTTATTACCATCATCATATACTGTACATGTATTATACACCTGTCACTCTCTGTATACTAGTATACATTACTGTACCTGTTATTACCATCATCATATACTGTACATGTATTATACACCTGTCACTCTCTGTATACTAGTATACATTACTGTACCTGTTATTACCATCATCATATACTGTACATGTATTATACACCTGTCACTCTCTGTATACTAGTATACATTACTGTACCTGTTATTACCATCATCATATACTGTACATGTATTATACACCTGTCACTCTCTGTATACTAGTATACATTACTGTACCTGTTATTACCATCATCATATACTGTACATGTATTATACACCTGTCACTCTCTGTATACTAGTATACATTACTGTACCTGTTATTACCATCATCATATACTGTACATGTATTATACACCTGTCACTCTCTGTATACTAGTATACATTACTGTACCTGTTATTACCATCATCATATACTGTACATGTATTATACACCGGTCACTCTCTGTATACTAGTATACATTACTGTACCTGTTATTATCATCATCATATACTGTACATGTATTATACACCTGTCACTCTCTGTATACTAGTATACATTACTGTACCTGTTATTACCATCATCATATACTGTACATGTATTATACACCTGTCACTCTCTGTATACTAGTATACATTACTGTACCTGTTATTATCATCATCATATACTGTACATGTATTATACACCTGTCACTCTCTGTATACTAGTATACATTACTGTACCTGTTATTATCATCATCATATACTGTACATGTATTATACACCTGTCACTCTCTGTATACTAGTATACATTACTGTACCTGTTATTACCATCATCATATACTGTACATGTATTATACACCTGTCACTCTCTGTATACTAGTATACATTACTGTACCTGTTATTACCATCATCATATACTGTACATGTATTATACACCTGTCACTCTCTGTATACTAGTATACATTACTGTACCTGTTATTATCATCATCATATACTGTACATGTATTATACACCTGTCACTCTCTGTATACTAGTATACATTACTGTAAATGTTATTACCATCATCATATACTGTACATGTATTATACACCTGTCACTCTCTGTATACTAGTATACATTACTGTACCTGTTATTACCATCATCATATACTGTACATGTATTATACACCTGTCACTGTCTGTATACTAGTATACATTACTGTACCTGTTATTACCATCATCATATACTGTACATGTATTATACCCCTGTCACTCTCTGTATACTAGTATACATTACTGTACCTGTTATTACCATCATCATATACTGTACATGTATTATACACCTGTCACTTTCTGTATACTAGTATACATTACTGTACCTGTTATTACCATCATCATATACTGTACATGTATTATACACCTGTCACTCTCTGTATACTAGTATACATTACTGTACCTGTTATTACCATCATCATATACTGTACATGTATTATACACCTGTCACTCTCTGTATACTAGTATACATTACTGTACCTGTTATTACCATCATCATATACTGTACATGTATTATACACCTGTCACTCTCTGTATACTAGTATACATTACTGTACCTGTTATTATCATCATCATATACTGTACATGTATTATACACCTGTCACTCTCTGTATACTAGTATACATTACTGTAAATGTTATTACCATCATCATATACTGTACATGTATTATACACCTGTCACTCTCTGTATACTAGTATACATTACTGTACCTGTTATTACCATCATATACTGTACATGTATTATACACCTGTCACTCTCTGTATACTAGTATACATTACTGTACCTGTTATTACCATCATCATATACTGTACATGTATTATACACCTGTCACTCTCTGTATACTAGTATACATTACTGTACCTGTTATTACCATCATCATATACTGTACATGTATTATACACCTGTCACTCTCTGTATACTAGTATACATTACTGTACCTGTTATTACCATCATCATATACTGTACATGTATTATACACCTGTCACTCTCTGTGTACTAGTATACATTACTGTACCTGTTATTACCATCATCATATACTGTACATGTATTATACACCTGTCACTCTCTGTATACTAGTATACATTACTGTACCTGTTATTACCATCATCATATACTGTACATGTATTATACACCTGTCACTCTCTATATACTAGTATACATTACTGTACCTGTTATTACCATCATCATATACTGTACATGTATTATACACCTGTCACTCTCTGTATACTAGTATACATTACTGTACCTGTTATTATCATCATCATATACTGTACATGTATTATACACCTGTCACTCTCTGTATACTAGTATACATTACTGTACCTGTTATTACCATCATCATATACTGTACATGTATTATACACCTGTCACTCTCTGTATACTAGTATACATTACTGTAAATGTTATTACCATCATCATATACTGTACATGTATTATACACCTGTCACTCTCTGTATACTAGTATACATTACTGTACCTGTTATTACCATCATCATATACTGTACATGTATTATACACCTGTCACTCTCTGTATACTAGTATACATTACTGTACCTGTTATTACCATCATCATATACTGTACATGTATTATACACCTGTCACTCTCTGTATACTAGTATACATTACTGTACCTGTTATTACCATCATATACTGTACATGTATTATACACCTGTCACTCTCTGTATACTAGTATACCATACTGTACCTGTTATTACCATCATCATATACTGTACATGTATTATACACCTGTCACTCTCTGTATACTAGTATACATTACTGTACCTGTTATTACCATCATCATATACTGTACATGTATTATACACCTGTCACTCTCTGTATACTAGTATACATTACTGTACCTGTTATTACCATCATCATATACTGTACATGTATTATACACCTGTCACTCTCTGTATACTAGTATACATTACTGTACCAGTTATTACCATCATCATATACTGTACATGTATTATACACCTGTCACTCTCTGTATACTAGTATACATTACTGTACCTGTTATTACCATCATCATATACTGTACATGTATTATACACCTGTCACTCTCTGTATACTAGTATACATTACTGTACCTGTTATTACCATCATATACTGTACATGTATTATACACCTGTCACTCTCTGTATACTAGTATACATTACTGTACCTGTTATTACCATTATCATATACTGTACATGTATTATACACCTGTCACTCTCTGTATACTAGTATACATTACTGTACCTGTTATTACCATCATCATATACTGTACATGTATTATACACCTGTCACTCTCTGTATACTAGTATACATTACTGTACCTGTTATTACCATCATCATATACTGTACATGTATTATACACCTGTCACTCTCTGTGTACTAGTATACATTACTGTACCTGTTATTACCATCATCATATACTGTACATGTATTATACACCTGTCACTCTCTGTATACTAGTATACATTACTGTACCTGTTATTACCATCATCATATACTGTACATGTATTATACACCTGTCACTCTCTATATACTAGTATACATTACTGTACCTGTTATTACCATCATCATATACTGTACATGTATTATACACCTGTCACTCTCTATATACTAGTATACATTACTGTACCTGTTATTACAATCATCATATACTGTACATGTATTATACACCTGTCACTCTCTGTATACTAGTATACATTACTGTACCTGTTATTACCATCATCATACACTGTACATGTATTATACACCTCTCACTCTCTGTATACTAGTATACATTACTGTACCTGTTATTACCATCATCATATACTGTACATGTATTATACATCTGTCACTCTCTGTATACTAGTATACATTACAGTACCTGTTATTACCATCATATACTGTACATGTATTATACATCTGTCACTCTCTGTATACTAGTATACATTACTGTACCTGTTATTACCATCATATACTGTACATGTATTATACACCTGTCACTCTCTGTATACTAGTATACATTACTGTACCTGTTATTACCATCATCATATACTGTACATGTATTATACACCTGTCACTCTCTGTATACTAGTATACATTACTGTACCTGTTATTATCATCATCATCATATACTGTACATGTATTATACACCTGTCACTCTCTGTATATTAGTATACATTACTGTACCTGTTATTATCATCATCATATACTGTACATGTATTATACACCTGTCACTCTCTGTATACAAAGTATACATTACTGTACCTGTTATTACCATCATATACTGTACATGTATTATACACCTGTCACTCTCTGTATACTAGTATACATTACTGTACCTGTTATTACCATCATCATATACTGTACATGTATTATATACCTGTCACTCTCTGTATACTAGTATACATTACTTTACCTGTTATTACCATCATCATATACTGTACATGTATTATACACCTGTCACTCTCTGTATACTAGTATACATTACTGTACCTGTCATTACCATCATCATATACTGTACATGTATTATACACCTGTCACTCTCTGTATACTAGTATACATTACTGTACCTGTTATTGCCATCATCATATACTGTACATGTATTATACACCTGTCACTCTCTGTATACTAGTATACATTACTGTACCTGTTATTACCATCATCATATACTGTACATGTATTATACACCTGTCACTCTCTGTATACTAGTATACATTACTGTACCTGTTATTACCATCATCATATACTGTACATGTATTATATACCTGTCACTCTCTGTATACTAGTATACATTACTGTACCTGGTATTATTATTATACTATGAGATACATGCAGGTATACAGGTAATACCAGGCGTATTATGTTGATCTGTTCAGTTCTCCTGTGAATAATGTGTTTGATATGTAACAGTCTGTATGTCTTTTTTAGACAGTCACTCTTTGCACCTTTATGCCACGGGGGTCTCAGGTAGAGGATGGGGGCTGCCTGAGTTCTCTGCAGTTGGATTTGTGGAAGATCAGCAGATTGGGCGTTATACCAGTGACTCTCGTCTCGCACGTCCGGTGGCTCCGTGGATGATTCAGTTAGAACCAGACTTTAGTGATGAACAGACACTGAGGTTTAATTTCTATGAAGCTGATTTTAAGCTTGATGTGAGTGAAATGATGAGTAATTTTGACCAGACTGAAGGTGAGTCACACACTACATAGCATATGCACACACACACAAACATATACACTACACTGTATACACACAGGTACATAACATATACTCTACAGTGTGTAAACAGACACACTGACATGACTCAGGGGTGGACCTCTGTTTCGCCATGTATGCAAAAACTTTTTGAGAGCCCCCACGATAGCGACATCCAATAATGGCGTAGGCTCTCTCTCATCCTAACAGCTTCATGGATATGCAACTTGGGCTCATCCCCGTCCGCCCCTGACTAAGAATAGCACCCAGGTAACAATAGGAGCCATCCGTCTGTACCAGGAGTGATTTTGAGAAGTTAGAAGCCGCTATCACTGGTGCCCTGGCAATAGCAACCTGACACAGTTGAGTCCAGTCCAAGGCTCGAGCAAATCTCTTGGTGGTCAAGGATTTAGTGATGGTGCTGTACAGGTGCATAAACATCAACATCACAGGCAGCGCCCAGGAAAGCTCACACCTGTCGTTGGGGCCAGGCAGGGCCAGATGGCCTCTACTTTTTCAGATTCAAGCGGAACCATTACAACACCCACTAGTCCTGCACCTCTGTCATATCCATCTGCCGTTTGTCAGTTCTGATGGTGATTCCGGCCTGTTGGATGCTGCTAAGGATCATGCAAAATGCATTACCCCGACAGTATCCGGTCCACCCTCCGCTGAAAGGTGGCTGGGGCATTCTTCATCCTGAAGGGCATTATGGTAAATTTTAAATTGTAAATTTTAAAATCCCAAATGGGGTGATGAAGGCTGACTTAACTAGTGCAGCCCTGGTGAGGGGGATTTGTCAGTACACCTTGCTTTAATCCAAGGTTGACACATAGTGGACTTTTCCCTGCTGATCAAGAAAGTCATCTACCTGGGGCATGTGGTAAGCATCAGTCACTGTCACGTCATTAATTTATCAATTATCAAATGGCAAAAACTGATATCTCAACATCAGCCAACTTACTGTTTTGGGGAGCAGAAATGGAGTTCTGAGGAGTTCCAGGACCTGCCTGATTGGTCCTTCTCTGTGTTTAACCTTTTTAAAGGTAAACATGCAGATAAAGGGATAGCAGATAAATCACTGCTGATACAATTAGGGACAGGTATTGTTCTGTGGCTATACAGCAGAGTTTGTTTCAACAGGAGAGGTCACAGTCCAGAGACATTACATTTAAATACATAATGCAATCATCTGAAATTAAAGAACTGATGTACATTTGTACAGGAATTTGGTGGACAATAATCCTTTTGCCAAGGCTGAGGCAATGAACTAGTCTTCATGTTTACAGACGTTAACAAAGCCATGCTATTTCAGATGGGTTACAACTTAAAATACAGTGTATACAAGTGTAAACATCACTATAATAAATACATCATGGAAAAATATGATTAGGAAATATGGAGAACCAGAGGGTTAGAAAATGTATATATTTTCTTTATAGTCCATACTTTGCGAGAAACAATGCACAGACTGATTAAAGTTAGATTAATACCTCATTTCATCACATGGGGGTATTCGATGTTCTAACTGAGAGAAACGAAGGAGGTAGCACCTTGGTTAGACAGTGGGAATGACAACGAGTCTCCCAAGACATTATTTGACCAATCATGAACAGCAGCATGGTATTGTAGCCAGAGTAAAACTAGAATCACTGTATTGACTGCTGGGTAAGTACATATAATAAAATTTCTTCTTTATGGAGTGCTTCATCTTGCATGTGAAATGACATGGTTTGGCAGGAGGCGGTACCTCCAGGAATGCGTTTCCCATCAACAACTACCAATGGCAGTGGTTTGGGTATTGGAGTTACAGAGATACCCAATTGCTTGACCAAAGCAGCAGAAATAAAGTTCCCTGCTGCCCCAGAATCGAGAATGGCAGTGAACACAATTACCCCCTTAGAAGTATTAAATTGTACCATCAATGAAAAGGGTAGAGAGTTCTGCTTTTACAATATACAATACAATATATTAAATGATCAGGAGCTGCACGGTACAGATACAGCTTGTATTTAAATTGCCTTTCTTTTTCTTCAGTT
Source organism: Mixophyes fleayi (assembly GCF_038048845.1). Taxonomy (NCBI): domain Eukaryota; kingdom Metazoa; phylum Chordata; class Amphibia; order Anura; family Limnodynastidae; genus Mixophyes; species Mixophyes fleayi. The sequence goes on along the minus strand of NC_134404.1, from coordinate 12,108,715 downwards.
GTCAAACAAGCCCTAACTTCATGGGCTCATCGAGTTATAGGTGTCTGAAGTCGGAAATTGTAGCGCATAGCTTGCTCCTTTTCTACAGTTCTTTCTCCGAACCAAATTTCCATTTTGTTGCATAGTGATAGTAAATCATATAATTTAGACAGCAATGCACTGGAGATTAGTTCATCTTTAATTTTATCAGACAGGCCTTGCCAAAAAATTACCACTAATGCATGGTCATTCCAACTTAATTCAGAGGCAAAAGTGCAAAATAGGTTAACATATTGGCCCACAGTCTGTAACCCTTGATGAAGCCTCATGATAGAAGTAGGGGCAGATAATCACGTGCCCGGGGCATCAAGCATTTTGCGAAAAGTTTCAATGAAAACTGCAGTGTTGTGCAACATAGGGTCATTATGTTCCAAAAGTGCAGAGGCCCGAGCCAAGGCCTGACCAGAGAGTAGCGAAATAATGAAGGCTACCTCTGCCTTTTTAGAAGCAAAATTTGCAAGCTGTATTTCAAAATGGATGGTACACTGGTTCAAGAATCCTCTGCAGGCTTTGGGATCACCATTGTACATTGGAGGGTTTGGACTCCAAAGACGAAAAGCTTGACTGGTTATTAACGTAACAGGAGGTGCGGGTGAAGCTAGGGACACCCATGATTTGTCTGGAGGGAATACATCCAACAGGAGAACCCATCAAGACATTTGGTGTTGCAGCAAGTCGCAAGGCATAGGTGCTCCAGCTTTGTCCATGGTCAGAGTATATTATCAAGTCCGGGGATTGTGGACTCAACACCAGCTAAGATTGACACAGGCAGAGAGTGGTGGTGCAGAGTCTGAGTTACTACCAGTATTCACGAGAGCCCGCCGCAAAGTAGGATTGATTTGGCTGCGTGTGCTGACCTGGTCATAGTCCACCAAACTGGCCCTTAGTGTGGTGGGTGGAGCACTACAGGTATGTAGCTCTGTAAGCAGAATATTCAGACAAGCTGAGGTCAGCAGGATGTAGGTTAAAGAACAGAATAGTCAGGAAAAAGGTCAAAACCAATCTGTCAGCGCAGTACAAAGTCAGGATCCAAGTAACACAAAGTCAGGAACAAGCCACATCAATAATCGGGAATCAAGCAGTAAACAGCTGTGACAAAGTGAGTGGATTAGTGCTTGATGGCAGGTATATTTCACTTAGGTTCCTAACCTACTTTATTTTAAAACCCCAGGGAAATGTTATTGTGTGTAAGCTGCTGAAGGGCTATAGGCCTGTTGAAAAGCCAGAAAATGGTCCTGGGGTTATGTATGGAAAGTGAGGGCGAGATCCATCCATTAGTCCCATAAACTGGGTCTTCCAAGTTACCAGTGATTCTGCTGGTAATCAGGAGTTGCACCTGATTGGTAGTAGTCAAAGGCTGCAGCTCAGTCAATCTCTCACTGCCTGTGGAGTCTGTGAGAGAAAGCCTGCTATCTGTCTGTAAGTTACTGGGCTAAAACTTCTTTATGTTTTGTCTTAGTTAGTCAGGAGTGACCAGTGGTTAGTTAGAGTCGGACGGCAAGGTATTTATTTTGAAAATGTCTTTTGTTTTCTTGCTGAATAAAAACTGGTTGGACTTGTGTGAAATCTCTCTGCTGCTATAAACACCATCTACCCCAATCACACAGCATGCTTAGAAACTCAGAAGAGAAAAGCTGATATTCCTGCAAGGAAGGACAGGCAGAACAGGTTTAAATACTGTTTGGGAGTTCACAGCCTGACCTCTGTGATTCAGCAATCTCCTCATTACAACTCAGTAAACTTGCATCAGCTGTGCAGGGAGAGTTTACTACTGAGTCCTGCATCTAAATACAAGATTCCAGAAAACACATATATATTGTCACACATACTACACTGTGTATACACATGTTCCATACACATTATATATACTGTGTATATGTGATAAAATGAAGAGCTAATTTCATCTCACCCAACCTGTAGCTCGTTTCTCAAAATATACCAAGTGGGTATAACTGGGCCCGATATACCCTGTATCTTCACAGTAAAGATGTATAACACACATACTGTATTACACTGTGTTCACACATATAAGGGGGAGTTTAATTGGTAACGTTACTGGTAATAGTAACACGGCCTGCGCATTATTACTATTATTATGGAGCATAAATAATTTATATCTTACACTACATATGACTGTGAGGAAACAAAAGGACCCTAATCACCCAGACAAACTGTAACTTGTTTCTCACACTAATAGGGGGTGAGTTGCTTTACTTTTTATCCCTGGTTTCCTCATCATATACTTCATGATAGAAAATGTGTTGTAGTTAATGCCCAGGCAAAAAGGATAAATGTAATTTATAGGTTCAGTGATGTTCGTTCCAAATGTGCCTGCATCATGTACAGTGATGTCTATGTGCAATTATTGTGCAAAGTACATTTATATTATGCGGTTTACCACAACATAATATTATATTATTTAGTGGACGTACTACTGCAGTCAAAATAACACTGTCAGAGAGATCGTGTGGCACTATAACAGGTAAATAGAGTATCCACAGAGTCATTGCAGACAGACCCACATTTATGAAGAGATCATTGTGTTCATGATAGTTTATTAATATGTGTAATTAGTAAGTTAGAGTTTTTTGCAAAGTCCCCTGTGTATATGCATCATCATCATCATTTATTTATATAGCGCCACTGATTTCGCAGCGCTGTACAGAGAACTCATTCACATCAGTCCCTGCCCCATTGGAGCTTACAGTCTAAATTCCCTAACATACACACACACACACACAGACAGACAGACTAGTGTCAATTGACTAGTGTCAATTTTCTGATAGCAGCCAATTAACCTACCAGTATGTTTTTGGAATGTGGGAGGAAACCAGAGCAACCTGAGGAAACCCACGCAAACACAGGGAGAACATACAAACTCCACACAGATAAGGCCATGTGAGGCAGAAGTGCTAACCACTGAGCATCATGCTGCCCCATATGCAGACATGAAAATACAATGTGCCTGCTGCACTAATCAGCAAACCTGCTATCTCCAGTGCTGCTGTTAATGTGATCACAACCCCCACCCCCCACACACACACATTGTGTGCAGGGAACTATACTTTTTGGGCCTAGGTCATTAAGAAGAGCAAAGCATAAAAAAGGAGTAACTTTGCACCTGGGTAAACCATGCTGGATTGGAGGGGGAGGTAAAGTTAAAATGTGAAGACAGATATATAGTTGGGATAGAGAATGTCCTAGATCAGCTTTAAATTTCATTGTAAAGTTAAAGCTATCGAGTATTTGTGTGCTACATGAAAAAGCATACAGTATTATCGTTATGTGCAAAACAATAAACTAATTTGCACCCCCTACAATGTAACATGGTTTGTCCAGGAGAAAACTTACTCCTTTTATTTTGCTTTGCTCTCCTTAATGACTCAGGCCCCTCATCTCCACCCCTTATCAGACTTCATAACATGTTCTATATGCACAATAGTGTGACTAGGGTAGAAAACACGCCAAAGGTCAGGGTCACAGGCAAAGTAGCAGAGTCCAAGGTACAGGCCAAAGGGTCAGGGTCATGGGCAAACATGCAGAGTCCAAGCAGAAGGTCACAACAGGAAAATCCAACAGGCAGAGTATCCACAGGACTGGATCCAACAAACAGACAGGAGGAGGTCAGTAAGTGTAAGCCCTCCATGCCTTAAATACTTTGATGTGCCAATCAGAAAAGAGGATGACAGGGCTGACAATCAGCCTCAGGAGGCTGCTAATTAATTACTATCTTAGAACTGGCATAGATAATAACATAACCCAGAAACATGTATACATATATAAATTAACCAGTTTAAATCATAGGAGAGCTCCCCCTGGTGTTGGAGGATGTCCCTACACCCTCCTACTCTAAGCCACAAAGATGAGCCCAAGGAAGAATAACAGTGCACTAAAACTAATGCACGTGCCCGGCTGTTAGATCTCGCCAGGATGGGGTGTACCGCCGCAGCTCGTGACAGGAGATATGTTCAATAGTTGTAAAGAAGGCTTCAGTGCGCCCAAGAATGTCCAACAAGTGCCAGGACCGTCTTCTAAAGTTGATTCAACTGCGGGATCAGGGCACCACCAGTGCAGAGCTTGCTCAGGAATGGCAGCAGGCAGGTGAAAGTGCATCTGCACGCACAGTGAGGTGAAGACTTTTGGAGGATGGCCTGGTGTCAAGAAAGCCAGCAAAGAAGCCACTTGTCTCCAGGAAAAACATAAGGGACAGGATGCCTTTCCCTGGTTTCTAATCACTAATAGTGATTGAGTACTTCATAGTTGTGGTATAATATGTTATACACGTGATGTTACACACTCTGTATATTACACCTAGCACACTGCTGTACACATGACACCACACACTCTGCTCCCATGTAACATGTTCCTTTGCGTGTTCAGGTTTCCATTCCTACCAGTGGGCGTTCGGCTGCGATCTGAGAGATGACGGCAGCACCACGGCATATGAACGGTTCGGATATGATGGGAGAGATCTCCTATACCTGGACATACAGAGAGCGGTTTATGTCGCCAGCATGCCTGAGGTTCAGCACACTGTAGACAGGTGGAACAGTCCAGAGGTACGAGAGGGAGAGAGAACCAAGATTGAACTGGAGAATGACTGTATCGAGTTCCTGAAGGAATTCATCAACTATGGGAAAGATGATCTGGAGAAGAGAGGTGACACTACACAGTATGCACAGCATATTATACTTATATCACATTATTATTACACCTCACCATACAGTCCTAATCTGTTATACTGGTCATTTCCTCGTGTTTCATCAAATTATATTGTCATATACTCAGTGGTATAACAATGGGAGAGATTACCTGGAGCATAGAGGTAACACCACACGATTTATACAGTGAGATAAATGTATCAAACCTGAAAAGAAAAGGTGAATGTATTGTCCATAGCAACCAATCAGATTCTTGGTATCATTGTCTGTAATGTACTAGATAAATTATAGCTAGAATCTGGTTGGCTTCTACGGACAATACCTCCATTTTCCTTATTAGGTTTGATATATTTACCCCAGTATCTTTATACTAGTATTACACGACATCATACATCCATATCGGTTATACTGATCATTTCCTCACGTATCTCATTACATTATTATGTCATGTATTCAGTGGTGTAAAAATAGTAGAGATGATCTGGAGAAGATAGATGACACCTCACAATATACACAGTATCAGTTTACTATACTTGTATTACATTTATATTACACATCATCAGATAGTCCTATCAATTATAGTGGTTATTTTCTTCTACATCTTCCTCTTTCTTTCTATCAGTTCCCCCAGAGGTGAAGGTCACAGGTCAAAAATCAGATGGGGTCACCAAGCTTCACTGTTGGGTGTACGGGTTCCACCCCCGAGCTGTGGATATAAGGTGGATAAAGAATGAGAAATATGAGATTCCCTTGGATGAGGCCCAACCGATCCTTCCCAATCCTGATGGCACCTACCAGACCAGAGTCAACGTGGAAGTGGCGGCCGGGGAGGAGGACAGTTACTCCTGTCATGTGGATCACAGCAGCCTGGAGAAGACACTCAGTGTGAAATGGGGTGAGTGTTACCTACACTGGGGGTAGGAAAGAGTGAAGACTCGGAAAATAACTTATCTATGAACTTAGATGATGTCAGTATTGTAATGTGCATGGATGTCTTTGAATTCCTCAACACTCTTCAATGCTAAATTTTAACTCCTATTCATCTCCTCAGTATATATTATCCCAAGCCTCTACTACTAAGGCAATGTAATTCATTGAGGTTGAGCTCGATGTTGGGTGTAACCACTACTAGTCAGTACAGAGTGGCTTTCCCACACTCTGCCCAATCAGAGTGAAGCTCTCTGTAATTATTAGAAACAGGCTGTCTGATAGCCCTATGTAAAGGTCTACATGAGGGGATGGTGACTCATCTGCAGGGATGGCCAGATTAAAGGAATGGAGGCCCCTGGGCTAATGGGGCCCCCATTCCCACGTGAGATGATAGTTCAATGCAAGGGATGGACAATCTTCAGTACTCCGTTCTTGCTGACCTCCAAAGTCTACAGTCCATGCAGGTCACCAACAACAGGAATGCTAAATATTGGAAAATCTATAGTATCGCACTTATGATTTGCTGCCCACCGCCCCCCACCCCAAGCGCTTACCTATTTCTTTGTCCTGTCACTGTAGTCCTTGCGCGGCGCGCTGTAAGCTCTTTACTGAGGAGATCTCCTCAGTAAGGAGATTACTGAGTGCCGTGGAAGGACTACAGTGACAGTGCTCAGCAGCATTGATCGGCTGGGGGCACCCCGCCCCCGCACCGATCATTAATGACACTGAGTACTGTCAAGGGCCCCCTGGATGCCCGAGGCCCCTGGGCTGTAGTCCAGTTAGACCTCTGGTTAATCCGACCCTGGTCATCTGGCAATAGTTAAGTGTGTTTGTACATAGTGAGCCTGATTCTTCAAAAAACTCATTGTGAGTGTGTGAGGGAACGGTGTCTACCATGGATGCACAGCCTACTGAATTCCACTGTACGTGGGTAAATACTTACACCCAGGCAGATATCCAACTTAACCAATGGTAGCTTTTATTAATGGAACAGCAACAACAGGCATAAAAACAACATATGTACAGGAGTAACAATTACAGGTATGCACAATGGATATAAGAGTAGTACATACAATACAAAACCGGTCCTATTATAGTCACCTTGGGAAATCCGACTATAGGCTTAGGCTTTCCTGGGAGTGCAATGCCCCAGTGACTGCCAGCAGGGCAGTGGTCCGGCTTCACTGTCACCTCACTTTTGGCGAGCACATAGATTCACAAGACCTGGGGTAACTTATCCAAAGGAAGAGGAACAGGGGTCCTTGCAGTCCTTCTCTCGATCTCTGTCCTCCGGAAGCTGGCAGGATCCATACCTCCTACACCAGCCTGATCTTTCCTCCATCAACCCCCTTGACACTCCACTGCTCTATCTTAAACCCACAGAATAGCCTCAGGCTGTAGGGGTGGGTTGACTGTCTGCTGTGTCTTAGAATATTGAGGCATAGGAATACAATACATGTTTCCTAATTAAGGTGCTTAAATTAGACACAGAAAGCCACCATGTCGTGAATACACTACTAAACATTATCTCGTTTGCCTACAGATGTAGCTAAAAGTACAATATTAAAGTTTCTCATTTTTAGCCTGTTACGTGTGGTTAACTAACAATGTAAATAGCAGAGCCAAATATACACAATCTATGTAAATGTTTACAACATAATGTAATGGTGACTACTCACTTCATTGTGTTTTAAACATAACACTTGCCTGACTAGATTTTAACAGAGGGACACTGCCCCTAGCTAGATCTCCTGTTATTTAGGTAAACAAAGATAGCTTCTGTTAAACAAAAGTCTGGTCTACCTGATAATATAATTATTGATGTATTGTTGCAGACCTAGAATACACATAGACTTACTCTGTTGGTAAAAGTAAACAATAGGAAGCCCTCAGACTAACATGAATATCTCACCTACAGTGTAATAGATAATATGAAACAATCTCAATATATTACCAATCTTAAAGCTAATATGCAGACACAATATGGTGGTGAGCACAGACATGTTATGGGAATGAAAACACACATACTGAATACACAGTCATAATGTGTGCTAGGACAGACACTCTAGGGGGACATGGGGATAAAAAGGTACATGTTCAATGGTATTGAGACAGAGTGCAACCCGCGTTCAGTATTATGCACACGTACTTAGGCTTTGCATATTCTCAAATTCATCAAGGCACGGATTCCCAAAGTACATGCGCTAATGAATTCGGGTCTAGGTCTTCTGTGCTCTACTACACGAGACACAGCAGGATATGTCCAATACCTATGTGGATCATAAATTCGCAAAAGAACACACAGGGGGAAAAAATTATTGAATTAATGTAACCTGGTAATACTATAGGCATCAATGATAAAAATAGTTCAAGTGTTCGTTTTATTTATTTTTCAATGAAATTTATTAGCATGTTGTTAATGTCTGCTAAACATAAAATATTTTTTATAGTTGCACGTGATTGCAGACACATGTTATAGTGTCATCACTACTAATCAGGACTTTTAAGCTGGGTACACACTACACAGTTTTTGTCCAATAATCGGCTCAATCAGCTGACATACGACCGCTCGTTCAAAAGTCGGGTCAGTGTGTGCAGTGACACGATGGTCGAAAGTCTGCCCAAATGGACGATTGTCGCCTCATTTGGTTGGTCGTACCGTTTAATATTTTCGTTCCAATCATGTTTCCGTTGTGTAGTGTGTATAAGTTTCCGAAAGATCCACAACAGTACGAAATTACAGTTATTGCTCACAAGAACATGGCTGTAAAAAGTCGCTAAAGGGACGTCCGCTCTTCCCTTTATCGTCCTAAACAAGGCTAGTGTGTATGCAGTCCATGAACCGAGCGACCGGAACATCGATCGCATGTAAAATCGAAGAGAGGGGAGGCCGAGGAGGAGCGGCGTGAGAGGAAGATGAGTCTCGCGGCCGCATTGAGTATAGAGCAGAGAGGGGAGAGATGGGAGTGGGGGAGGCCAGTGAGGAGGAGGTTGCAGTAATCCAGGCAGGAGATGATGAGTGCGTGGATGATAGTCTTAGTGGCATCCTGAGAGAGAAAGGGACGGATGCGGGCGATGTTGCGTAGTTGGAAACGACAGGCTTGGGCAAGGGCATGAATATGGGGGGCAAAAGAGAGAGAGGAGTCGGGGGTGACACCCAGGCAGCGGAGTTGGGTGACAGAGGAGATGGTGGTGTTGTTGACGACAATAGAGAGGTTGTGGTGGGATGGGAGTCTGGGCGGAGGAAAGACAATGAGTTCCGTCTTCGAGATATTAATTTTGAGAAAACGCTCGGACATCCAGGAGGAGATAGCGGAGAGGCAGTCAGATATACGAGAGAGGAGGGTAGAAAAAAGATCAGGAGAAGAGGTGTAGAGTTGAATGTCGTCAGCATACAGGTGATATTGAAGACCGAAGGAGGAGATGAGAGCACCAAGGGAGGAAGTGTAGAGCGAGAAGAGAAGAGGGCCGAGGACAGAGCCCTGCGGGACTCCTACAGGGAGAGTGCAGGGGGAGGAGGAAGAGCCGGACGTGGATACAGAGAAGGAGCGGTTAGCAAGGTATGAGGTGAACCATGCGTGGACAGATCCAGAGAAGCCGAAAGAGAGAAGGGTTTGCAGCAGCAGGGGGTGGTCCACGGTGTCAAAGGCTGCAGAGAGGTCAAGGAGGATTAGTAGGGAGAAGTGACCCTTGGATTTGGCCGATAGGAGGTCATTAGTAACCTTGGCCAGTGCAGTTTCGGTGGAGTGAAGAGGACTGTAGCCGGATTGGAGGGGGTCAAGGAGGGAAAAGACCGAGAGGTGCCTGGTTAGGCGGCTGCAGACAATCCGCTCGAGTAATTTGGAGGCAAAGGGGAGCAGTGAGATGGGGCGATAATAAGGCGAGAGAGGTGGGGTCAAGATTGGGTTTTTTGAGGATGGGAGAGATAAGAGCGTGTTTAAAGGAGGAGGGGACTACATCAGAGGAGAGTGATAAGTTGAAGAGGTGAGCAAGGTAGGAGCAGACAGTGGGAGAAAGAGAGCGAAGGAGGTGGGAGGGGATGGGATCGAGAGGACAGGTCGAGGGAGGAGAGGAAAGAATGAGGGAGCTAACTTCTTCCCCTGTTGTGGGGCAAAAGGAGCACCAGAGTTGATTGTTGGCTGAGGAGAGGCGATGAGGGTGGTGGGAGAAGGGGAAGAGGAGATGTTCAGTCTGATGGCCTCAATTTGGAAGAAAAAAAAGTGGAAAAGTCCGAAGCGGAGAGGGAGGGCGGGACGGGAGAGGGAGGGGGAGAGAGGAGGGAGTTGAAGGTGGCAAAGAGGCGGCCTGGGTTAGAGGATTGAGAGGAAATGAGGGACTTGAAGAAGGATTGTTTAGCGAGCGAGAGGGCGGAGCAGAAAGAGGAGAGAATAAATTTAAAGTGAAGGAAGTCGGCCAGGGAGCGATATTTCCTCCAGAGGCGTTCAGCAGTGCGAGAGCACTTTTGGAGGAAGCGGGTGAGTTTGGAGTGCCAGGGTTGGGGAATAAGGCGGCGTCTGCGGATAGCGGAGGCCCGGGGCAACAGCATCAAGGGCAGTGGTGAGGAAGAGGTTGTAGAGAGAGGACGCCTCGTCGGGACAGGCCAGGGAAGGAAGAGGTGATAGTAGAGTTTCAAGAGAGGAGGAGAAAGAGGAAGGGTCAATAGCATCAAGGTTGCGCCTAGTAAGGGTGGCTTTAGGCGCGGCGGGAGCGGGGGAGGACGACAGAGTGAAGGAGAGGAGATGGTGGTCAGAGAGTGGGAAGGGAGAGTTAGAGAAGTCAGAGAGATCACAGAGATGGGAGAAGACAAGGTCGAGGGAGTGACCAAGACAGTGGGTGGGGGAAGAGGTCCACTGAGTGAGGCCAAGAGAGGAGGAAAGGGCGAGAAGTTTGATGGTGGCGGGGTCAGAACGGTTGTCAATGGGGATGTTAAAGTCGCCAAGTATGATGGAGGGGAGGTCAGAGGCGAGGTAGTGGGGGAGCCAGGCGGCGAAGTTGTCGAGGAAGAGGGACGTGGGGCCAGGGGGACGATAGATGACGGAGACACGGAGGTGGATAGGGGAGAAGAGACGGATGGAGTGAACTTCGAAGGAGGAGAAGGAGAGGGAAGGTAAAGTAGGAATAATCCAAAAAGTACAGTTAGGGGACAGGAGGAGGCCCACTCCACCACCTGGGCGCTCATCCGGTCTGGTGGAGTGAGTGAAGGAGAGACCCCCATAGGAGAGAGCTGCAGGAGAGGCAGCGTCAGAAGAAGTAAGCCAGGTTTCAGTGAGGGCAAGAAGATTTAGAGAGTTGGAGATGTATGTTAGGGCATTTAGACTGTAAGCTCCAATGGGGCAGGGACTGATGTGAATGAGTTCTCTGTAGAATTAGTGGCGCTATATAAATAAATAGATGATGATGATATGTTCCGGTTCTGGGCATGCGCAGAGTGATTTTGCGTACGATATGCTCAAAATCATCAAATACGTGCCTTGATGATTGAGGCCCAGTGTTGTTACTGTTTTGCGTTATATTGTTGTGTTTGGCAATAAATATATCTTTCCTATCTACCTCACCTATGTGATCTGTGAACCTAGGTAATGTGAGCTATGGCTCTAGTACCCCACACCATGACTCAGCTGCCAGGAATTGCTGATCAAGTTGTACCACATGCTGACTTATCTATATTTTACCATTTTATTATCCCAACACCCACAACTCCTGGGATGTTGGGAGGAGCCCTGGTGCCTTCCTTAAGAAATTCAATCTAGCGCTGAACAGGCTGGGGCTGTGACACATTTAAACAGGGGAGGGGACCACGCTGCAGAGTTCCCTGTTATAGAGTCTTCAGCCCAGTCTGGAGTCTGTCATATCCTAGTGTTGGTAGTGGCCTTTTTGGAGTGACCCAACCTTGTCCGTCCCCCCCTCCCCGATATTGCGACTACCAGCCGTGGCTATGAGCACTGGGCTTGGAAGTACCTTTGGGGAGGGGGGAGGCATATTGATTTTTAGGAAAAGTTAATCACTTAAACATTATTTTTACACAAGCAAGATTCTTGCTGATCATCTTCATCAGCCCATGAGTCGCGCACCTGCAACAGATACGACTCCCGACAAGTGTATCTCGACCTCTAAATAGACAGCAAGTATGTGAGCATAGTACAGTATTTGGTCTACATAGCCCCTTCCCTCCACTGTTCTGCCTTTCCAGACTCCAGGAGGAGCAAGTCAGTGATACGCTAAGATCTTAGTATGGACCCAGGGATACGCGTGTCTTGTGCACATGTGCAGTATGAAAAAGCATATTTTTGGAATTAATATGGGCCCCACAGTCGCTGCTGCCACAGAAGATAAGAACATCAGACTAGATATAAATGAGGAGGATATGTATAACACAGACTCCTCCTTCTTCTTCATGGAGATGAAACTACTGGTTAGATTTATGTCACATGACTGGGTCACTATTCCTGTATGATATCTGGGGCAGTGTATGACATTTATGTACAGTCTTCTATTCCTCCCTATGTTCCCATTTCCAGCTACACTGAGGGTTAGTAACTAACATTGTACAAGTGCATTTGGGATAAAGAAAGGGGACAGTGGCAAGGCAAGCCCAGCCGGTCCCCAGCAACACAGACAACCCTGGCGGTCTATCTTGTCACACTTACTATACAGAACAGGGTTTATAATGAGATTTCTCAGACTCGGTTTTGCAGATTATTTATATGATATTTGAGAAACATCTGATGTGCAGACTGTACTGTACAATGCAGGAATATTGTGTTATTATGTAGCTGTCCTCTTTATCTTCATGTACATCTCTGATATATGGATTCTCAGTATCACCAATATCTCATATTTTCCTTTGTGTTTATCTTTCTCAGAGCCTAAAAGTGGCCTCACAATCGGTGTGATCATTGGTGCCGTGTTCGGTTGTCTTGTTGTTCTTGGCATTGCCGGATCTCTTATATACAAGAGTAAGTGTCAGTATTAGAGGTATTTTACTTTTCTAAACTATAAATTCTCAAGTTTTTAAATTTCAGATAAATGGGCCTTTTCTAATGTTACTTTATTATGTGATATTTGTGATCCTGCTGTAAAACCATCATCTCCGACACCTCATCTTGAGTCACCAGAAACTAACTCTTCATCTGTCAGTGTCCCACAGAGTCTCCTGTAACCCAGTTGTGGTACAGTGATAGGAAGTAAGAGTAATACTCCAAAATACTATCTATAATATAAATGTCTAGTGGCGTGTGTTAGTCTGTCTGTGTGTGTGTGTGGAAAAAATAAAACCAAGCTGCAGCGCCACCTGCTGGGCGGAGTTATACACTGACCTACTAAATTCTTAGTGTGTGTTGAAAAAATAATTCAGAAAGGGCTGAAATTTGGTATACTAAGATGTTTTTAATTTGTTAATTTAATTTGTTAATTGTTAAAAGTGTATATAAATATTTAAAAAAATATATATATATATTTCTTGAAGGAGAAGTGACAGTTGGGAGTGGTTGGTGGTTGCCGGGGGTGAAAGTGTGGAGTGGTTGGTGGTTGCCGGGGGTGACAGTGGGGAATGGTTGGTGGTTGAGGCCCGGGCTATGGCCCAAATGCATGACAAGAACCTTTTTAACACCTTAAGTAGCTTGATTTGACTAGAATGCATGAGTATCATGCACGGGTTAACTTGTAATTATATATTTAAAGATACAAAATGTAAAACACAGAAATGTGTCTGATTCCTTAAAGTTATTTGGCAAACTTAAATGTTATACAAATTGCTGATTTAAATTATGGTATTATGTAAATTGTTACTGTAATAACCCTCTGAGTCCTGGAAGAGTGTAGTGCAAACAATGCCCAACTTTCACAGAAAATTATATATAACTTGTCAGGAATCAGGGACATTCTGGATTCAACAGCCAGTCCGATTTGGCACTACCTGCAGTGGAGGCGTGGAGTCAAATGAGGGGGAGGTATTCATCAGAGATCCCCAAGAATGTTTGGACTTGGCTGCTGTTCCCTCCCAGGTCACACACCTCCAAGGAGTCACTAGACGTGACTGCAGATGCTATATACTGGATGGCAAAGAAACATGTGTAGATGGGATCACCAGGATACACTGGCACAGATGGTAGATCTAGGACACTCTGGTGTGGATGAATAACCAGGACACTCTGGCATTGATAAAATAACCAGGACACTCTGGCATTGATGGCATAACTAGTACACTTTGGTGTGGATAGCATAACCAGAATACACTGGCGTGGTTGGAATAACCAAGATAAACTGGCGTGGTTGGAATAACCAGGGCACACTGGCGTGGATGGAATAACCAGGATACACTGGCACGGATGAAATAACCAGGACACATTGGTGCGAATGGAATAACCAGGACACACTGTTGTTGATTGAATAACCAGGACACACTGGCATCGATAGAATAACCAGAACACTCTGGAGTGGATAGCATAACCAGGATACACTAGCGTGGTTGGAATAACCAGGATACACTGGCGCTGATGGAATAACCAGGACACACTGGCGCTGATGGAATAACCAGGACACACTGGCGTTGATGGAATAACCAGGACACACTGGCGTCAATGGAATAACCAGGACACTCTGGCGTCAATGGAATAACCAGGACACTCTGACAGGCACAGGGATAATATATGAATGCAAAGCACAGGAGATAACCAAGTATACACAGTCCAACAAGACTTATCTTCTGGCACCCACTGACTGTCAGAGGGGCCATATAAGTATCAGAGGCCAATAGGGGGTGTGTGTAATGAAGGTCAATCAGAGCTGCCCTTATTCGATAATGGAATCGGGCATGTGCATGTCCAGGAAATCCTAGATGGTGACCGCCATCTGTAATGCATCATTGTCGCCGGAGGGCAAGGAGATCCCCGCCACTACTTGGAGAACAAAGAAGAGTGTGCCAGACTCTGGACAGCAATTAAGGGGTCTGGTGTGTGACGCAACCTACTTTGGTGAGCAGGGATTTATGATTTTAGCAACGTATAACATTATATAGGCCAATTGTTTTCCACTGAATGTTATGTATTTTACATGTATGGAATTTATTTTCTGGAAACTCATCATGATCCAAACAACTATGAAAAATAGAACTGTCTGGATGTCTCCTATGTAACACCACCCTCCCTTACTGTCCAGTATGTTCTCTGTACAAGTGTGTTACATGTATTCCATTATACTGTGTCTCCCTCTCTGTATAACACCCCATTACTTACACCCAGGAATATGCTCTGCACAAGTGTGTTACATATATTGCATTATACAGTTTGTCCTCCTGTTTATAACACTCCCTCTCACTTACTACCAGGTACAGTCTATGCACAAATCCATTATATCTATTCCATTATACTATGGTCCTTCCCCCTGTATAACACCATCCTCACTTACTACCAGGTAAAATCTCTTTACAAGTCTCCTCTGTATAAGGACACCATAGGTATAACACCAGGTTTGGCCTGTGTATAAGCTATGTTCTAAAGGGGCAACATAGTAATTAATCAAATCAGCTGCTTCAAATTAGGCACTCCTCCTTCCTGCCACTTGGTGTCCTATCCATCCCACTCACTCTCTGTTTTCCTACACATAAAAGAAAAAAAATGTTGTACCTCCCATTAAATTCTTTTCTTTGCACTAGTTATGGAACCTCTTGCTGCCCATATTCTGAACAATAATAATGTCACTAGTATTCCCACTCGCTTTCAAGATCACAAAATCGCTTTGTACACTGATGATTATACTATCCATCACTAAATACCCATATTACCCTTCCCAAACTTATTAAAGAAATTTGTGACTATAGTGTTCTTTCCAATTATAAAATTAATGCAGGTAAATCTGAGACCCTTGAATTTAAATATACCCCATGATGTAGCTCAGGCTCTGAAAATGAATTATGACTTTCGCTGGCCATGCCAGAAGCTTAATTATCTTATTCAAAATTATATGCGGCCAACTTTCCTATACTCATTGACTCTGTGAAGACTGATATGGTACACTGGAACAAACTCATCATATTCTGGTTTGGGTGTATAGCAGCTTTTAAAATTAATGTCTTCCCCAAACTCTTATACCTATGGTTTTCTGTCTATATCTCCAATCACATAGTTGAACACCTGCAGCAAGCCCTTTCTAAATGATCTGTGCAGGCTGAAAACCCAGCGTCCAAATGCTCATCTTATTTAAAAATCAAACTGTTGGTGGATTGCAGATACCTAACCTCCTCAAATATTATCAGGCAGCACATTTTGCCTAATGCACTCTGTGGCACTCCTCACCACATCAGAGATTATGGACCCACGTAAAATCGGACTTGCTGCAAATGTATTCCCCATACTCCCTATTATGGATAGCATTTCATCAGCGGACTAAAGAAGTAAACCTCATTCCTGCGGTGAGATTCTCGTTGTGCATATGGGATCCTTCCACATGTGTATATCAGCTGCACTCTAATTGCTCCCTTTTGGTCCCCCTGTGGAATAACGTAGAATTTTTACCAGGACAGATCCATTAAACTTTCCATTATTGAACTCAACATAATGTTCTCTTTGCCTAAGGCCCTGCCCCCCATGCATCTCTTTCCAACCTTTCCAGAACTTAGAATGGTGCTCCCTTGTACTGTAGTATATTCTATCAGAACCTCCAACTTAGGCATTTTTTTTACAGTGCTACTGCCAACTGATCATTGTTCCCCACTAGAGTCTCTCTGTCGTGACACCCCTTCAGTAAAGTGTTTAATATCCATGCTGTATTACTCCATAAACAGCCTTCCAAAGATCTTCATGAATTGGCTTGGGAGTGAGATGAGGGGAAGATCTTGCACCCTAAAGAGTGGACCAAAAATAAAGCTAATTTGGCTAAATCTTCGATATCCGCGAGAATATTCCTTTAAACTTTCCATGGGTGGTATTTGGGTCCCGTCACGTCTACGTTCGATATTCCTGCACTCTTCTGATATATGCTGGCGGGCATGTGGCCAGCAGGGTACACTTCAACACATTTTGTGGTCTTACCTGAAAATACAACCCTGAATGCCCGACTCTTCGCTATGTTCCCTTCTACTCAGACCCATCTCGGACACTCCACATCATATAGAAAAACTGATTAGACATATTTTGAGCGTAGCTAAATACCTATTTTCAACACACTGGAACAGTGTTATTAAGCCTTCATTACATGCCACTATACATAACATTTGGTCGACCTACCCTATTATTATTATTATTATTATTATTATCCTTTATTTATTAGGTGCCGTACACAGCACAAACAGTAGACTAATCAAGGTGAAACATTACAAACAGTAAACGAAAACTACCAAAACTTCAGAGACTCCAGGCAGGCTAATGCAGTAAAGACGGAGCAGAAGAACAGGTATGGAGAACAAAGGGAAGAGGGCCCTGCTCATATGAGCTTACATCCTAAGGGAGGGTAGACAGAACTCAGGCACAAAGGGAGCAAGTTGAAGTAAGTGGGCAGAGAACAGGGGGGTTGGGAGTAGAGAGGGGAGAACAGGCGGAGGAGATGAGGGGGTTAGGTGGAATGTTGGTAGACCAGGTTGGAACAGGTAAGTTTTGAGTGCCCTCTTGAAGGAGGACAGATTGGGAGAAAGACGGATGGAGCGAGGGAGGTGGAATACATGGAATACATCATGGCCCCCCTACATAATATGCCCACAAACCTTCAAAATATGTGGACTTCATGGGTGAGCTAATATGAAGTCGAACCACCTTTGACCACCGTCTGACTTACATATAATTCTAGTGAGCTCTCCTGTTATCATTCCTCATTGACTCTCTTGCCACCCCCCCAGGACCTCCCATGCTCTGTCTGACCTCCATACTATTTATTTGTGTTATCACCACATGGGGGAACTACTCTCAGACCTCAGGTCTCTTCATATTGTAATGCTTTCCCTCTACTTGTTTTAACTTACTGGTTTACTTTTTGATATTCCTGGGGTGATCCTCTCCCTCTCCTCTTTACACTGATTTTCTTCCCTTATATCTGTAATGGATGTGTATATTTTTCTTTTACTTTTGTACTGTTATTATTACCTCTGTAATGTTTTTATTTGCCTATTTGCACTTATTAATATTATGTTTTACCGCTTCTAAAAGCACCCAAAAAACCATAAGAAAGTTTTTGTTCAAAAAAAAGGACAAAAGCATTTAATGATAAAAAAAAAATCCCTTTAATTCCCATCATCCAATGATATAACTTAAACAAAGTTGATAAATTTGGTTCTGATATTTTGGAATAAGGTATCAGACCTCAATAACAAGCAAATACAAAAGGTCAAATTATAGCTCAAGATCAGTATGTCCACCTGCTCAGTAATTTGCCAATCAAACACAATCCTCCACCCACTATCCGGAGCACATAAAGCATAAGGATTTCTCAACGCTGTTCCTGAAGACCACACAGAACTGAGCTAATCCCCATAATCATCAATGCGGAGTGCAGGTGTCTGGCTGGGTATAATGAGCCTTGTAGCTGATTCCGTAACTAGTGTAGAGTCACATGTGATATCTCATACGTGGGAGCGCTTCTCTTCTCAGGATTATCTGACATCACCGACCTGCTGGAATGACTCCGCACTCTTATACAACTCTTACTTCACACTCAGCACTTCTCTTCTCAGGATCATCTCTGACATCACCGACCTGCTGGATTGACTCCGCACTCTTATACAACTCTTACTGCACACTCAGCACTTCTCGTCTCAGGATCATCTCTGACATCACCGACCTGCTGGAATGACTCCGCACTCCTATATAACTCTTACTGCACACTCAGCGCTTCTCTTCTCAGGATCAACTGACATCACCGACCTGCTGGAATGACTCCGCACTCCTATATAACTCTTACTGCACACTCAGCGCTTCTCTTCTCAGGATCATCTGACATCACCGACCTGCTGGAATGACTCCGCACTCCTATATAACTCTTACTGCACACTCAGCGCTTCTGCTAAGGTCAAAACAATCAGGACTAAGGGGCTATTTATCAATAGGCTCCTTTCTCCAAACATCAGGATGATTTTTTTGCCGCTAATCTTTGAGGCACTAAAAAATACCCTTTCAGCTGCAATTTACCCATAAATATATTGGTTGGGTAGCTTAGCGGAAATTTGCCTGTGCTTTTCACCCATTGATAAGTCAGCCTGTAAGAGACCTCACTTATATGCAGCCTTTATAAATCCCTCACTGCCAAGTAACCTTTATACATGAAAAGATTGGTTTTGCTTGCAAAGATCCTTTATTGTATTTTCTGTTTAAATCTCTGCTTTTCCTCATGTACCATCCCCTCAGGATGCAGTGGCGGGAGCAGACATGGTAGAACTCTACTCGCTAACTCTGTTGAATGTCCCCTTCCCGAAACTCCAAAAATCACCAATCAAGCCTCCAGCTCCCCAGGTTTGTGACCGCTGTCTAACCCCGAACAGAACACATCACAGCTAATATGTGGTTGTTTGGTCTGAATTACTGCACACCAGATATTTGCACTATTATACTATATAGGGACTTGAGAGAGAGGACGCCCAGAGTAACAAACAAGTGATGTTATATACAGAAACATACTCTCAATTTAAATTGCTTCGTATCTCCCATTGTCAGCAATAATACACTATGCTATAACCATATCTACCTAGTTATCAGTGCTCCCAGACCCCCACATCACACATGCATCATGGTTTATTTCCTGAGCAGTGATCTCTACTTTTGCAAAAATAAATTCTCTGGTAGAACAGTACTACTTACATTATGTATGATCTGTGAGGAGTTTGACGGATACAATCGTTCTGCTGCTTTCTTATATCATCTCTACTTATTTCAGAGAATACGTCTGACTATGAAACCGATAATAGTAAGTATCCTGTTATATGTTGCTGTGTTAGTGATCTTTCCACACTGTATAGTACAATGTGTGTGAGGGGGCTGACCTGTCTCTGTGGTGTATAAAGTGTAATCATTGTATAATGTGTGTGAGGGGGCTGACCTGTCTCTGTGGTGTATAAAGTGTAATCATTGTATAATGTGTGTGAAGGGGCTGCTCTATCTCTGAGGTGTATATAGTGTAATCATTGTACAATGTGTGTGAGGAGGCTGCTCTGTCTCTGTGGTGTATATAGTGTAATCATTGTACAATGTGTGTGAGGAGGCTGCTCTGTGTCTGTGGTGTATATAGTGTAATCATTGTATAATGTGTGTGAAGGGGCTGCTCTATCTCTGAGGTGTATATAGTGTAATCATTGTACAATGTGTGTGAGGAGGCTGCTCTGTCTCTGTGGTGTATATAGTGTAATCATTGTACAATGTGTGTGAGTAGGGCTGCTCTGTGTCTGTGGTGTATATAGTGTAATCATTGTACAATGTGTGTGAGGAGGCTGCTCTGTCTCTGTGGTGTATATAGTGTAATCATTGTATAATGTGTGTGAGGAGGCTGCTCTGTCTCTGTGGTGTATATACTGTAATCATTGTACAATGTGTGTGAGGAGGCTGCTCTGTCTCTGTGGTGTATATAGTGTAATCATTGTACAATGTGTATGAGGAGGCTGCTCTGTCTCTGGTGTATATAGTGTAATCATTGTACAATGTGTGTGAGGAGGCTGCTCTGTCTCTGTGGTGTATATAGTGTAGTCATTGTATAATGTGTGTGAAGGGGCTGCTCTATCTCTGAGGTGTATATAGTGTAATCATTGTACAATGTGTGTGAGGAGGCTGCTCTGTCTCTGTGGTGTATATAGTGTAATCATTGTACAATGTGTGTGAGGAGGCTGCTCTGTGTCTGTGGTGTATATAGTGTAATCATTGTATAATGTGTGTGAAGGGGCTGCTCTATCTCTGAGGTGTATATAGTGTAATCATTGTACAATGTGTGTGAGGAGGCTGCTCTGTCTCTGTGGTGTATATAGTGTAATCATTGTACAATGTGTGTCAGGAGGCTGCTCTGTCTCTGTGGTGTATATATAGTGTAATCATTGTACAATGTGTGTGAGGGGGCTGCTCTGTCTCTGTGATGTATATAGTGTAATCATTGTACAATGTGTGTGAGGAGGCTGCTCTGTGTCTGTGATGTATATAGTGTAATCATTGTACAATGTGTGTGAGGAGGCTGCTCTGTCTCTGGTGTATATAGTGTAATCATTGTACAATGTGTGTGAGGAGGCTGCTCAGTCTCTGTGGTGTATATAGTGTAGTCATTGTATAATGTGTGTGAGGGGGCTGCTCTGTCTCTGTGGTGTATATAGTGTAATCATTGTACAATGTGTGTGAGGAGGCTGCTCTGTGTCTTTACTGTATATAGTGTAATCATTGTACAATGTGTGTGAGGAGACTGCTCTGTGTATGTAGTTTATATAGTGTAATCATTGTACAATGTGTGTGAGGAGGCTGCTCTGTGTCTGTAGTGCATATAGTGTAATCATTGTACAATGTGTGTGAGGGGCCTGCTCTGTCTGTGGTGTATATAGTGTAATCATTGTACAATGTGTGTGAGGAGGCTGCTCTGTGTCTGTAGTGTATATAGTGTAATCATTGTACAATGTGTGTGAGGGGGCTGCTCTGTCTCTGTGGTGTATATAGTGTAATCATTGTACAATGTGTGTGAGGGGCCTGCTCTGTCTGTGGTGTATATAGTGTAATCATAGTACAATGTGTGTGAGGAGGCTGCTCTGTGTCTGTAGTGTATATAGTGTAATCATTGTACAATGTATGTGAGGGGGCTGCTCTGTCTCTGTGGTGTATATAGTGTAATCATTGTACAATGTGTGTGAGGAGGCTGCTCTGTGTCTGTAGTGTATATAGTGTAATCATTGTACAATGTGTGTGAGGAGGCTGCTCTGTGTCTATAGTGTATATAGTGTAATCATTGTACAATGTGTGTGAGGAGGCTGCTCTGTGTCTGTAGTGTATATAGTGTAATCATTGTACAATGTGTGTGAGGAGGCTGCTCTGTGTCTATAGTGTATATAGTGTAATCATTGTACAATGTGTGTGAGGAGGCTGCTCTGTCTCTGTGGGGTATATATAGTGTAATCATTGTACAATGTGTGTGAGGAGGCTGCTCTGTGTCTATAGTGTATATAGTGTAATCATTGTACAATGTATGTGAAGGGGCTGCTCTGTCTCTGTGGGGTATATATAGTGTAATCATTGTACAATGTGTGTGAGGGGGCTGCTCTGTCTCTGTGCTGTATATAGTGTAATCATTGTACAATGTGTGTGATGGGGCTGCTCTGTCTCTGTGGTGTATATAGTGTAATCATTGTACAATGTGTGTGAGGAGGCTGCTCTGTCTCTGTGGTGTATATAGTGTAATCATTGTACAATGTGTGTGAGGAGGCTGCTCTGTGTCTGTGGTGTATATAGTGTAATCATTGTACAATGTGTGTGAGGAGGCTGCTCTGTGTCTGTGATGTATGTAGTGTAATCATTGTACAATGTGTGTGAGGAGGCTGCTCTGTCTCTGTATTGTATATAGTGTAATCATTGTACAATGTGTGTGAGGAGGCTGCTCTGTGTCTGTGGTGTATATAGTGTAATCATTGTACAATGTGTGTGAGGAGACTGCTCTGTTTCTGTGGTGTATATAGTGTAATCATTGTACAATGTGTGTGAGGAGGCTGCTCTGTCTCTGTGGTGTATATAGTGTAATCATTTTACAATGTGTGTGAGGGGGCTGCTCTGTCTGTAGTGTATATAGTGTAATCATTGGACAATGTGTGTGATGGGGCTGCTCTATCTCTGTGGTGTATATAGTGTAATCATTGTACAATGTGTGTGAGGAGGCTGCTCTGTCTCTGTGGTGTA
This sequence comes from Mixophyes fleayi, assembly GCF_038048845.1. Classification (NCBI taxonomy): domain Eukaryota; kingdom Metazoa; phylum Chordata; class Amphibia; order Anura; family Limnodynastidae; genus Mixophyes; species Mixophyes fleayi. The sequence goes on along the minus strand of NC_134404.1, from coordinate 12,086,256 downwards.
TATAGTGTAATCATTGTACAATGTGTGTGAGGGGGCTGCTCTGTCTGTAGTGTATATAGTGTAATTATTGTACAATGTGTGTGAGGGGGCTGCTCTGTCTGTGTGGTGTATATAGTGTAATCATTGTACAATGTGTGTGATGGGGCTGCTCTATCTCTGTGGTGTATATAGTGTAATCATTGAACAATGTGTGTGATGGGGCTGCTCTATCTCTGTGGTGTATATAGTGTAATCATTGTACAATGTGTGTGAGGAGGCTGCTCTGTCTCTGTGGTGTATATAATGTAATCATTGGACAATGTGTGTGAGGAGGCTGCTCTGTGTCTTTAGTGTATATAGTGTAATCATTGTACAATGTGTGTGAGGGGGCTGCTCTGTCTCTGTGGTGTATATAGTGTAATCATTGTACAATGTGTGTGAGGAGGCTGCTCTGTCTCTGTGGTGTATATAGTGTAATCATTGTACAATGTGTGTGAGGGGGCTGCTCTGTCTCTGTGATGTATATAGTGTAATCATTGTACAATGTGTGTGAGGAGGCTGCTCTGTGTCTTTAGTGTATATAGTGTAATCATTGTACAATGTGTGTGAGGTGGCTGCTCTGTGTTTGTAGTGTAATCATTGTACAATGTGTGTGAGGAGGCTGCTCTGTGTTTGTAGTGTAATCATTGTACAATGTGTGTGAGGAGACTGCTCTGTCTCTGTAGTTTATATAGTGTAATCATTGTACAATGTGTGTGAGGAGGCTGCTCTGTGTCTGTAGTGTATATAGTGTAATCATTGTACAATGTGTGTGAGGAGGCTGCTCTGTCTCTGTAGTGTATATAGTGTAATCATTGTACAATGTGTGTGAGGGGCCTGCTCTGTCTGTGGTGTATATAGTGTAATCATTGTACAATGTGTGTGAGGAGGCTGCTCTGTGTTTGTAGTGTAATCATTGTACAATGTGTGTGAGGAGACTGCTCTGTGTCTGTAGTTTATATAGTGTAATCATTGTACAATGTGTGTGAGGAGGCTGCTCTGTCTCTGTAGTGTATATAGTGTAATCATTGTACAATGTGTGTGAGGGGGCTGCTCTGTCTCTGTGGTGTATATAGTGTAATCATTGTACAATGTGTGTGAGGGGGCTGCTCTGTCTCTGTGGTGTATATAGTGTAATCATTGTACAATGTGTGTGAGGAGGCTGCTCTGTCTCTGTGGTGTATATATAGTGTAATCATTGTACAATGTGTGTGAGGAGGCTGCTCTGTCTCTGTGGTGTATATAGTGTAATCATTGTACAATGTGTGTGAGGAGGCTGCTCTGTCTCTGTGGTGTCTGTAGTGTAATCATTGTACAATGTGTGTGAGGGGCCTGCTCTGTCTCTGTGGTGTATATAGTGTAATCATTGTACAATGTGTGTGAGGAGGCTGCTCTGTCTCTGTGGTGTATATAGTGTAATCATTGTACAATGTGTGTGAGGGGGCTGCTCTGTCTCTGTGGTGTATATAGTGTAATCATTGTACAATGTGTGTGAGGAGGCTGCTCTGTCTCTGTGGTGTATATATAGTGTAATCATTGTACAATGTGTGTGAGGAGGCTGCTCTGTGTCTGTAGTGTATATAGTGTAATCATTGTACAATGTGTGTGAGGAGGCTGCTCTGTGTCTATAGTGTATATAGTGTAATCATTGTACAATGTGTGTGAGGAGGCTGCTCTGTCTCTGTGGGGTATATATAGTGTAATCATTGTACAATGTGTGTGAGGAGGCTGCTCTGTGTCTATAGTGTATATAGTGTAATCATTGTACAATGTGTGTGAAGGGGCTGCTCTGTCTCTGTGGGGTATATATAGTGTAATCATTGTACAATGTGTGTGAGGGGGCTGCTCTGTCTCTGTGCTGTATATAGTGTAATCATTGTACAATGTGTGTGATGGGGCTGCTCTGTCTCTGTGGTGTATATAGTGTAATCATTGTACAATGTGTGTGAGGAGGCTGCTCTGTCTCTGTGGTGTATATAGTGTAATCATTGTACAATGTGTGTGAGGAGGCTGCTCTGTGTCTGTGGTGTATATAGTGTAATCATTGTACAATGTGTGTGAGGAGGCTGCTCTGTGTCTGTGATGTATATAGTGTAATCATTGTACAATGTGTGTGAGGAGGCTGCTCTGTCTTTGTATTGTATATAGTGTAATCATTGTACAATGTGTGTGAGGAGGCTGCTCTGTGTCTGTGGTGTATATAGTGTAATCATTGTACAATGTGTGTGAGGAGGCTGCTCTGTTTCTGTGGTGTATATAGTGTAATCATTGTACAATGTGTGTGAGGAGGCTGCTCTGTCTCTGTGGTGTATATAGTGTAATCATTGTACAATGTGTGTGAGGGGGCTGCTCTGTCTGTAGTGTATATAGTGTAATCACTGTACAATGTGTGTGAGGAGGCTGCTCTGTGTCTGTGATGTATATAGTGTAATCATTGTACAATGTGTGTGAGGAGGCTGCTCTGTCTTTGTATTGTATATAGTGTAATCATTGTACAATGTGTGTGAGGAGGCTGCTCTGTGTCTGTGGTGTATATAGTGTAATCATTGTACAATGTGTGTGAGGAGGCTGCTCTGTTTCTGTGGTGTATATAGTGTAATCATTGTACAATGTGTGTGAGGAGGCTGCTCTGTCTCTGTGGTGTATATAGTGTAATCATTGGACAATGTGTGTGAGGAGGCTGCTCTGTGTCTATAGTGTATATAGTGTAATCATTGTACAATGTGTGTGAGAAGGCTGCTCTGTCTCTGTGGGGTATATATAGTGTAATCATTGTACAATGTGTGTGAGGAGGCTGCTCTGTGTCTATAGTGTATATAGTGTAATCATTGCACAATGTGTGTGAAGGGGCTGCTCTGTCTCTGTGGGGTATATATAGTGTAATCATTGCACAATGTGTGTGAAGGGGCTGCTCTGTCTCTGTGGTGTATATAGTGTAATCATTGTACAATGTGTGTGAGGAGGCTGCTCTGTCTCTGTGGTGTATATAGTGTAATCATTGCACAATGTGTGTGAAGGGGCTGCTCTGTCTCTGTGGTGTATATAGTGTAATCATTGTACAATGTGTGTGAGGAGGCTGCTCTGTCTCTGTGGTGTATATAGTGTAATCATTGTACAATGTGTGTGAGGAGGCTGCTCTGTGTCTGTGGTGTATATAGTGTAATCATTGTACAATGTGTGTGAGGAGGCTGCTCTGTGTCTGTGATGTATATAGTGTAATCATTGTACAATGTGTTAGGAGGCTGCTCTGTCTTTGTATTGTATATAGTGTAATCATTGTACAATGTGTGTGAGGAGGCTGCTCTGTGTCTGTGGTGTATATAGTGTAATCATTGTACAATGTGTGTGAGGAGGCTGCTCTGTCTCTGTGGTGTATATAGTGTAATCATTGTACAATGTGTGTGAGGGGGCTGCTCTGTCTGTGGTGTATATAGTGTAATCATTGTACAATGTGTGTGAGGAGGCTGCTCTGTCTCTGTGGTGTAATCATTGTACAATGTGTGTGAGGGGCCTGCTCTGTCTGTGGTGTATATAGTGTAATCATTGTACAATGTGTGTGAGGAGGCTGCTCTGTGTCTGTAGTGTAATCATTGTACAATGTGTGTGAGGGGGCTGCTCTGTCTCTGTGGTGTATATAGTGTAATCATTGTACAATGTGTGTGAGGAGGCTGCTCTGTCTCTGTGGTGTATATAGTGTAATCATTGTACAATGTGTGTGAGGGGGCTGCTCTGTCTGTAGTGTATATAGTGTAATCATTGTACAATGTGTGTGAGGGGGCTGCTCTGTCTGTGTGGTGTATATAGTGTAATCATTGTACAATGTGTGTGATGGGGCTGCTCTATCTCTGTGGTGTATATAGTGTAATCATTGGACAATGTGTGTGATGGGGCTGCGCTATCTCTGTGGTGTATATAGTGTAATCATTGTACAATGTGTGTGAGGAGGCTGCTCTGTCTCTGTGGTGTATATAATGTAATCATTGTACAATGTGTGTGAGGAGGCTGCTCTGTTTCTGTGGTGTATATAGTGTAATCATTGTACAATGTGTGTGAGTGGGCTGCTCTGTCTCTGTGGTGTATATAGTGTAATCATTGTACAATGTGTGTGAGGGGGCTGCTCTGTCTCTGTGGTGTATATAGTGTAATCATTGTACAATGTGTGTGAGGGGGCTGCTCTGTGTCTTTAGTGTATATAGTGTAATCATTGTACAATGTGTGTGAGGGGGCTGCTCTGTCTCTGTGGTGTATATAGTGTAATCATTGTACAATGTGTGTGAGGAGGCTGTTCTGTCTCTGTGGTGTATATAGTGTAATCATTGTACAATGTGTGTGAGGGGGCTGCTCTGTCTCTGTGGTGTATATAGTGTAATCATTGTACAATGTGTGTGAGGAGGTTGCTCTGTGTCTTTAGTGTATATAGTGTAATCATTGTACAATGTGTGTGAGGGGGCTGCTCTGTCTCTGTGGTGTATATAGTGTAATCATTGTACAATGTGTGTGAGGAGGCTGCTCTGTCTCTGTGGTGTATATAGTGTAATCATTGTACAATGTGTGTGAGGAGGCTGCTCTGTGTCTGTAGTGTATATAGTGTAATCATTGTACAATGTGTGTGAGGAGGCTGCTCTGTCTCTGTGGTGTATATATAGTGTAATCATTGTACAATGTGTGTGAGGGGGCTGCTCTGTCTCTGTGATGTATATAGTGTAATCATTGTACAATGTGTGTGAGGAGGCTGCTCTGTGTCTTTAGTGTATATAGTGTAATCATTGTACAATGTGTGTGAGGAGGCTGCTCTGTGTTTGTAGTGTAATCATTGTACAATGTGTGTGAGGAGACTGCTCTGTGTCTGTAGTTTATATAGTGTAATCATTGTACAATGTGTGTGAGGAGGCTGCTCTGTCTCTGTGGTGTATATAGTGTAATCATTGTACAATGTGTGTGAGGAGGCTGCTCTGTCTCTGTGGTGTATATAGTGTAATCATTGTACAATGTGTGTGAGGGGCCTGCTCTGTCTGTGGTGTATATAGTGTAATCATTGTACAATGTGTGTGAGGGGGCTGCTCTGTCTCTGTGGTGTATATAGTGTAATCATTGTACAATGTGTGTGAGGAGGCTGCTCTGTCTCTGTGGTGTATATATAGTGTAATCATTGTACAATGTGTGTGAGGAGGCTGCTCTGTCTCTGTGGTGTATATAGTGTAATCATTGTACAATGTGTGTGAGGAGGCTGCTCTGTCTCTGTGGTGTATATAGTGTAATCATTGTACAATGTGTGTGAGGAGGCTGCTCTGTGTCTGTAGTGTAATCATTGTACAATGTGTGTGAGGGGCCTGCTCTGTCTCTGTGGTGTATATAGTGTAATCATTGTACAATGTGTGTGAGGGGGCTGCTCTGTCTCTGTGGTGTATATAGTGTAATCATTGTACAATGTGTGTGGGGAGGCTGCTCTGTCTCTGTGGTGTATATATAGTGTAATCATTGTACAATGTGTGTGAGGAGGCTGCTCTGTCTCTGTGGTGTATATAGTGTAATCATTGTACAATGTGTGTGAGGGGACTGCTCTGTCTCTGTGGTGTATATAGTGTAATCATTGTACAATGTGTGTGAGGGGGCTGCTCTGTCTGTGGTGTATATAGTGTAATCATTGTACAATGTATGTAAGGAGGCTGCTCTGTCTCTGTGGTGTATATAGTGTAATCATTGTACAATGTGTGTGAGGAGGCTGCTCTGTGTCTGTAGTGTATATAGTGTAATCATTGTACAATGTGTGTGAGGGGCCTGCTCTGTCTCTGTGGTGTATATAGTGTAATCATTGTACAATGTGTGTGAGGAGGCTGCTCTGTCTCTGTGGTGTATATAGTGTAATCATTGTACAATGTGTGTGAGGGGGCTGCTCTGTGTCTGTAGTGTAATCATTGTACAATGTGTGTGAGGAGGCTGCTCTGTCTCTGTGGTGTATATAGTGTAATCATTGTACAATGTGTGTGAGGAGGCTGCTCTGTCTCTGTGGTGTATATAGTGTAATCATTGTACAATGTGTGTGAGGAGGCTGCTCTGTCTCTGTGGTGTATATAGTGTAATCATTGTACAATGTGTGTGAAGAGGCTGCTCTGTCTCTGTGGTGTATATAGTGTAATCATTGTACAATGTGTGTGAGGGGGCTGCTCTGTCTCTGTGGTGTATATAGTGTAATCATTGTACAATGTGTGTGAGGAGGCTGCTCTGTCTATGTGGTGTATATAGTGTAATCATTGTACAATGTGTGTGAGGAGGCTGCTCTGTGTCTGTAGTGTATATAGTGTAATCATTGTACAATGTGTGTGAGGGGCCTGCTCTGTCTGTGCTGTATATAGTGTAATCATTGTACAATGTGTGTGAGGAGGCTGCTCTGTCTGTGTGGTGTATATAGTGTAATCATTGTACAATGTGTGTGAGGGGGCTGCTCTGTCTCTGTGGTGTATATAGTGTAATCATTGTACAATGTGTGTGAGGGGGCTGCTCTGTCTCTGTGGTGTATATAGTGTAATCATTGTACAATGTGTGTGAGGGGGCTGCTCTGTCTGTGGTGTATATAGTGTAATCATTGTACAATGTGTGTGAGGAGGCTGCTCTGTCTCTGTGGTGTATATAGTGTAATCATTGTACAATGTGTGTGAGGAGGCTGCTCTGTGTCTGTAGTGTAATCATTGTACAATGTGTGTGAGGGGCCTGCTCTGTCTCTGTGGTGTATATAGTGTAATCATTGTACAATGTGTGTGAGGAGGCTGCTCTGTCTCTGTGGTGTATATAGTGTAATCATTGTACAATGTGTGTGAGGGGGCTGCTCTGTCTGTAGTGTATATAGTGTAATCATTGTACAATGTGTGTGAGGGGGCTGCTCTGTCTGTGTGGTGTATATAGTGTAATCATTGTACAATGTGTGTGATGGGGCTGCTCTATCTCTGTGGTGTATATAGTGTAATCATTGTACAATGTGTGTGAGGAGGCTGCTCTGTCTCTGTGGTGTATATAATGTAATCATTGTACAATGTGTGTGAGGAGGCTGCTCTGTCTCTGTGGTGTATAAAGTGTAATCATTGTACAATGTGTGTGAGGAGGCTGCTCTGTCTCTGTGGTGTATAAAGTGTAATCATTGTACAATGTGTGTGAGGGGGCTGCTCTGTCTCTGTGGTGTATATAGTGTAATCATTGTACAATGTGTGTGAGGGGGCTGCTCTGTCTCTGTGGTGTATATAGTGTAATCATTGTACAATGTGTGTGAGGGGGCTGCTCTGTGTCTTTAGTGTATATAGTGTACTCATTGTACAATGTGTGTGAGGGGGCTGCTCTGTCTCTGTGGTGTATATAGTGTAATCATTGTACAATGTGTGTGAGGAGGCTGTTCTGTCTCTGTGGTGTATATAGTGTAATCATTGTACAATGTGTGTGAGGGGGCTGCTCTGTCTCTGTGGTGTATATAGTGTAATCATTGTACAATGTGTGTGAGGAGGCTGCTCTGTGTCTTTAGTGTATATAGTGTAATCATTGTACAATGTGTGTGAGGGGGCTGCTCTGTCTCTGTGGTGTATATAGTGTAATCATTGTACAATGTGTGTGAGGAGGCTGCTCTGTCTCTGTGGTGTATTTAGTGTAATCATTGTACAATGTGTGTGAGGAGGCTGCTCTGTGTCTGTAGTGTATATAGTGTAATCATTGTACAATGTGTGTGAGGAGGCTGCTCTGTCTCTGTGGTGTATATATAGTGTAATCATTGTACAATGTGTGTGAGGGGGCTGCTCTGTCTCTGTGGTGTATATAGTGTAATCATTGTACAATGTGTGTGAGGGGGCTGCTCTGTCTCTGTGGTGTATATAGTGTAATCATTGTACAATGTGTGTGAGGAGGCTGCTCTGTGTCTTTAGTGTATATAGTGTAATCATTGTACAATGTGTGTGAGGAGGCTGCTCTGTGTTTGTAGTGTAATCATTGTACAATGTGTGTGAGGAGACTGCTCTGTGTCTGTAGTTTATATAGTGTAATCATTGTACAATGTGTGTGAGGAGGCTGCTCTGTGTCTGTAGTGTATATAGTGTAATCATTGTACAATGTGTGTGAGGAGGCTGCTCTGTCTCTGTGGTGTATATAGTGTAATCATTGTACAATGTGTGTGAGGGGCCTGCTCTGTGTCTGTAGTGTATATAGTGTAATCATTGTACAATGTGTGTGAGGAGGCTGCTCTGTCTCTGTGGTGTATATATAGTGTAATCATTGTACAATGTGTGTGAGGGGGCTGCTCTGTCTCTGTGGTGTATATAGTGTAATCATTGTACAATGTGTGTGAGGGGGCTGCTCTGTCTCTGTGGTGTATATAGTGTAATCATTGTACAATGTGTGTGAGGAGGCTGCTCTGTGTCTTTAGTGTATATAGTGTAATCATTGTACAATGTGTGTGAGGAGGCTGCTCTGTGTTTGTAGTGTAATCATTGTACAATGTGTGTGAGGAGACTGCTCTGTGTCTGTAGTTTATATAGTGTAATCATTGTACAATGTGTGTGAGGAGGCTGCTCTGTGTCTGTAGTGTATATAGTGTAATCATTGTACAATGTGTGTGAGGAGGCTGCTCTGTCTCTGTGGTGTATATAGTGTAATCATTGTACAATGTGTGTGATGGGGCTGCTCTGTCTCTGTGGTGTATATAGTGTAATCATTGTACAATGTGTGTGAGGGGCCTGCTCTGTCTGTGGTGTATATAGTGTAATCATTGTACAATGTGTGTGAGGGGGCTGCTCTGTCTCTGTGGTGTATATAGTGTAATCATTGTACAATGTGTGTGAGGAGGCTGCTCTGTCTCTGTGGTGTATATATAGTGTAATCATTGTACAATGTGTGTGAGGAGGCTGCTCTGTCTCTGTGGTGTATATAGTGTAATCATTGTACAATGTGTGTGAGGAGGCTGCTCTGTCTCTGTGGTGTATATAGTGTAATCATTGTACAATGTGTGTGAGGAGGCTGCTCTGTGTCTGTAGTGTAATCATTGTACAATGTGTGTGAGGAGGCTGCTCTGTCTCTGTGGTGTATATAGTGTAATCATTGTACAATGTGTGTGAGGGGGCTCCTCTGTCTCTGTGGTGTATATAGTGTAATCATTGTACAATGTGTGTGAGGGGGCTGCTCTGTCTCTGTGGTGTATATAGTGTAATCATTGTACAATGTGTGTGAGGAGGCTGCTCTGTGTCTGTGATGTATATAGTGTAATCATTGTACAATGTGTGTGAGGAGGCTGCTCTGTCTTTGTATTGTATATAGTGTAATCATTGTACAATGTGTGTGAGGAGGCTGCTCTGTGTCTGTGGTGTATATAGTGTAATCATTGTACAATGTGTGTGAGGAGGCTGCTCTGTTTCTGTGGTGTATATAGTGTAATCATTGTACAATGTGTGTGAGGAGGCTGCTCTGTCTCTGTGGTGTATATAGTGTAATCATTGTACAATGTGTGTGAGGAGGCTGCTCTGTTTCTGTGGTGTATATAGTGTAATCATTGTACAATGTGTGTGAGGGGACTGCTCTGTCTGTGATGTATATAGTGTAATCATTGTACAATGTGTGTGAGGAGGCTGCTCTGTCTGTGGTGTATATAGTGTAATCATTGTACAATGTGTGTGAGGTGGCTGCTCTGTCTCTGTGGTGTATATAGTGTAATCATTGGACAATGTTTGTGATGGGGCTGCGCTATCTCTGTGGTGTATATAGTGTAATCATTGTACAATGTGTGTGAGGAGGCTGCTCTGTCTCTGTGGTGTATATAATGTAATCATTGTACAATGTGTGTGAGGAGGCTGCTCTGTCTCTGTGGTGTATATAGTGTAATCATTGTACAATGTGTGTGAGGGGGCTGCTCTGTCTCTGTGGTGTATATAGTGTAATCATTGTACAATGTGTGTGAGGGGGCTGCTCTGTCTCTGTGGTGTATATAGTGTAATCATTGTACAATGTGTGTGAGGGGGCTTCTCTGTGTCTTTAGTGTATATAGTGTAATCATTGTACAATGTGTGTGAGGGGGCTGCTCTGTCTCTGTGGTGTATATAGTGTAATCATTGTACAATGTGTGTGAGGAGGCTGTTCTGTCTCTGTGGTGTATATAGTGTAATCATTGTACAATGTGTGTGAGGGGGCTGCTCTGTCTCTGTGGTGTATATAGTGTAATCATTGTACAATGTGTGTGAGGAGGCTGCTCTGTGTCTTTAGTGTATATAGTGTAATCATTGTACAATGTGTGTGAGGGGGCTGCTCTGTCTCTGTGGTGTATATAGTGTAATCATTGTACAATGTGTGTGAGGAGGCTGCTCTGTCTCTGTGGTGTATATAGTGTAATCATTGTACAATGTGCGTGAGGAGGCTGCTCTGTGTCTGTCGTGTATATAGTGTAATCATTGTACAATGTGTGTGAGGAGGCTGCTCTGTGTCTGTGATGTATATAGTGTAATCATTGTACAATGTGTGTGAGGAGGCTGCTCTGTCTCTGTGGTGTATATAGTGTAATCATTGTACAATGTGTGTGAGGAGGCTGCTCTGTGTCTGTGGTGTATATAGTGTAATCATTGTACAATGTGTGTGAGGAGGCTGCTCTGTGTCTGTGGTGTATATAGTGTAATCATTGTACAATGTGTGTGAGGAGGCTGCTCTGTTTCTGTGGTGTATATAGTGTAATCATTGTACAATGTGTGTGAGGAGGCTGCTCTGTCTCTGTGGTGTATATAGTGTAATCATTGTACAATGTGTGTGAGGGGGCTGCTCTGTCTGTAGTGTATATAGTGTAATCATTGGACAATGTGTGTGAGGAGGCTGCTCTGTGTCTATAGTGTATATAGTGTAATCAATGTACAATGTGTGTGAGGAGGCTGCTCTGTCTCTGTGGGGTATATATAGTGTAATCATTGTACAATGTGTGTGAGGGGGCTGCTCTGTGTCTATAGTGTATATAGTGTAATCATTGTACAATGTGTGTGAAGGGGCTGCTCTGTCTCTGTGGGGTATATATAGTGTAATCATTGTACAATGTGTGTGAGGGGGCTGCTCTGTCTCTGTGGTGTATATAGTGTAATCATTGTACAATGTGTGTGAGGAGGCTGCTCAGTCTCTGTGATGTATATAGTGTAATCATTGTACAATGTGTGTGAGGAGGCTGCTCTGTCTCTGTGGTGTATATATAGTGTAATCATTGTACAATGTGTGTGAGGAGGCTGCTCTGTCTCTGTGCTGTATATAGTGTAATCATTGTACAATGTGTGTGAGGAGGCTGCTCTGTCTCTGTGGTGTATATAGTGTAATCATTGTACAATGTGTGTGAGGAGGCTGCTCTGTCTCTGTGGTGTATATAGTGTAATCATTGTACAATGTGTGTGAGGAGGCTGCTCAGTCTCTGTGATGTATATAGTGTAATCATTGTACAATGTGTGTGAGGAGGCTGCTCTGTCTCTGTGGTGTATATATAGTGTAATCATTGTACAATGTGTGTGAGGAGGCTGCTCTGTCTGTGATGTATATAGTGTAATCATTGTACAATGTGTGTGAGGAGGCTGCTCTGTCTGTGGTGTATATAATGTAATCATTGTACAATGTGTGTGAGGGGGCTGCTCTGTCTCTGTGGTGTATATAGTGTAATCATTGTACAATGTGTGTGAGGAGGCTGCTCAGTCTCTGTGATGTATATAGTGTAATCATTGTACAATGTGTGTGAGGAGGCTGCTCTGTCTCTGTGGTGTATATAGTGTAATCATTGTACAATGTGTGTGAGGAGGCTGCTCAGTCTCTGTGGTGTATATAGTGTAATCATTGTACAATGTGTGTGATGCGGCTGCTCTGTCTCTGTGGTGTATATAGTGTAATCATTGTATAATGTGTGTGAGGAGGCTGCTCTGTCTCTGTGGTGTATATAGTGTAATCATTGTACAATGTGTGTGAGGAGGCTGCTCAGTCTCTGTGGTGTATATAGTGTAATCATTGTACAATGTGTGTGATGCGGCTGCTCTGTCTCTGTGGTGTATATAGTGTAATCATTGTACAATGTGTGTGAGGAGGCTGCTCTGTCTCTGTGGTGTATATAGTGTAATCATTGTACAATGTGTGTGAGGAGGCTGCTCTGTCTCTGTGGTGTATATAGTGTAATCATTGTACAATGTGTGTGATGCGGCTGCTCTGTCTCTGGTGTATATAGTGTAATCATTGTACAATGTGTGTGAGGAGGCTGCTCTGTCTCTGTGGTGTATATAGTGTAATCATTGTACAATGTGTGTGAGGAGGCTGCTCTGTCTCTGTGATGTATGTAGTGTAATCATTGTACAATGTGTGTGAGGAGGCTGCTCTGTCTCTGTGGTGTATATAGTGTAATCATTGTACAATGTGTGTGATGCGGCTGCTCTGTCTCTGTGCTGTATATAGTGTAATCATTGTATAATGTGTGTGAGGAGGCTGCTCTGTCTCTGTGGTGTATATAGTGTAATCATTGTACAATGTGTGTGATGCGGCTGCTCTGTCTCTGTGCTGTATATAGTGTAATCATTGTACAATGTGTGTGAGGAGGCTGCTCTGTCTCTGTGCTGTATATAGTGTAATCATTGTACAATGTGTGTGAGGAGGCTGCTCTGTCTCTGTGGTGTATATAGTGTAATCATTGTACAATGTGTGTGATGCGGCTGCTCTGTCTCTGTGGTGTATATAGTGTAATCATTGTACAATGTGTGTGAGGAGGCTGCTCTGTCTCTGTGGTGTATATAGTGTAATCATTGTACAATGTGTGTGATGCGGCTGCTCTGTCTCTGTGCTGTATATAGTGTAATCATTGTACAATGTGTGTGAGGAGGCTGCTCTGTCTCTGTGCTGTATATAGTGTAATCATTGTACAATGTGTGTGATGGGGCTGCTCTGTCTGTGGTGTATATAGTGTAATCATTGTACAATGTGTGTGAGGGGGCTGCTCTGTCTCTGTGGTGTATATAGTGTAATCATTGTACAATATGTGTGAGGGAGCTGCTCTGTCTCTGTGGTGTATATAGTGTAATCATTGTACAATGTGTGTGAGGAGGCTGCTCTGTCTCTGTGCTGTATATAGTGTAATCATTGTACAATGTGTGTGATGCGGCTGCTCTGTCTCTGTGGTGTATATATAGTGTAATCATTGTACAATGTGTGTGAGGAGGCTGCTCTGTCTCTGTGGTGTATATAGTGTAATCATTGTACAATGTGTGTGAGGAGGCTGCTCTGTGTCTGTGGTGTATATAGTGTAATCATTGTACAATGTGTGTGAGGAGGCTGCTCTGTGTCTGTGATGTATATAGTGTAATCATTGTACAATGTGTGTGAGGAGGCTGCTCTGTCTTTGTATTGTATATAGTGTAATCATTGTACAATGTGTGTGAGGAGGCTGCTCTGTGTCTGTGGTGTATATAGTGTAATCATTGTACAATGTGTGTGAGGAGGCTGCTCTGTCTCTGTGGTGTATATAGTGTAATCATTGTACAATGTGTGTGAGGGGGCTGCTCTGTCTGTGGTGTATATAGTGTAATCATTGTACAATGTGTGTGAGGAGGCTGCTCTGTCTCTGTGGTGTATATAGTGTAATCATTGTACAATGTGTGTGAGGAGGCTGCTCTGTGTCTGTAGTGTAATCATTGTACAATGTGTGTGAGGGGCCTGCTCTGTCTCTGTGGTGTATATAGTGTAATCATTGTACAATGTGTGTGAGGAGGCTGCTCTGTCTCTGTGGTGTATATAGTGTAATCATTGTACAATGTGTGTGAGGGGGCTGCTCTGTCTGTAGTGTATATAGTGTAATCATTGTACAATGTGTGTGAGGGGGCTGCTCTGTCTGTGTGGTGTATATAGTGTAATCATTGTACAATGTGTGTGATGAGGCTGCTCTATCTCTGTGGTGTATATAGTGTAATCATTGGACAATGTTTGTGATGGGGCTGCGCTATCTCTGTGGTGTATATAGTGTAATCATTGTACAATGTGTGTGAGGAGGCTGCTCTGTCTCTGTGGTGTATATAATGTAATCATTGTACAATGTGTGTGAGGAGGCTGCTCTGTCTCTGTGGTGTATATAGTGTAATCATTGTACAATGTGTGTGAGGGGGCTGCTCTGTCTCTGTGGTGTATATAGTGTAATCATTGTACAATGTGTGTGAGGGGGCTGCTCTGTCTCTGTGGTGTATATAGTGTAATCATTGTACAATGTGTGTGAGGGGGCTTCTCTGTGTCTTTAGTGTATATAGTGTAATCATTGTACAATGTGTGTGAGGGGGCTGCTCTGTCTCTGTGGTGTATATAGTGTAATCATTGTACAATGTGTGTGAGGAGGCTGTTCTGTCTCTGTGGTGTATATAGTGTAATCATTGTACAATGTGTGTGAGGGGGCTGCTCTGTCTCTGTGGTGTATATAGTGTAATCATTGTACAATGTGTGTGAGGAGGCTGCTCTGTGTCTTTAGTGTATATAGTGTAATCATTGTACAATGTGTGTGAGGGGGCTGCTCTGTCTCTGTGGTGTATATAGTGTAATCATTGTACAATGTGTGTGAGGAGGCTGCTCTGTCTCTGTGGTGTATATAGTGTAATCATTGTACAATGTGTGTGAGGAGGCTGCTCTGTGTCTGTAGTGTATATAGTGTAATCATTGTACAATGTGTGTGAGGAGGCTGCTCTGTCTCTGTGGTGTATATATAGTGTAATCATTGTACAATGTGTGTGAGGGGGCTGCTCTGTCTCTGTGATGTATATAGTGTAATCATTGTACAATGTGTGTGAGGAGGCTGCTCTGTGTCTTTAGTGTATATAGTGTAATCATTGTACAATGTGTGTGAGGAGGCTGCTCTGTGTTTGTAGTGTAATCATTGTACAATGTGTGTGAGGAGACTGCTCTGTGTCTGTAGTTTATGTAGTGTAATCATTGTACAATGTGTGTGAGGAGGCTGCTCTGTGTCTGTAGTGTATATAGTGTAATCATTGTACAATGTGTGTGAGGAGGCTGCTCTGTCTCTGTGGTGTATATAGTGTAATCATTGTACAATGTGTGTGAGGGGCCTGCTCTGTCTGTGGTGTATATAGTGTAATCATTCTACAATGTGTGTGAGGGGGCTGCTCTGTCTCTGTGGTGTATATAGTGTAATCATTGTACAATGTGTGTGAGGAGGTGCTCTGTCTCTGTGGTGTATATATAGTGTAATCATTGTACAATGTGTGTGAGGAGGCTGCTCTGTCTCTGTGGTGTATATAGTGTAATCATTGTACAATGTGTGTGAGGAGGCTGCTCTGTCTCTGTGGTGTATATAGTGTAATCATTGTACAATGTGTGTGAGGATGCTGCTCTGTGTCTGTAGTGTAATCATTGTACAATGTGTGTGAGGGGCCTGCTCTGTCTCTGTGGTGTATATAGTGTAATCATTGTACAATGTGTGTGAGGGGGCTGCTCTGTCTCTGTGGTGTATATTGTGTAATCATTGTACAATGTGTGTGAGGAGGCTGCTCTGTCTCTGTGGTGTATATATAGTGTAATCATTGTACAATGTGTGTGAGGAGGCTGCTCTGTCTCTGTGGTGTATATAGTGTAATCATTGTACAATGTGTGTGAGGAGGCTGCTCTGTCTCTGTGGTGTATATAGTGTAATCATTGTACAATGTGTGTGAGGAGGCTGCTCTGTCTCTGTGGTGTATATAGTGTAATCATTGTACAATGTGTGTGAGGAGGCTGCTCTGTCTCTGTGGTGTATATAGTGTAATCATTGTACAATGTGTGTGAGGGGGCTGCTCTGTCTCTGTGGTGTATATAGTGTAATCATTGTACAATGTGTGTGAGGGGGCTGCTCTGTCTGTGGTGTATATAGTGTAATCATTGTACAATGTGTGTAAGGAGGCTGCTCTGTCTCTGTGGTGTATATAGTGTAATCATTGTACAATGTGTGTGAGGAGGCTGCTCTGTGTCTGTAGTGTAATCATTGTACAATGTGTGTGAGGGGCCTGCTCTGTCTCTGTGGTGTATATAGTGTAATCATTGTACAATGTGTGTGAGGAGGCTGCTCTGTCTCTGTGGTGTATATAGTGTAATCATTGTACAATGTGTGTGAGGGGGCTGCTCTGTGTCTGTAGTGTAATCATTGTACAATGTGTGTGAGGAGGCTGCTCTGTCTCTGTGGTGTATATAGTGTAATCATTGTACAATGTGTGTGAGGAGGCTGCTCTGTCTCTGTGGTGTATATAGTGTAATCATTGTACAATGTGTGTGAGGAGGCTGCTCTGTCTCTGTGGTGTATATAGTGTAATCATTGTACAATGTGTGTGAAGAGGCTGCTCTGTCTCTGTGGTGTATATAGTGTAATCATTGTACAATGTGTGTGAGGGGGCTGCTCTGTCTCTGTGGTGTATATAGTGTAATCATTGTACAATGTGTGTGAGGAGGCTGCTCTGTCTATGTGGTGTATATAGTGTAATCATTGTACAATGTGTGTGAGGAGGCTGCTCTGTGTCTGTAGTGTATATAGTGTAATCATTGTACAATGTGTGTGAGGGGCCTGCTCTGTCTGTGCTGTATATAGTGTAATCATTGTACAATGTGTGTGAGGAGGCTGCTCTGTCTGTGTGGTGTATATAGTGTAATCATTGTACAATGTGTGTGAGGGGGCTGCTCTGTCTCTGTGGTGTATATAGTGTAATCATTGTACAATGTGTGTGAGGGGGCTGCTCTGTCTCTGTGGTGTATATAGTGTAATCATTGTACAATGTGTGTGAGGGGGCTGCTCTGTCTCTGTGGTGTATATAGTGTAATCATTGTACAATGTGTGTGAGGGGTCTGCTCTGTCTCTGTGGTGTATATAGTGTAATCATTGTACAATGTGTGTGAGGAGGCTGCTCTGTCTCTGTGGTGTATATAGTGTAATCATTGTACAATGTGTGTGAGGAGGCTGCTCTGTGTCTGTAGTGTATATAGTGTAATCATTGTACAATGTGTGTGAGGGGCCTGCTCTGTCTGTGCTGTATATAGTGTAATCATTGTACAATGTGTGTGAGGAGGCTGCTCTGTCTGTGTGGTGTATATAGTGTAATCATTGTACAATGTGTGTGAGGGGGCTGCTCTGTCTCTGTGGTGTATATAGTGTAATCATTGTACAATGTGTGTGAGGGGGCTGCTCTGTCTCTGTGGTGTATATAGTGTAATCATTGTACAATGTGTGTGAGGGGTCTGCTCTGTCTCTGTGGTGTATATAGTGTAATCATTGTACAATGTGTGTGAGGAGGCTGCTCTGTCTCTGAGGTGTATATAGTGTAATCATTGTACAATGTGTGTGAGGAGGCTGCTCTGTCTCTGTGGTGTATATAGTGTAATCATTGTACAATGTGTGTGAGGAGGCTGCTCTGTCTCTGTGGTGTATATAGTGTAATCATTGTACAATGTGTGTGAGGGGGCTGCTCTGTCTGTGTGGTGTATATAGTGTAATCATTGTACAATGTGTGTGAGGAGGCTACTCTGTCTGTGTGGTGTATATAGTGTAATCATTGTACAATGTGTGTGATGGGGCTGCTCTGTCTCTGTGGTGTATATAGTGTAATCATTGTACAATGTGTGTGAGGAGGCTGCTCTGTCTCTGTGGTGTATATAGTGTAATCATTGTACAATGTGTGTGAGGAGGCTGCTCTGTCTCTGGTGTATATAGTGTAATCATTGTACAATGTGTGTGAGGTGGCTGCTCTGTCTGTGGTGTATATAGTGTAATCATTGTACAATGTGTGTGAGGAGGCTGCACTGTCTCTGTGGTGTATATAGTGTAATCATTGTACAATGTGTGTGAGGAGGCTGCACTGTCTCTGTGGTGTATATAGTGTAATCATTGTACAATGTGTGTGAGGGGGCTGCTCTGTCTGTAGTGTATATAGTGTAATCATTGTACAATGTGTGTGAGGGGGCTGCTCTGTCTCTGTGGTGTATATAGTGTAATCATTGTACAATGTGTGTGAGGGGGCTGCTCTGTCTCTGTGGTGTATATAGTGTAATCAATGTACAATGTGTGTGAGGAGGCTGCTCTGTCTCTGTGATGTATATAGTATAATCATTGTACAATGTGTGTGAGGAGGCTGCTCTGTCTCTGTGATGTATATAGTGTAATCAATGTACAATGTATGCAGTTTAATGTTTATTATACAAATTGATCTTCTCACAGCTTCAGGTGCATCCTGTGACTTCACGAGCGACTCAGTTACAGCCAGAGGGTAAATTACTGAATATCATGTCATTATATCCATAGACTGTTCAACATGTCTGAGTAATTGATTAACATGAGCCCAGTCAGGAGACAGTAGCAGGAACTGTGAGTCAAGTCCACGGAGAAGTTGGTGGGACAGGAGTGTGTGAGACCAGCTGCCATTCACAGCAGGAGTCCATAGATTGTAAGCCTGCGAGCGGGGACTTCTCACCTCTTTGTCTGTTTTACCCAGTTTGTTTATTAGTTTACTGTGTATGTCCCCAATTGTAAAGCGGAATATGTTGGCGCTATATAAATAAATGATGATGATAAGCTACAGTCTAGATGTAAATGTACCGGGCAGAGATTATACACATGGGGCTCAACCTGATCTATAACATTAAGCAGTCAACGCCCATTGATGTTTATTAACGTGTTATTGATAATGGGGACAGCCAACACTTTGGTGGTTATTTACCACTTTTCTTCTAGTAAAACATGTTATAAGATAATGAACCAATTGCTAATACTTCTCACCTGGCTTGACTGTTAATTCAATAAACATTAATCTTAGGTCGGTATAACTAGTATATAATATGTCCCCTCTGGTTAGCAGTCTGTTTATTCACATTACTTTGATGGTACTTTTTAATTTGTGCCAACCTATTATAATACTCCCATCCAGGCTGTAAAGAAATCCAGTCCGTTCATCTAGTCAAACAAATGACATAGTTTCCCTGTAGCAGTGCCAGCATTAATGACTAACAGGAAGATTTGCTCTGAGGGTTAGGGATTAGTGTAGGGAATTGTGAGTGCTACAAGATTACTTATGTGCACACATACAGAGCACGCATTAAATACACACACGAGTCTGAACCTATCTAAAATAAACTCAATTCTTATGGTAACGGTGCATTTTGGTGCAATATTAGTGCTCAATATATACTCACACGTTCAGTCTGTGCTGTGCATACATGTAATAGCCTGAGACTGCACCATATCAGCAGATTATATTTTGTTCAATCTCAATCTATAGCAAAATACATTCTTGCCCAAATCTGCACCCTAAAAATATACCTTGTATATTCCTTCTATTAGCACTGCCTATTGAGTAAATTAGTATATAATATTTATAACTATACCTTGTTGAACTTATATAATCAACTTATATAATCAGCTCTATTTCCACCCAACAATATTTAGCTCTAAAGATCTCTAAATAATACATTTAAGGACATACATTGAAATATACTGTGCATGGATACTCTATATAAATTGGTATAAAAAAGTTTAGTCAGTGACAGATATTTCCTAATATTTTATATTTGATTCCTATAAGTATTTAGTCCAAGTTAGACATCCACAAATGATCCCTAATAGGAAGGGATGGTGTATTATGAGACCCATTCGTTTATATTAAGCAGAATGAATTTATATATAAAAATATATATATATATATATATATATATATATATATATGTATATATATATATAAGCCTAGCGGCGTGTGTTAGTGTGTGTGTGTGTGTGTGTGTGGAAAAAACTATTTTCTCAGAAAGGGCTCATCCAATTGATCTGAAATTTGGTATACTGACATTATTTGACAAAAAAATTATAATAGGAAAGTCAGTTAACTTTCATCATCCCCCCTTTTCCCCGTGGGAGGGGTAGTAAAGGCTAAATTTATGAGTTGAGGGCTCAAACTCTTTTTCGTGAGGTAATTTTACCTCATGAACACACATGCGTAATATACTTAACACAGTGAAGAAACCTGATGAAAGCACCATATGCATGGACGTCATTACTGTGCTACCCGCCTTCCTAACAACTTGGCAAACACCTACTATTACTACTCACGCCTTCCTAACAAGTAGTTACAGCACTGTAAGTAGTGACAGCACTGAAAACGAATGTGATACAAGCAGAAGTTTTGACTGGCTCTGCTGAAGGAGAGAAGCTGATGATACCTCGGATTGACTTATGTCCATCCGAAACAGGACTGCCGTTTAAGCTAAGACGGCGGCAGTTCCCTTTGAAGGGGGCATTTGCTATGACCATTAACAAGTCACAGGGTTAAACACTTGACCGTGTGGGTATTTATTTACCAGAGCCTGTGTTTGGTCATGGACAATTGTATGTCGCATTTTCACGAGTACGGAGAAGCAGTGATGTGAAAGTGCAGGTTATGAATACTGCCCTTCAAGGAAGACTGATTGAGCACAGTGATAAGGTGTTTAGCAGAAACGTTGTGTATCAAGAGGTTTTAGAACAGTAAGACGATGGAGATTAAGGATGTGGCGATGAAGATGAAGGATGAGGTGATGGAGAAGAATGATGAGGTGGTGACATGTGGACAAAACCACGTTAAAAAAGGGCGCTTACGTCGGGAAGTAACGCTCTTCCCCTGATGAGGCCTGGCCTAGCCCCAAATGCATGACAAGAACCTTTTTAACACCTTAAGTAGCTTGATTTGAATGCATGAGTATCATGCACGGGTTAACTTGTATATTTATATATATACACCTAGGCAAAAAAAAAAACCTTTTGTTTAACATGTCCACATCTTACACTTATACACAATCTAAAGTTTAAAAAAAAATTGAAACTCTTTCACTCAACCTCCTAAAAGCTATGAAATTACAACGATTAAGGCAGAAACCTTAATGAACGTGTTCCTTGCGCAATACAGACATGCTGCCATCACATCCTGTGGTTAGCTGCAGATTCAGCACTATCATGGAGTGAGATTGCTGTCACTCACAAAAGGGTGGAGCTGCTAATTCACAGATTTTTGTGATCACTGGAACACACACATGCAGTCTTTGGAGCTGAAGGTCTGAGTAGCTGTATAGCACAAAAGATAATCCCCACATCCATCCCACTTATGTCCTCGCATAGTCCCTGCAGCCATCTACATTTTGGTGTCATTTACCCTAGCAATAATTTATGACAAACATACATTTGATTAATTCAGTAACTCAACTTCATAATGAATTATTTCACCAATGCAGAGGTTTGTCTCGTGCCCATTTTGTTATGATCCCCACAATCAGTGATTGATAACCCCTATACAAAACCTATGGCACGGGTTGTTTTTCACCATTAGCAGCCACCTTGCCCAAAACCACACTGTTCACTGGTACTCAGATTCCCCCTGGACATGATCCCAGTAGTGTATAGTTTACATTCCTTAGTGAGGTAGAGTCAGGGAGACTTGTAGCTATGGAGCAACACATCAACAACAAAAAGGCAAAAAGGACACAATAGTGGATGGTCAGCTGACAAGCTGAGTCAGAGGACAGGAGAGGTACATGAAGTCAACAAACAGGCATAGAGTTCAAGGGCAGGCAGAGATCAAAAAGCAAGGTCTAGTAAACAAATCCAAGTGTGACAGGATGGGCCACCTATGCCACCCTTTCTGTTGTGTTGCTGGGGACCGGTTGGGCTTGCCTTGCCACCATCCCCTTTTCTTTATCCCAAATGTGCCCTCTAACTGCAGTAGGATGGGCTTAAGCTGCTGCCACCACTGGACTCCTTAGCGGCATCCAAAACTGCGTCCTTCTGGGTAACTGTTGCTGTTAGTGTACCCCCTCACTGGGCACCTGGGCTGATACCCCTCACCTCTTCTTGTAGATCAGGGTTGCTGTACATGGTTTCCCCTGGCTTATCACACTGTAAAGAGCTGCTGGATAGCAGACAGAGCGGTGGAACAAGATGCTGGGTCCAAACCTTAGAACAACCGGATAACGGATTAGATTTGGGTCTCATCTGCAGGTCACAGAAATTACAGCATGGAAGTAGTGGTCAAGCAGGCTCTTGAAGCAAATGATGTTTATTAGCTCAGGTGTCCTAATAAGGACAGTTAACACTAGTGTATGGTGCTAGTGACTACAAGGTGAGATGGAACAATAATACATTACATGGTAAAACAGTCTTCCTTTTATACAGATATACATACATGTTATCAGGGGTAGTCCAGCCCAGCCCAGGCACCGAAACGTCTCATATCACATTAGATACTTTACAACCAGGATATAATCTAATCTTGCATCTAACACAGTTTAACTTTCACACCAACCTGATTTCCTCAAATGTGCTGTGTATATTGTTAGGAGGCTTCCTGTCTCTCTAACTAGACATGCACACAGGTAACGACCTCTGCCGGGCCATCAGGCCAAAGCAGGTGTTTGTCACTTCTGAGATGAAAAGAATAGAGATGGTCACTGACCCCCGTGTTTTGGTTTTGTATTTGGTTTTGGATCTGGATTACCGTCGTGTTTTGGTTTTGGTTTTGTTTTGCTATTTTGTTGGAAAATCAATGTTTTTGGGCCTAAAATAACCAAATTTAGTGTTCCACCTGTTTCATGGATAAGTAATCTAATTGTAAAGCTAATAAATGATCAAAAAAACAGTTTAATTCCTGGTAGGCGTTCATTACTTCTACACACAAAACAGATTGTCTTCCTCTCCATCTATGCATATTGGCAATGCAGCCATCGTCTTTGGATGTATATTACACCCTACACTTATAGTTAAATATGTAAAGAAATGGAAAAAGGCAGTTTGCTTTCTGTCTCTATAGGCCCCCCTCCACTTGTTAAAAAAAAACAAAAAATTCAGCCGTTATAGACTGTACAATATTAATTGAAATGGACAAAGCCAGTTTGGTTTCTGTCTCTCTAGGCCCCCCTCCACTTGTTGAAAACACAAAAAAATTCAGCCGTTATAGACTGTACAATATTAAGAGAAATGGACAAAGCCAGTTTGGGGTCACTCTGTCTATGACACCCTACCCTTAAGGAGAAATTGCCCAAACAGCAGCCTTTCAAGACGGTACGTGATATGGAAATGCCACAAGTCCCTTTCCTCTTTCGGGGTAGATTACACCCTACACTTACATAGAAAGTTTTAAAAAGATGTAATCGTCATCATCTTCAGCTTAATCCTCACCCTCATCAGTGTGTACGTCATCATCACAGACTATCAATTCATCACCGCTTGAATCCGCCATTAGAGAACAGTCAGTGCTTGGATGTCTTTGATGGTGAAGGCCTTCCTCGTGGAAGATGTAGTTCATTTTTATAAACATTATTTTCTCCACATTTTTTGGAAGTAATCTTCGACGGCGATCACTGACTAAGTTCCTGGCTGTACTGAATACTCGTTCAGAGTACACACTGGAGGGTGGTCAGCTTAGGTATTGCAAAGCAAGTTTGAACATGGGTTTCCAAATGACCTGCATTTCCTCCCAGTAAGGAAAGGGACTGTCTGACATTTCCATATCAATTACCTCTTGAAAATAATCCTCCACCATCCTTTGCATGTTTATACTTGTATTTGATGGAGTTATGGGCAAGGTGACACATTTTTTTGAAAAATCCTTCAAACCAGCCCAGATGTTAAATTGTTCTGGTCTGCCCCTTGCGTCTTCCCTGCTTCTTTTTGGGTAATTAAATTTTTTACGAGCAGCAGCAGCTTGAGAAATTGAATGAGGACACGTCGTGAAGGCCCAGTTCAGCGGTCAACTTGCTGAGCAATAGCTCTTGCAAAAGTTCACATCTCGCTCATTTACAAGTAAAGACTCAATGTAGGTCTTAAACCTTGGATCAAGCACAGTGGCTAAAATGAACTGATCCGAGTTCAAGATCTTAATAACTCGAGGATCATTGTGAAGCGAATGAAGTACTTGATCGACAAGGCCAACATACTTTGCGGAATTGCTTGCTTTCAGCTCCTCCTTCAGTTTCTCAAGCTGCTTTTTCAAAAGTCTAATTAAAGGAATGACTTGGCTCAAACTAGCAGAGTCTGCACTCACCTCACACGTCACAACTTCAAATGGTTTCAGCACCTTGCACAGCACTGAAAGGATTCCCCACTGTGCAAGAGTGAAATACATCCCCCCTCCTTTCCCAATGTCATGGTTTGTGCAATATGCTTGGATGGCTTTGCGCTGTTCCTCCATCCTCTGAAGCATGTACAGGGTGGAATTCCACCTAGTTACCACCTCTTGCTTAAATTGGTGGCAGGGCAAGTTAAACTGCTCTTGGAGCTGCTGTAATCTCCTACATGCTGTGGCTGAATGCCTGAAATGGCCTAAAATTTTACAGGCCACCGAAAGCATCTCCTGCACCTCACTGTTATTTCGTAGGAAGCTCTGCACCACCAAGATGATGGTGTGAGCAAAACAAGGAATGTGTTGGAAATCACCCAGCTGTAATGCTCGCACTATATTGTTGGCGTTATCAGAAATGACATATCCTGGGGAGAGTCCAAGTGGTATAAGCCATGTATCAATCACATCTCTAAGTTTGCGTAACAAATTGTCAGCTGTATGCCTGTTAGTGAAGCCGGTGATACAAAGAGTGGCCTGCCTGTGACAAATGTTACCTGGTGGTGTAAATGCTGCTGCTGTTCCTGCCGGTGAAGGTGAATGACCAACCCAGTGGGCTGTCACAGTCATATAGTCTTTGGTTTGGCCACTTCCACTTGTCCCCATATCTGTGGTTAAGTGTACAGTGGGCAGAATGGCATTTTTCAGCGCAATCTCTAAATTTTTACACACTTTTTGGTATAGTTGGGGAATTGCTTTACGGGAGAAATGGTGTCGCGATGGAATTCTGTAACACGGACACAAAATCTCAATTAACTGTGAAAAACCAGCTGCGTTTATTGTGGAGATTGGACGCAGATCTAACACTAACATTGCAGCCATGGCGTCTGTGATTCGCCTGGCTACTGGGTGACTGCTGTCATATTTGCTTCCCCTAGCAAATGATTGTTTCACAGTTAACTGCTGAAATGTAGGACTGCTCTTTTTCTTGGCCTTCCTCTGGGCTAATGATTCACCCCCAGCAGCAGCAACAGCAGCAGCAGTGGGACTAACACTTTCTTCAGAGGAATCAATAATAGTGCAGGAGTCATCCAGCCTTAATAAGTGGGATGCCGGGCTAACTCCTAGCGCTACTGAGGATATTGATGAGGATGGTGTGGTGGGTGTATTTTGTAGCCGTCAGGATGTCGGTGACCGGAGGGACTTAGCTGATGATGGAGTGCTTGTAATTTTTTGGGAAGAACTTTCAGCTTTCCCCAACACTTTGCCATAAACTCTCCTTAAATGACGAAACATAGACGAGATTCCAAGATGGTTAAGGTCTCTCCCTCGACTGACTGTTGCTTGACATACACTACAAATGGCTATATAATTGTTGTCTGGATTTGGGTAGAAATAATTCCACACATAAGAAGTGGATTTTTTTGTTTTATGCCCAGGCATGACAATGGCCTTTTTCTTGTCACGTGCCAGAACTGCTGCCACTGGTGCAGGACTTACACAAACAACCTCATCCTCATCAACATCCTCATTAGCGCCCTTGTCGCCTACACAAATCTCCCCCTCATCCTCTTCTAATTCCAAAGTAGCATCCTCAATTTGGGTATCACCGGCTACACTCGGGCTATTAAGGCACACATCAGCAGAATGCTCACGATTAGACATCCCACTGTTGGATGGACTCTCCACAGGGATTGGTGTCATTTGTGAATCAGAGCAAACATTATCCTCTAATGCCTTACTGTTATCTTGCAGCTCGGCTTTGACGCGTAACAGTAGTTGTGCACCAATTGTAGGCTCGGTAATTTTTTGGGATCTGCCACTAATAGAGAAAGGTGAAGACCTCATTCTCTCTTTGCCACTGCGTGTGTAGAATGGCTTGTTGGCAATTTTTTTTTATCGGCACTTTACTTTTGCTCAGTTACACTTCTTTTTCGCTTCAACACAGTAAAAAAAATTTGGGTGTGTGTTTTTTGGACTGATTTCGAAACACTGTGTAGTTTGACATCGCCTTGCCCAGATGACGTACTGGGAACACTACCATCAGGACTGGTGACAGAACCTGGTTGCTCATTCTGCTCATATGTGGACTGCTTTGAATCCATTCTGAGCCCAAAGCACTTGTAGTGCTAAACTTATTTGGTAGATACTGCTGACAAATATGACTTTTGACAGCCAGAAATATTTATGCACAATTATGGGGGACACCCCAAAAGCACTTGGGAGTGCTAAAAATTATTTGGTAGATACAGCTGACAGATAGTAATTTTGACAGCCAGAAATATTTATGCAAAATAATGGGGGACACCCAAAAAGCACTTTGAGTGCCAAATATTTTAAAAAAAAATAAAAAAAAATCCTCTATCCTCCTCTCTTCTTTAGCAGTTTTTGTTAGCACAATTTGAATCAGAATATTGTATTCTCTGTCCCTGCTCTAATCAGCCTGTGACTACACACTGCTCTCTCCCTCTGTCAAATGGCGATAGATTGCTGTGGAGGCAGGTATTTATAATCTTCAAGTATCGCGAGAACCGAGCCCCGAGATCCGACGACGTCACGATGACGTTCGGCCTCGATTTGGATTCTGAGCGGGCGGGAGAGTACCGAGCTACTCAGCTCGGTACTCGGATACCCAAAGTTCGGGTGGGTTCGGTTCTCGGGGAACCGAGCCCGCCCATCTCTAGAAAAGAATCAATTAACTTTGTGTAGGGAAAAGGAAACTAACACATTTCCTCCAACTTTGGCTACAGTACATTCCCAATACACAAATATAACATAGTATCAAAATCAATACATTTGCAATGCTATAAATTGGTGCCTGCAGCACTAATTGAAATACATTTCTACAATAAATTATTTCTACGTGGTGCAGCCATTATTATTTATAAGTGATCCAGCCACTCCAAGGTCAAACACATTGAATCCAGCAGCAGATGATATAGTAATCTATATAGAATAAAGATACAGGAACTAGGCTAGGTAAACCTAACACCAGCAAGGTAATGAGGGCAATGAGTGGATTGATGTAGGTCCTGGCCAATCAGCTGCTGTGTAGAACTCATGTGAGCAGTGATTTGCAATGTGAAATGGATTTCTGAGACAACAGACCACCAAACCATAACACTTGTACATTCTATTTCTGCCCCTATGCTTGTGCTATTACATTTTCTTAGTTTAACTTTATCATAGTTTAGGGCAGTGGTCAGGAAACAGGGGTAAAAATGAAATTCCTGGGGGTAATGCTGCCGATTCACATGCTGTCAATTTTATTGTAGACCCCTTTAAATGTGAAATTGCTGTTGTACCAGAAGAGCTTCAAGGGTTGGCAGAGGCACTTCTTGAGCTTCGATGCAATAATAAGCACTTATTGCATTGGAAAACAAAGCAGATCTGTTATATTTTTGGATGTCAACAGCTGCAAAGGCATCAAAACTGCACATGAGGAGGCAATCAAAAAGTTGCTGCCTTTTGCAATAACCTACCTTTGCGAACAAGGATTTTCCACTCTAACGAACATAAAAACAAAGTAGAGAAATCGATTGGACGCTGAAGACTGTATCCAAATTGTTCTGACATCAAAATGCCCCAATATTGATGCTCTCTTGTCAAAAATGAAGCAACATAATTTCTCCAAAACCTGAAGTTTTGAAGTTGAAGCTTTCAAAGAAATTTTTAATAGATTCAATACAATTTTGAATTCCAATAATTAATAATATATGATTTCCTTCCTTTCAAATCAAGGGGTTAACGTCGGCGTATTTAAATATATTTGGGGGTAAAAGGCAAAAAAGTTCCCTGACCCCTGGTTTAGGGCCTCAGCGTCTTAGAAAGAGACAACAGAGCAGCTCAATAAATATTGTTATATGTTAGTAGTTTATAGCATACCAATATATTTAAAATACATGTAATTGATGTATAAGCCTCTGCTAAGTTTGGTTTTCAGTAAACAATGTTTGCCAGTACATAGTAAACTGCACAGAAGTGTAAATCCAATGCACAGAGAGCGCTAGAACAATGCAGCAAGGGATATATGCACATTGGACATTAAAAGTAAAATGAAAACATATTATTTTAAGAATAATAAAGCATATCAGACAATTTAAAAATACAGTAAAAACTTCATGCAGATGGACTGCCAACAGTAATACAAAGTATTTCAAACTAGTGCAGTGAGCGCTCAAATGAGCATATAGAGATAGACGCAGATGTTATAAATGCTCAGAGAAAATGAAGGAACCAAGATTATCCCAACTCTGGTAATAGTGAAAGGTCCTCCATAAGATGAGGTATTATTGCAAAATGAACCTGTGATGATACAAGGACATTAATGTAGGCACCCAGCGGAAAGTTACGATATCTAGTGGTTCAATATCACACAGACAACGAGCGCTGTATGAGCTATTTTGCCACTCAGAGCATAAGAGAAAGCACCATTGACATTTAAATTATTTGGGCAATCATTGTTTATTGATGAAGGTGCAAAACTAATTTAATATTAACTTATGGGGGACATTTTTTCCACTACATTAAGGGGACAACATTATTTAATTATTATATTATTCAGGCACTATGTAATGTCAAATTGTGCAACATTAATAATTATGTCCACCATAACAATCAGTTAATATTATTATATATTCACATTTCCTCCATAATATAATACTATAGTAGTGTCCCCTTAAAAAAATAAAAAAATACCCCATAAGTTTAATATTGAATTCATTTTGCCCCTTAACCAATAAATAATGATTGCTTAAATAATTTAAATGTCAATGGTGCTTTCTTTTATGTTCTGAATGTAAAAATTGTTCAAACAGCAGCAGTTTGAGCAATCTCGCCACTCACAAGCACCTCTTTATTTTAAATTCCAAAGAGCAAAAAGAAGGAGAAACATGTAATATTGGGGCACTCTGTGACTTTTGTTTTTACATCAATTAAAACTAAATACTTTATTGAGGTCAATTTAAAAAGAAAGGAAAAGGACTCCCTATAAAATCCTGAGTAGCAAAGTAATTAAAACCTAATTATGTGATCATGATACAGTGTAATAAAATAGTGTTTTAAAATGGTAGCAAACCCACCAAGCCTCGCTATGTTTATTGAATCAATGGGTCGTAACACTTTTGTATGATGCTACAAACCAATGAGTATTAATTATTTCAATAAACTTATTTGTATGCAAAGGGTCTCCTGATTATTTAAATTATCTACCTATTCTGTAAAAGTAGTCATTAATAATTTCTGTGAATTATTAAAATGGGGTTTTGATAATTCCCCATTTAAAGGGCAGCATGTTGTAAGACTCATATATGAGACCAGTATTCACCATTTACCATCCATGATGTTTGTCGCTGTGTTACTAATCATGTAGTAATAAAATGGTCACATACCCTCTTCATTCTGAAAAAATCAGATGCATATTATCTAATGTACATTAGTAACAATTTGTTGTTTGCTTTATAAATATGGAGATAGATAAACTCACAATTGAATGTCAGGAAAAAACATTATTTAGATATTTTTAGACAATTACACCACTATTAAGACATATTTTGTGAATTTAGGTTTTTATTCTTTGTCTTTGCAGATCCAGAAGCCACCAAGAGGAGAAGCTCTGAGATCTTTCACTGTCATCGACAATGCAGATTCCCAGCCCTTCATCTGCTGACCTTCTGCTTCTTGTTATTAATACATCTAATGCAAGCAGATCTAGTAATGGGGAATATTTTAACAATTTTACAATTTGTGAATGATCTTATTTCTTCTCTAACTATGAACCATGTCCAGATTTGGGTTCATAATTATCTTTAGATCACCTTCTAAAATGATAGACATTTTCTATAGTATCTTGGTTGTCCTACGATGTATCCTACCCAGATGGTATAATTGCCATTATTACCTTTAAGGAGGATAGAGCAGGAATGGGGATGTCCTAATAAATAACCCAACGCCACCACAATGTGTGGGGCAACTGTTTAACTAGAAGCTTGGGTAGGTTGGATGGATGAATGTATTATGCTAATTCATGGAACATGTTCCCTGCAGGTAAACTATATCAGATTATTATGTTCTAATTTGGTTATCAATATTTCAAGTTTTTTTTGGTTGATATAAAATTCTTGTGTTTGTTGTAAATAAATCCAGGGTAGTCGTGGTTGACCAAATTTGTAGTACAGATATCTGAAAAGAATACTCTTCCTTCTCAAAAAGTCACAATAGCCATTTAAGATTAGAATCCGTGATCATGACCAAATTGATGGCATAGATCAGGGGTTGGCAACCTTTTTCTATCAGAGTGCCACCTAAAATCTAGTGAAGCCCAGGTGTGCCAGTTGGGTGTGATATATATATATATATATATATATATATATACAGGGGCTCACGGAGGATTGTTGGGGGGGGGGGTTTCTCCCCGCCGACCGAAAAAAAAACAAAAAAACCAAAAACACGAGATAGAGCATGCGCAGCAGCTCCGTTTTGCCAGCGCTGTCCTATACAGCAGCCGTGGCGCTGTCTAAGAAGCGTCCGCTGCGGTGCTGTATACAATACAGCACCGCCGCGGACGCTTCTTTGACAGCGCTGCGGCTGCTGTATAGGACAGTGGCCACTTAGTTAGCGCAGGGGGGGTTTCTAGAGACTCAGAAACCCCCCCTGCGTGCACCACTGATATATACACACACACAAACATACATACATACATACATACATACATACATACATACAGGGCTGCCTAGAGAAATTCATGGCCCCAGTACAGCAACTTCATGTGTCCCCCTTTATAGTCAAGCATGGTAAAAAAAATGTTGTGCTGCCGCAGAGCGGCGGTGCAACATTTTTTTGGCCATGCAAGTGGTCGTACAATTGGGGGCGTGGCAGTGCATCATTGGGGGCTTGTCTAGCAGGTGAAAAGCACCAGGCCACCCTCTTACAGAAAAATGCATTACTCACACATGCCCCCTTGCTCAGCAGCTTTGCTCACATATGTCCCCTCTGCCCACATGCTTTAATCACATTTGCCCCCCCTCTGCCCAGCACCTTTAGTCACACATGCCCCCTCTCCAGCACACCTTCTTACCTTATTCTCCACTGCACAGCATGGGAAGATATCCAGCAGCTCGCCGAGTACCATGTGACCACTGCAGTCACATGACCTGGCGTCTGAAGATACCTGAGCTGAAGGGGATTTAGCTATTACCGATCCCACCTGCACTCAATAAAAAAAAAAAAAAAAAAAAAAAAGTACTTTTAAAATAAAAAATGTATTTTTTTAAAGATAGGTCTCCAGTGGGGACTCGGGCCTCCAAGCAGGCCCAGGCAATTTGTAGCCGCCCCCTAACCTCTCGGCTATATATATATATATATATATATATATATATATATATATATATATAATTTTATGAGGCCAATATCATATTAACAGTAAGGGACCAGCAAAAAAACGTTATGCCGCACAGTAGTGCCCCAGTTCACATCATACCTCATAATTGTGTCCCCAATTCATCTTATGCCTCATAGTTGTGCCCACAATTCATACTTTGCCACAGTTGCCCCCACAAATACATAGTATGCCACAGTTGTCCCCAGAAACACATAGCATGCCACAGTTGCCCCCAGAAACACATAGTATGCCACAGTTGCCCTCAGAAACACATTGTTTGCCACAGTTGCCCCCATAAATATATAGTATGCCACAGTTGCCCCCACAAATACATAGTATGCCACAGTTGCCCCCAGAAACACATAGTATGCCACAGTTGCCCCCATAAATATATAGTATGCCACAGTTGCCCCCACAAATACATAGTATGCCACAGTAATGAATTTTGGCCAGTTTGTTGGATGGAGTGATATTGTTACATGATTACTGCAACCTTCTCCTCACCAGCCTCCCCCTCTCCTGTCTCGCCCTCCTCAGGTCTATACTCAATACGGCTGTAAGACTCATCTTCCTCTCCTGCTGCTCCTCTTCTGCTTCCCCTCTCTGCCTTGCCTTACACTGGCTCCCCTTCCCCTACAGAATCCTTTGCCAACTGCTTGCCCTGACCTACAAGGCCCTCTCCCACTCTACTGCCCTATAGTATATATATAGTATGCCACAGTTGCCCCCACAAATACATAGTATGCCACAGTTGCCCCCCAGAAATACATAGCATGCCACAGTTGCCCCTACAAATACATAGTATGCCACAGTTACCCCTACAAATACATAGCATGCCACAGTTGCCCCCACAAATACATAGCATGCCACAGTTGCCCCCAGAAACATATAGTATGCCACAGTTGCCCCCAGAAATATATAGCATGCCACAGTTGCCCCCACAAATACATAGTATGCCACAGTTGCCCCATAAATATACAGTATGCCACAGTTGCCCCATAAATATATAGCATGCCACAGTTGCCCCCATAAATATATAGCATGCCACAGTTGCCCCATAAATATATAGTATGCCACAGTTGCCCCCATAAATATATAGCATGCCACAGTTGCCCCCATAAATATATAGTATGCCACAGTTGTCCCCACAAATACATAGTATGCCACAGTTGCCCCATAAATATATAGCATGCCACAGTTGCCCCCATAAATATATAGCATGCCACAGTTGCCCCCATAAATATATAGTATGCCACAGTTGCCCCCATAAATATATAGCATGCCACAGTTGCCCCCATAAATATATAGTATGCCACAGTTGCCCCCATAAATATATAGTATGCCACAGTTGCCCCCACAAATGCAAAGTATGCTAAGTATATGTGCCCCTCAATTTGCTGCCCTTACTTACCTTTGTAGACTCGTCTTTCTGGAGAAACCTGGGAGCTGCTTCAGCAAAGCAGCCGATGATGGCCGAAACTGAGCTTCTGCGCATGCGCAGAAGCTCCGTTTCGGCCATCATTGGCTGCTTTGCTGAAGCAGCTTCAGCGTCGGCGTGCCAGACAAAAGTGGTCAGCGTGCCACGTCTGGCACGCGTGCCGGGGTTTGCCGACCCCTGGCATAGATCATAATATAATTTAGTACAGATTACTAATTATAAATAGAATGCAATGTACACTACTATGAAGACTAAACCTAACTCAAATACAATCAGCATAATCAAAATTATGGCCCTGATAAAGAGTATAATATTTAATTTTCCAGTCATACAAGTCTCTGGACATTAATCTCCCCCACCTTATATGGCATAATACTAGTCTGTGTCCAGACAGAGTTGTTAAACTAGTTTTAAACTATAGACCTTTTGGGTACATTTGAATAGGCCTGGCTTACATCCTGTACATGGGCTACGCCTACAGAGGTCTTTGCCATTATCTCTTCACATGCTGTACTGGGACCTGCATTTGTGTGAACTTTAAAAATCTTCAGGGCTATATTTACTATGCGGTGGTTCCATAGAACCGCCGATTGCCAGCACTTTGATGTCATTTCCAAAATTGCATTTTTATTAAAGACAAAGCCCATCGGGTTTTGTCTGTAATAAAGTTGTGATTTGAAGAAAATTACTTCAAAGCGCTAGAATTGGTGGTTCTATGGAACCAACGGATAGTAAATATACATCTCAGTCTCTGGCTATCTTTACTGGGATAGACTCAGACAACAATTTCTCTCTACCTACTTTAACACATGGATTTACACAAAGAGTACTGGATTTAGTATAAGGCTGAGTATGAACTAAGAATATAATTATTATAATATGGGAATCATAGGTAATTGTAATGGAAGTTAGTAATAAGGAGTTGTAAATAATCTAAATGGAAATGGGGACTTGGGAAATATAGTTTAAGTGATATTGTTACATGGTTAGTAATGACGTGTGGTTAGTTTGTTGGATGGAGTGATATTGTTACATGGTTAGTAATGACGTTTGGTTAGTTTGTTGGATGGAGTGATATTGTTACATGGTTAGTAATGACGTTTGGTTAGTTTGTTGGATGGACTGATATTGTTACATGGTTAGTAATGACGTTTGGTTAGATTGTTGGATGGACTGATATTGTTACATGGTTAGTTATGACGTTTGGTCAGTTTGTTGGATTTAGTGTTATTGTTACTTTGTTAGTAATGAATTTTGGCCAGTTTGTTGGATGGAGTGATATTGTTACATGATTACTGCAACCTTCTCCTCACCAGCCTCCCCCTCTCCCATCTCGCCCTCCTCAGGTCTATACTCAATATGGCTGTGAGACTCATCTTCCTCTCCTGCTGCTCCTCTTCTGCTTCCCCTCTCTGCCTTGCCTTACACTGGCTCCCCTTCCCCTACAGAATCCTTTGCTAACTGCTTGCCCTGACCTACAAGGCCCTCTCCCACTCCACTGCCCTATACATCTCCAACCTTCTCTCCATTCACACTCCATTCCATTCCCTGCATTCAGCCAATGACCATATCCTCTCCTCCACTTTGATCACCACATCCCACTCCAGAATCCAAGATTTCTCCCCGGGCTGCCCCCCTCCACTAGAACGACCTCCCACGCTCCATCCGACTGTCCTCTAATTTGTACACCTTAAAACGAGTACCTAAAACTCATCTGTTCCTCAAAACATTCCACCCTCACTCCTGATCTCCTCCCCTCTCATCCCCTGTCCTGCTATTTGCTCCTCTTTCCTCTGACTCCTAATTGTGCCTCTTATCTGTTTACCCTCCCTTTAGAATGTGAGCTCTGAAGAGCAGGGCCCTCTTCCCTCTCTATAGTTTCTTCTCCTTCAACTCCACTATACTAGCTATGTTTGGAGCTATTCAAATACTGGTATTTTTGTTAACTGTTCTGTACTATATTACCCTGTATAGTCCGCTGTCTGTTTTCTGTACGGCGCTGCGTAAATTTGGTGGCGCCCTATAAATAAAGATTAATAATAATAATACGCAAGTAGAAAAAAACTGGAATTACAAGAAGAGGACTCAGAAGATGCGGGAGTGCTTTAAATTCTTGCACCGTTGTATCTTGTAACCAATGACTTTGTGTACTGTATCCATGTATAATGTTAAAATTGTAAACTGTATCTCGTCTGTGTACTGTATGTATGAAGTCACAACTGTAAACTGCCACTTCTGTGTGTACTGTAGCTATATATGATGTCATAATTGTGAACTGCTACTTATGTGTGTACTGTATGTATAATGTTACAATTCTGTGTCACTTCTGTGTGTACTGAAGCTATATTTGATGTCACAACCGTAAGTTACACCCCTTATTGTATTCCTGTATAAATTGTCGGGCACTGCTGTTGATAAGAGAGCATTCTGGATAGAAGCTCAATGCTGGTACTAGCCGCACTTGCGCACTATAATGGCGGTACTGTGGAACTTTTTTGTGCTTTGGAGCCACAACTTAATCGGAAATCCACTTATTTACCTTTAATGCTGCAGTCAGCTGATCAGAAGCGGCTAGATAGTGCTGCTAATAGTCATCATCACTAATGCGTATCATTGCACCATCCCTCCAGCAGGTACATGCCTCCTGACAAGTATATATGTGTCTTGGTCCATGTCTACCTCAGTTGCAATGACATGAACAAGCCCTTACTGTCCTTGACCAATGCTCACCGATCCTCACTAGTTGTAAAGAGATATAAATGTAAGATGTGGAAAAATCTGCATACGAATGTATGTGTATGTTTATTAGGTGCTCATGCGCATTAAAACAGACAGACATCCAACACTATCCGAGTCCCGGAGTATTTATATCTCGCTGCAGGTACAATGCAAACAAATTACATATAGTAATATCATTTGTTGCATAACTAGACTAGTTTAAGGGTAAATCTTTAAATAGAAAATCACCATGTGAATGGTTTGGTCTCACTTTAATATTCTTATGATGATGCTTTTCACATGTGAATTTATTAACAGAAGTGACCATTGACTGGAGTTTCAATGTAATATCCTCCATAAGCTTCAATGGGACAAAATATGAAATATTGCATATCGATTGCCTTACAATCATTTATCTTTGATTCATTTTTCAGACATGTCTCTGTGTTATATGTCAACAACGGCTCTACAAAATATGTTAATTTACAAATAAAAAAATATTTCAATGAAATGTCCATTTACACTTTATTGACATGTGTCAGAAGAAGGTTGGGCCAATTTAATTTAAAGAGAGGAAACAAACAAAATATGCTCTGGTGGTCAAATAACTACAACTAAAAACTGTGAACAGCGGGAAAATAGGTTCCAGTGTTGAAAGTAGTCTGCTCCGTGCTAGCAATGTAGTTGTGTACACACAAATAAGCTCAAACAATAGGAGAAATGTAACACCAAGGTCTTGGCCAGAGTGATGGATAATCTTCAAACAGCGATAAAGCACAAAGCCTGACGCGTTTCATTGCCAAAGGGCAACGTCCTCAGAGACATCTCTGACTACTTTCAACTCTGGAACCTTTTTCTATTGGAATCTCTTCACAAGGGAGTGCTTTTTCAGCCACACCACCTGTCTTCACGAGCTCCACGGAAGTAGCCAATTCAGCGGCACAGAGCCGTATTCAATTACTGGTGGGATCTCGCAGTGGTCCGGTAAGATCATTTCAACACTTTCCCACAAAGCTGGGTATTACCTGGGACCCATGAAACTCCTCACCATTTTGAACTATCTGTGGTCTGAATGTAAGAACACTGCTCCTATCTCTTTAGTTCCAGTGACTGTTTCACCATCATTCTGGTGTTATATCTGCTCCTTAATGGTCATTAATTAACTGAGATACTTCAAGTTTATTATATATCCCAGTGCAAGTGGGAGAAAGAAGGTATTTTGGTTTCAAGCTTTACATTATATGTAAGCTACCTAATTTTCATTCAGAGTGATTGGACATTCAAGTTTTTAAATGTTTATTTTACTGACATGCGATTTTAATCTCATATGAGATATTTTTTAATTTTTGTTTTATATGTTATATTGTAAAAAATTCTATATTTTCCCGAAGTTCACAATATTTAGTTGTAGTTATTTGGCCACCAGAGCATATTTTGTTTATTTTCTACGTTTTTTTGGGAGGTTTGCAGACCTCTCACACTAAGGGCTAGATTTACTAAGCTGCGGGTTTGAAAAAGTGGGGATGTTGCCTATAGCAACCAATCAGATTCTAGCTGTCATTTAGTAGAAGGTACTAAATAAATGAAAGCTAGAATCTGATTGGTTGCTATAGGCAACATCCCCACTTTTTCAAACCCGCAGCTTAGTAAATCTAGCCCTAAGTCTGCTTTAACTATTGCCATATCCAGTGCCCTTAGATTATATTTTGTTTTTGCTGTCAATTTAAAGAGAGATCTGTCATACATAAACATTTCCCAATAAACATTACACTTTTCATATTAATATATATATATATATTTTTTTAGCACAAATTCAGTTGTTTTATTGGAATCTTACTCAAGATGAATTTTACATCATGTAAAAATATTTTCTGAGCGCCGTGCTGAGCTTAACCCCTCAATGACTGAAAGTACTTTGTCATTCCAGGGCTGAGGATGGTAGAGCAATGCCCACCCCAACATAATGGGAATATAGGAGATCTATCCTGGTGACAAAGACCTAGATCATAGTACTTATGTTACAGGGAAGGAATGGGTTTGAGAAACAGGAGGAGAATGAGCCCACCAGACAAGAATCCCAATTTTGTAAAGCTGTCCCTATTTTCAGAGCTCAAAAAAGGCAGGACCTACATATTTAGGGGTGTGCTCTCACCAAATGATCTCATGGTTTAGGGCAGATCAGGGCATGGGGTCTGATTATTTAAGGATCTTAAATGAAGAGGATTCTTATTTTAGTCTCCTGGACAAAGCCATGTTACATTGCAAGGGGTGCAAATGAGTGTTCTGTTTTGCACATAAGTTAAAGTTAATTTTTCATGTAGCGCACAAATACTTGATAGCTTATTTGTACACTGAAATTTAAAGTTGATATTTGTGTGAATGAAAATGAAATTATAATTAAAAAAAATTAAAAATATTTGCTACTTTACAGGCATACATAGTAGATGACATGGGCAAGATGTTCATAAGCTTTTAAAGCACACAACCACAATGCAATTGTATGCAAGCATGCAGGAACTGTACAACATGCACATAACATTATAAAACAGACAAGCATTTGTAATGTTCACACTATGTATGAAAATAATTTGAAAAGCAGAGACAATTTCGACATTCACACAAGTATGCAGTGCTTGTAAAATATTAAAGATGGCACCTACCTCTTTGGTATATGACAATCCTTTAATCCTCAGCAACCAATATAATATAATATAATCCATTTGACGAAATACCACCATTTTAATCTCTGTCGTTTTTATATAGTGTTGTATAACGAGATAAGTGTGTGTAGGTGAATAGTCAATATTTCTATTTGTTGAGGAATGTTGTGTTTGGTCATCACTATCATCCATGAGTTAAACGTGATATTGAGAAGATGCAAACCTTGCACTAAAAAAAAGTGTACTTCTGCGTACACTAGAGCTTGAATCGCACGTATCTGCTGGGGAACGTATTTACATTGTCTATGTGCAACCACCTCTTCCCCACCTGGTTCCGCACCCGAAATCGTAAGCTGTTGTAAGTGCCCTTTGAGCTCAAAGATGAATTGGACGTTTCTGCGTTCTCTGGCATATGCTCCAGTTCTGGGCATGCCCAGAGTGAGTTGACGCAAAGTACGCAGTGTAGCGGCATTTATGCTGCTTTATGATTCAGGCCCTCTGTGTAAATGTTACCTTTCATTGCTATGCTATTATCATACTGTTAAATGAGAAAAGTTAGAACTGTATGATATGATAAAGTGGCTGTGATGAACCCAAGTTGTCTGACCACAGAACACGACACAAACCATTTTGAAACCAGATTTGAAGCAGAAAACAATCTGAACATATTAACTTTATTGAACAATAGTCAAAGAGTTTCCCAATAGTCTAAGAGCTCGTTGGACATCTTTATTTCTTAGGCTGTAAATTAAAGGGTTTAACATTGGGGTAATGATTGTATAGAAAAGTGATACCATTTTGTCAGTAACCTCTGTAGCTGCATACCTTGGTCTCATGTACATGAACATAGCTGTCCCATAGAAAATGATCACTACAATGAGGTGGGAAACACACGTGGAGAAGGCTTTGTATCTTCCTGAGTGGAGTCTCACGATCACAAAGAAAATTTGTATGTAAGAGAAAAGAATGAGAGATAAGGGAATAAGCAGCAATATAGCGCCTCCGACCAATGCAACAATGTTGTTACTTGAGATATCACTGCAAGATAGTTGTACTAATGAAAGAGCTTCACAGAAGAAGTGGTTGATTGTAGTGTGTCCACAGTACCTTAAACGATATACATAGAAAATATCTACTGAAGATATCACAGAGCCAGTCATCCAGGAAATACTGATCATCCTGAAACAGGTGACCGTGTCCATAATCACATTGTAACGAAGAGGGTTACAGATAGCAGCAAATCGATCATAAGCCATGAAAGCCAAAAGGCTGCACTCTGTCTCACCCAAGAAAAGGTAAAAATAAACCTGTATAATACAGTCAGTAAATGAAATACTTTTCGAAGATATAGCGATGTTCACCAACATCTTGGGCACAATGATTGATGTGTAGCAGATGTCCAAGAAGGACAAATTAGCGAGAAATAAATACATAGAATTGTGCAGACGCTTGTCTACACTCACAGCTGCTATGAGTAGAAAATTCCCAGCCAGAGTGGACATATAAACTATCAAAAACAATTGGAACAATGGAACTTGCATAGTTGGATTGTCTGAAAGTCCAAGAAGAAAAAATTCTTTGACTATGCTCTGGTTCCCAGAATCCATGTCAACAATAACTTAATTATATGAACTCACTCTACAGGAGAATATTGAGTGAATATACAAGGTTATTAGTGGTAGAAGGAGAGGGGTCTTGACTCCACTGCAGAGAGCTCAGTGAAATCCAATACAGAATATTGGATCTGGTTCTTGATACCCCACCTGCAGAAGGATATTACTAAATATAGAAGATCCAAAGTATGTTGCAACAAAACTTACCATGAAATAAAAACCCATGGAAAATAATATATAGCTTATAAAGTGAAAGATAATTTATGGACATGTTTGAAATATTTAAGTATGTAAATTGCCATATAGTATGTTAGGGATTATTCTCCTGAATGATAGATAGGCCAGTTGGTCTTTATTTTCCTGCAATTTAATATGGTCGTGTGCACTGAACACTGATTCACACCACATATTAGATAAATACCTTTTTGCTTTTTACCTGTTGAGTCACTTTAAAGTCCTGTAATAAGCTTACTTAAAAGGAATTTATTAATTGATCTGTAGGAGACACACTTAGTTGATCCCTTACTTTTGAAACTAAATACCAGATCAACCATGTGACAAGATGTTTGCTAGGACTATAAAACATCCCAGGCTTCCTTCTGGGAGCAGTCATGTTTTTCTATTCCCACTAAGCAAGCTGATATAAGAGGTCTGTATTCGGGAAAGATAAATATTCTAAAATAGTCTTGTTAAAGTGGGAGACGTGGAAGTCCTACTAAAATTCCATGTTCAGCTCATACAGTATCACTACAATAGTGTACTATAACAGAAAACCCCCAACAACAGGGTTTTTGAGCGCAAGGGGGAGGGAAGGGAGAAAGAAAAAAAGTAAGAAATTTTTTATCCATTTTGGACAATCTCTTATTTGTGCTATAGGCTCACTGTTGCGGTCCTTATTTGTTTTGTTTTCTTTTTTGTTTTTGTTTTTTTGTTTTTGTGTGTTTGTTTACACTAAAAGGTAAACGTTTTGTTTGCTGTATTATTCTCCTGGGATTGTTCTGTTTCAATCTCAGTAAACCATTATACCTACTATATACAGTATTGTATCTATGATGTTGTTGAAAATAAAGAGTTAAAAAAAAAAAATGTAATATTTGCTCTTTAACAGTTATAATTTTAAATGTTTATTTGCCTCACTTACTTCTTAGACAATGACTGATCGCTCCAATGATCTGCAGCACACAATACTTGTAACACTATTGCTTGTCTAAGAGCTCCGGAGTGACGTAAAACAGTTATAGGCTTCTCGTTCCTCTAGTTCTGATAAACCAGGGATACCAGTTACCTAACTCTGTGAAAAATACCACTTTGAGTTAAATATTTCTAGTGACAAATTGATGACTGTGCTAGAAATATGGTTCTTATTCATTTTTCGACAGACTGCAATAGTTCCATGCATATCACGATCATTACACCTGCAAAATTGAGCACTTACTGCGTAAAACATACAATATATGTAGATTTTTTTTTTATATTTGCATAAGGTAAGTTACATAATGGTAATGTGACAATTTAAAATAAATTATTAATACACTCTAATCTATTGAAATGTAGTTTCAACTTTGCTGATGCAGTTCTTAAGCCCCTCTCCCATTCTCTCGACTAATTTTTTACAGGCTGTATTTACTGATGATTGGTTACCCAGACTGTCAATCACATTGCTTTTATGATGTGTTTCTTCTTAAATTTCCTATGAAACCCCAAATCATTTAATGATATCTTCATATGCCTACTACTTCAGGATATACTACCAAGATCAACAAGTGTGGTTACTTTTTGGTCAATTGTATAATAAAGGCCATTCCCTAAACTAGCCTTGCACAAAAGCTGAAAGTATTTGGTAGTTTGTTGCAGAAATAAATGCTTAAATATATATATATATATATATATATATATATATATATATATATATATATAGCTTTTATAGTTTGGTTTTAATTCTATTTTAATGGTGATGTCAGTGGCCTGTAATATTCTTTTAATTAATAACTGTCAATGTTTCCTTTTCTAGTTAATATTATTTTACTATAATTCTCCTTTTTAATAATACAACAGATTATAATATTCAGACACTCAACGTTTGTAAAATCTATATTTAATTTAAGACATATGTCTGAATTTTAATATTACATGTATACTTTGTAACACATGACTTTTTAATGGCCTTTTGTATGTAGCCAGTCTTTTGACAAGTGATATTGGCTGAATGGACAAAATCATTTACAACTATACTCCTGGTCTGATGATGTACAGCTACAAGTCTTCCTTATCAGATTTGTAGATACACACCATGTAATAACTAGGCACGTGAAGAAGAGGAATATTTCTGATGTCATGCGTATGCTAAACTTGCCAATTTTTAAAAGAGATTATGTATGTATCATGTACCTGATATGCTACATCTTATTGTGGCTGTATTAGTATTCTGTGGTTAAACAATATCAAAACGCTACAAATATACAAGGAGTATCTAGGGTCAATTTAGAAAGAAGAGATAGGCTTTAAATCTCACGCTAAGGGGTCCATTCACTTACTAGCTTTGTGCCTCTGAACATCACAGCGATGTCCGGCTGAACACATTTCTGGGTACTGTGCAGATTTTCCAGCACACCCTCTATGGGGTGAGAGAAAAAAATCAGCAATGTTGCCCAGCCATGGAGTGCCTACGTGTCCTTTCCAGATGCACTCGCGGCACATCGATAGTAATTGCAATGGCCTATAAGTCTTTACTCTACTCCATATGCCTCGCTGTCACCAGTCTCAGGTAGAAGTACAATAAGGGATACCTTTGTGTCGTCCAGTCACTACAGTGACAGTGATAAATAACATCCAAGGTAAATTATATACCTTATATAATGTAGTCAGCTTTGTTACAAAGTGATGATTTTGGTCATTATCCTAGTATAAAATGTACACTCTGTTCCTGGGGAATCTGGTGAAATAAGTTGCTATGATTTATATGCCAGTTGAGAAATGGTCGGAAATTATTCCAAATTCTGAGAACATGAAAGATTGCAGACAAATCTCAATGCAAAGATTGTCAATATGCTCTAGTGATGTTTTTATATTGCTTTTATAAATGTTACCTATTATTCCCTTTGCAGATTGACACACAGCAGCTCGTTATTTTAATTCTCAACAGAAGAAAAAAATTGGGCTTCTACACCAGAGACTTTATTTTTGAAAAAAATGTACATTCTGCAAATAACCTCCATAATGAATACCTAATGGAGAGAACCTATTTTCTTCCAGAGAGGAAACAATAGATCTAATGGACATTTACTGGGTGCTTGCAAAATGACAAAACAAAAACTAGAGTTGTAACATCAAGGTAAACACTATAAGGGAAATAAATCATATTAAAATATTTATTTTTATATTCTTATGTACATATAAACTCTCTTTTATGTTAACAAATGCAGATGTTAATAGTTGTACCCAGTATGGTAAAGTGATCATTTAACAGGGTGTAAAATAAATACTAAGGGGCTGGTGCAGGTCTGGATGCAAAATTGGAGTAAATTACTCTTAAAAAAGAGCACAGAACATAATCACATTTCCGCCCACTTGCAGAGCTGTGCACATCTTCACATGCGTCTGACTCTGCACCGGCACCATATGGGTCTGGTTTATAATAAGTCATCACCATGAGCAAGAATGAAAGATATTCCTCCTAAGAGACATAT
Organism: Mixophyes fleayi; assembly: GCF_038048845.1. Classification (NCBI taxonomy): domain Eukaryota; kingdom Metazoa; phylum Chordata; class Amphibia; order Anura; family Limnodynastidae; genus Mixophyes; species Mixophyes fleayi. The sequence continues at coordinate 12,042,707 of NC_134404.1, read as the reverse complement.
ATGTGCATGTTTGCAGGTCCGTATGAGCCACATTGTGTAAACACACCTTTACCACACTCAATATTATCATACCCTTCTCTCCCCCATCCTACCTCTCCAGGCACAGGTGGGTGTAAGTGTCAGATATGCGCTGACCTGCACAGCAGCATTTGCGTCCACTTGATTTGTGAGCGTGCACAGAGTGACTTCATGTAAGATATGCTACACAAACTGACTGATATACGTCTCACTCTGCAGCACTCTGCCTCTAGGTGTGAAACATCTGATTACACTTTCTTACGAATCAGGATGGATCCTATGCGATATCACCACATAAATGGGGTTTATGATCAGTTTTTGAAAGAGAGGGCTGACAAAAGGAATAACTGACACATAGATCAAATTCCTTTTTTATCAATGGAGTAAAGTAAACTGCACTTACACTGGGTGTGAGGATACCAGGCTTATGTGTAGCTCAGAGACAGCCTCATACACCAGCTATAGGTACTTTGAGTTCAGAATCACATCGTCAAAACAACTGGAATGATACAAAGGTACCTTTATTTTATATAAAAATGATATATGTAGATTTCCAAATCACAATGAAAAGGGTTACAGTTCCTAACAGCCAGGGGGTTCACCGCACAGAGCTTACTAGAATACTCTAAACTGACTATATTCACGGTTGACTATATTTACGGTTTTCTTGTAGTACATTCCCGGCCACTGAACCACACCATTCACTCCTGCAAGTCCACAGAGTCTTAGCAGATCCAGTCTCTGGCAGGTTCCTGGCCCAGTCCAACAAGAGCCGTAACCCCTAGACAGACTGTTCAAAATATGATGTTGAACAGAAGTCAGACAGCATTGCTACCTCTTCTAAATCTGGTCTGACTCCCATGGTGGTCTAGACTCGATGGGTACTGGTACCAGATATCATTTCCCTGCTGGATAACATACCTGCATATTGGAGGGCAGCCATGATCTGGCAATTTAGGGGTTACTGGGGCTGGAAGGGCTGAGGGGCAGGGTCTGCCCCCCCGGGGCTGTCCCATAGTGGACTACCTTAGACTGACTCACTGGGCCACCTGCATATTTTTCCTTTAAAATAGGCTGCTGATTCGAGTCTTGGACTAGCTGTGATGTTTCTAAAAATTATGAAAAATGTATGAACACTGTGATCTCTTTAATCCTCTGTTTAGAATAACTGCATTGGTAGTAGTGCAGCCTCACATTACCTCCTACTTTTTTCCAATTCCTAATATAGTCTATATTCCCTAACATACACACACAGACAGACAGAGAGAGACTAGGGTCAATTTGATAGCAGCCAATTAACCTACCAGTATGTTTTTGGAATGTGGGAGGAAAACCACGCAGACACGGGGAGAACATGCAAACTCCACACAGATAAGGTCATGGTCGGGAATCGAACTCATGACCCCAGTGTTGTGAGGCAGAAATGCTAACCACTAAGCCACCGTGCTACCCAACACAATCTATGGATATATCTGTCCACATTGTTAAGAATCACCTATACAAATATATGAGACTGTAATTTTCTTTATACAATTATGCTTTTTTGTTAACTTATGAAGAAAGGTGTCCTGCATTCTCTAGGCAAGATCTAAAGATGGATTATAATAGCAGACTGCAGTCTGAGTCAAGCTACTGTATAACTGTATTTTTGGTCATCAATAATTGTATAATGAGAACAAGGACTGTATTTATGATGGTTTTGACCCAGGGATTGTAGGTGAATAAACCCTAAATTTGCAATCATACCCCACATGCTTCTTGCCCACTTCACAGCACCTCTTTACTCCATTATTTTTGTGGAGAAAATGGGCAGTTGCTAAAGTAACAAAGAAGAATAGGAATAAGGTAACAAATAATTCATATAATTAATATAATTGTGACAGGATGGACCTCCTATGCCACCCTGTACGTGTTGCTGGGGATCAATTGGGCTTGCCTTGCCACCTTCCCTTTTCTTTATTCCAATTGCACCACTCTAATCACAGTAGGAGAGGCCTGCTGTAACCACTAGGCTCCTTCACTGGTGCCTAGAATTCTGGGTTACTCTCGCCCAGGTGCCCTTGCTGGGCTGTTACACCTGACCTCTTCCTTTAGATCAGGGTTGATGTGGATGGTTCCCCCTGGCCTCTCACAATGGCCAGAGCTGTAGGGTAGTGGAAATAGCATTGTTTCTAGATGCTGGGTCCCAAGCTCAGAACAGTCAGATAATGAGTTAGAGTGGTCTAATTTGTAGGTCGCAGGAATTACAGCAGGTAAGTAGGCATCAAAGCTGGATCTTGAAGCATGATGATTTATTTGCTCAAATAGTCCATACAAGGACATTTACACGCTAGACTTAGGTACTAGCGATCTCCAGAAGTTACAGATGGAACGATACAATACATGGTCACACACGGCTCTTTTTATACAGTTCTAGATACACATGTTGGCAGGGGGTAAACCAGCCCTCTTTTACGGCCAAGCACCACAAAGTCTGAGCTATTACATCAGGTATTTAGTATCAGGATATAATATGTTCCCTAAACTTGGATTTAAATTCAATTTAAAGTTAACAAAATTTACATTAATCTGTTATTCCCTAAAGTACTAACTGTTAGGTTTCTCGTAGGCACAGGATGACAGCTTAACGTCTCCCTGCTGTGTTCAAGCTAAACAAAGTGTTGGTAATTCACGAATCAAAAAGTTCTAATTAGCATCAGATTACCTACCTTCATAAGTTACAAAACAGAATTCCTCCAAAATTTGCCTATTGTATCAGAAATCAATACATTTCTAATACCAAAAATCAGTACATTTGCAAGGCTCCACCGCAACAGTCTGCCATTTTTCCCTGATTTGTGTTGTTGCCACTTTATTAGGTTATGGTCAATCACCACTGTAAAATGTCATTCATACAAACAAGGTTGAAGTTTTTTCACTGCCCAAGCAATGGCAAAACATTCTTTTTCTATTTTGGCATACTCCACCTACTGGTCAAGCAGTTTTCTGCTCACATAGACCACAGGGTGCTCCTGTCCATCAGGCCCCACCTGGCTAAGTACTGCTCTCAGTCCGTACTGTGATGCATCAGATTGCACAATAAAGTCCTTGTAATAATTGGGCACTAACAGTACTGGAGTTTTATCTTAGTGAGATCCGTTAGGAGCGTCACTACAGTACTAAAGTCTGGGACAAAATGTCTGTAGTACCCTGCGGTCACTAAGAAGACCAGTACTTATCTTTGGTTTGTGGGTCGGGGGCCTGTCTGGGATCGGCTCTATCTTAGCTGATTCTGGCTTAACCCTACCTCCCCCCACACGATGTCCCAGGTACTGTACCTCCGACATCTCCATTTGAAATTTATCTGCTCTGATGATCAGACCTGTCCATTGAATCCTGCCCTACATAGTTCAGATGGTCCAGGACTTACTAAAAATGGCAATTTCATAATATATTAAGCCTGAGTTAAGATATTACACCCTTCCAGCAGGTAATTAACAACATGCTGGAAGGTCTCTGGTATGTTCTTCGTCCCAAATGGCATGGACTTAAACTCAAACAGGCCTAATTGGGTGATGAATGCCGACCATTCTTGAGCCTCTTGGGTCAGTGGCATCTGCCAATACCCCTTGCTCAAATCAAAAGTTGAAATATGCTTTGCTCCAGCTAACTCATCTAACAGAGTTTCAATGTGGGGAAGGACATATGCATCAGACACGGTCACCTCGTTCAACCAGCAGTAATCTACGCGAAACCACTGTGTCTTGTCCATCTTGGTAACCAATACAACAGAGGACGTCCAGGGACTAAGCAATGGCTGGATCACACCTAGCTCAAGCATCTCCTGCATCTCCCTGTATATACTCTCTTTGGCCTTTGGTGAGACCCGATAAGTGGGTTGCCTAATTGGCTAATGCTTACCAGTGTCCACAAGGTGCATCTCCAATGAGTCACAAAGAGCAGCAGCACTGTCTCAAGCTATTCCCTCTTGCAGTCACTCAAATGCTCATCCCAGCCCACTTTCTCTATGCCACCTTCACCACTGGAATCCACGAGGAGGTTTGGTAGTGGATCACTTCCTGGTTCTTCAGTCAGTAAGCAGCAAACTGCAGCCACCAATTCCACACGCTTGTGGGATGCCTTGAACATATTCACATGGTAGGTCCACTGCAGCCTACCATCGCTATCAAATGACACCACGTAAGTGATTTCAATTAGGCTTTTTGAACAAATATTAGGAAAGCAGATATGAATCTTAGGTGATGTATGAAATTATTGTCCATCACCCTCTTTTCAGAGGAACTAATAGCCTTTAGCACCTCTGCCAAGGTAATTGCAGGAATGTCAGAAGTCAGAGACTCCGCCACAATGTGTGGACCTTGTGGGCAAGACTGTGGCATCTCAGCAAGCGCAGATGCAGAGGATGATCTTGCAAAACAATCAAGTCTGCCAGTGGCATGGCAGTTCTTGCCCATAATGATTGGCAATCTCAGAGAACCTTGAGAGGCAAAGGTAGGGGTGCGTGGCTTGCAAGCCAACATGGCCAGAAGCGAGTGAGAGAAGCTCCGGTTGGTAATTAGTAAAAAGACCCGATACGAAAGGTCTGAGAGGGGATTGGGGCACCCTAATACCCGATAGCGAGTCCACAACACTCAAGGATGCTAAATCTGAGGTCTCAGACTCCCCATTGTCGGCGGTCAGCTCTCCCCCTGGAGCACGCTTGGGCGCCATTGAAGAGCCTGCACAAGTACAGGAGTCGAAGATCACAAAGTGAGTGGTCTCAATAGTGCTGCCAGGACTGCCAGCTCTAAGCGCTGCCATGGCTGTGAATTCTAGCCTGGACTATGGCTAATCTGTCGGTGCTTGCCTTCCGTGGGAGATATTTTGGCGCGAACAGAGCCTGTTAAGAAAAAAGTACACCATAGGAGAAAAAAGAAAAGAAAAAGCAAAGCGCAATGTACGCATAAAAGCAAAAGTATAACAAAACAAGAGAGGAAGGAAAGGTGACATGCCTAGAGTTTGGTGTTCTGTCACCTGAAGACACCTCTTTAGTTATTACTTATCTGCTCACTGAACATTTTTTATTGTGCAGCCCATATTCTATTCAATAGCAGTTAGATCTGCAGAAGCTAAGCTCCTTCTAGTGGCAGCAGAGATTATTGCAACAAATTCTTTGCTAGTGTTTATTGGACAGAAAATATCTAATATCTAACATCACTGGCAAGTAATCTGTCCTGATTCCTCAACCATTCTTCAAAATATATAGAAAATACATAGAAATTCACCTGTTGTTACAAAACTTGGGATGTAAAACTTAAATGTTATTTGGAGGGACTAATACCCACTCTGTCTAATTGTTCGGGACCGAACAAAAATCATCAGCTTAAAACATTAATCTCTGACCTCCAGCAATGGATAGATTTGTTAACTCGTCCACAAGTGGTAAACCAAAACAAACTGAATCTGAAAGTAAAAGAGGAGGATCGAGGAATACTGGTCAGGGCAACAAGGTGAATGACAAAGAGGCCAATGATAGTTCAACTACTGCAGCTGCCAGTCCTCTATCTCCACCACAATCTAGCCAAAAGGCGGTGGATGCACCAACCCTCTCTTATGAATCTGTTGTACGGGCCATCAGAGAGACTATGGAACCATTAATGCAACAACAGATGAACACCCTTACAGCGGCTATATAAGAGCTTAAAGATTAGGTGTCGCAAACCGCTAAGCAGGTCCAAGTGAATGAGTTACAAATCGGAGAAAATATGCACGAAATTGAAGGCCAGAAGAATCTTACGGCTTTTTTTCTTAAAACACAAAAGCAAATGCTAAATAAGCTGGATGACCTGGAGAATAGATCTAGGAGAAATAATTTACTCCTTGTAGGCCTGCCTGAAACAGTTAAAGGCCCAGCTCTCCTGTCATTCTTCTCCAAAGAGCTACCCCGGTTTCTGGGGATAAATGAGGAATTCACCAATATAGAAATTGAGCGTGCGCATAGATTGGGACCGCCAAGAGAAAATATGAAGGAACGTCCTCGCACGGTCATCTTTAAATGTCTTAACTACACACATAAAAATGCTCTTTGGTCAGCCTCAAAGTCAATAAGATCGATGAGTTGGGAAGGTACTCGCCTACTGCTCTTTCAAGACTACTCCGCAGAAGTCACTAGAACGCAGAAAGAATTCTCCACAGTATGTTCTAATTTAGTAAAGAAGGTGAAAAAATTTACTCTTTTATACCCTGCACGCCTGAGGATATTTGATGGCCAAAAGTATAAAGATTTTACGACTGCAGAAGATGCACAAGCCTTTTTGAGAGAGGCAAAGGTGAGGGATGGCAAGCATTCAGCAGGCAGGGCCTCAAGATATGTTATGCAGGATAGGTACTGCGACCTAGGTGCTGAAGTGCGCAGTCAAGGTACAATAACAGACAGCAGTCTAAGTCAAGCTACTGTAGAAAAATATATATGTAGGAGGTATTAATAAACACCAGGAGAGGTGTATGGACAGAGGTGCCCCCAGATATGGGAAGCAGAGGTAACTGGTAGCTGGAGAGAGACTCACACTTAGCGCTACAGTGCTTGTTCAAGAGAGCACTGAATAAACTGATTGGGGAAACATAAAATACAGCAGAAGATGCAGGCTGGCCCATGTGTAGGATTGCTGCCCTGCCTGAGAGGATGGAGAATGTAGGGCACACTCACCAGGAAGTTGAGAGAAGACCATCACTGCTGAGGGCTCCAATATGATGAGGTAGGAGTCCAACAGATCACAGGGCTAAAGACAGGCATGTGAGCGAAGCAACACAGTAGTCTTCCTCTGATCCTGCTCTTATGATGATAGTGGGTAAGTCAGCGTAGTCCACCAAGTGACACAGATCTACTGGTGAGACAATAAGTTCACAAGCTGCAGACATGGAACCTCAGGAGGGAGACAGCACAGGGACTTGAAAGGCACACTGCCGAACCTAAACAGCACCGCAGGAGAGTCCCAGGTAGGTAATTCACTGTTTAAGGAGAGTTATTTGGATATTTAGACTGGAAAGGAAGTAGCAATGCGTGCTAATCCATGAGCTACCAGGCCATGCCCCACTAGGTATTTTGTATTGAAAAGTTTTCCATAAGTTAATAGTCAAACACAAAGAATCAGACATACAAAAAACCCAACAAGAAACAAGAACTTGAGTAGAAGACCTTTGCTCCAGAAGAACAATGAACTTATTAAATAAACAATATTCACGTTTTGTGTTAGGCATCCTTTAAATTAACAGATTTAGGTATAACATAAATAAATAAAAGAGAGTCCAGCTGTGGGAGATTTGAATTTGCACTGTTGTGACCAGGTTTTGACATATTTATATACGACTTTTCTACTAGCATATGTAATAGGCTCATGGCTCACTGTGTCGTTTCCAAGGGCCATCCAGCTATGAAAGCAGAGGGTTCCTCCATCCAAGTCCCAGCTATAATAACATTGGCCAGTGAAGACAGATTGAATATGTGTATAAATAGGTGTTTGTTTAGGCATTTATCCAATGGAATCCCAAATAAGCATACCTTAGGGTTCAAAGTGGGAACAAAAATGTCAGTCCTCCAAATCCCACACAGCTAGCCAACATTTGAGATATTCCATGTACCCATCCTATATAATACCATCCGGCATAATATTCCATTCCTCATCTAAGGCATCACCAATAAATTCCTCCCATTTAAGTGACGCCATCTGTCAATACATACACTATAATCACCTTCTGGAGCTTATGTTGTAGAGAATGCCTTTGAATGGGGTATAGGTAAATGAAGTTAGATCATGTTCAAACTGGGCACCTAATGCATAGTGTATTTGTAGACATCTGTAAAACAAAGTATTTGGTACTGCAAACCTCCTTCTTAGATGCTCAAAAGATGTTAGATGATTATCAATGTATAGCTGGCCAAATAAAAAAAATTTCAAAACTTATACCACATATTATTTCTTTGGCCAGCTCAAAAAATGTGTCATTGTGCAATAGTAGAGTATCTGTGTCACACCCATGCGGCCCTACAGCTTCTATATAGCAGCCCATATTTCATCTAACTGGAGTAGCATTTTTAGTTTTAATGTCTGCAAAGAAATATGGAAAGGAGTAAGTGGAGACTCCATCTGTTCACTCACGATGTGCCTCAAGGTCCCCCCTGGAGAGTTTTCTTTCCACTCTTTAAAACGCTGCCGCAGGGTAGTATATTTTAAAATTAGGAAGGGCAACACCACCTGTAGCCTTAGACCTGCACAGTGTATTAATGCTAATTCTCACCCTCTTCTTCTCCCAGATCAGAGAGGATATGTGTTTATTGATATTTTGCAAAACCCAGCATGGAATGGAAATCTTGTAATTTAAATTTGATTTTCATTTTGATTAAATTAACATTTCTAGACATGCAGAGGGAAAGTGTTTTCCTTTTTAGGTATACAATAATTGGGACTATATTACAGGCCACAAGCTGTTATTGATTATTTAAATGCTGAGATATCTGAACTGTAAGGTCCATTGTAAGAATATTGTGAGACTAAGATGTTTGGAATAGCAGACCAAAGGGGAAATATATAACAATTAGACCGATTGCTTTGGGGCCGGAATACTGACCAAAACTATCCCATCCTGGAGGATATTATTAATTGAATCTTCTGCATCATCCAGTGAAGTATTATCTCATTTGCAGTTATGGAAATTTTGTCAGTAGATTTACCCGCTGAAAGTCCTTGAATATCATGATGTGCTCTAAGCAGGCAGGAGGTTCGATAGCTAACAGGAATAATGCAGGTGATGAGTGGCAGCCCTGTTCAGTGCCCCTTCCCAAATGAAATGGGGCAGTAAAATACCCATTAATATACATTCTATCCACAAGAGCTGCTTAAAATAGCCTAACCCATTTAATAAAACCAGAGCCTATACCAATGCGCTTCATGACCTCCCGCAAATATGCCGACTCAAAGGCCTTGGAAGCAACCAGAAATACCACCACTGCCTCCTCATTAGCACTATGCTACATTTGAAGCTGTGTATATATTCACCTCCAATTGGAGGTGGTAGGTCTGAGTGCTAAGACCTTAATAATTTTGATATCAGAAGCTACTAGACATATAGATTTCTGGATAAAGGTCATTGCTGTGCTTTGTAATCACTATAATTAACACCTCTCACACAAACGGAGGTAAGGTCCCTCGTGACAATAATTGGCCAAAATTAGCTAAAGGTTGGGAATAAGGAATTGTCTAAATTTCTTGAATACTTTTAGTGGGATTCTGTCCATGCCTTGGACCTGATTATTAGGAAAAGTTGGATTTGCAAGATCAATTTCGTCATTTATGATAGAGGCATCAAAGAACTCCACAGAGAGACAATTTAGGCAATGGATTATGTATAAATAGTTGTATAATTGGAGGTCTGTGTAACTTGCCTGTGATGTATACACATTTTTATAATACTCAAAGACTATCTCAGCAATCTTGTGGCCTGTAAATAGCATATTTTGGTGAGTATCCTTTATAGTTGGAACGAATCATACAGAGCATTTACAAAGGGGCAATTTCATAAGCAAAAAGTAGGTGTGCACCTATATATGTGTAAGGAAATTAAATAGGTGCCATAGCCCAAATTTAAATACACAGAGCCAAATATTTGACAGTTAATAAGAGGCTTCTTAGATCTACTGTATAACAAGAGAATAAAAGCCACATAAACAGTTAAACCCAAAGTATTACAAACAGGTATATTTTGAGGCACATACTCTGCAAACTCCCTCATGGTTCATTAATATATTTTTAAAACTATGCTCTGGTTAATTCCACCGGGACTTCATTTACTTAGGAGGATAAGGAGCAGAATCTGCAAAAAGCTTTAAATATCACAAAATATTTCAGTTTTATTTACTTCATTCGGTATTATGATGAATAAAATATAAGACCATAAGAGTTTTTCTCCAGTCATAAGGATTGGGAAGACGAAAGCTCAATTATCAGTGTATCTAGGAACGAACTACACGGGGCACCCTGGGACATGGTAAGATAGTTCTCTCTGTTGTGTTATTACATCTTTATCCTGTGCTGTGTGAATTGATTATAAAGGTAAATATTAGTTTAAACAATATTGTTTTTACAATTAATTAAACTGACTTGCCTAAATATTCACTCTATTGGGACTAAATAATCAATTTTCTGTAAATTGTGCTTGGCAAGTTGTCTTTCAGGTATATAACTATATACAATAAGTGTGCTATTATATATATAACTATATATAACATGTGTTATATCTTTGTTCTTAACATAAGAGAAGCTACTGTGTATCGAACAGTTACTGTGAGCGTTACACCCAGAAGTTGCTGAGGATTCTACAACAATAACAGTAACAGGGCTAAGACAAGGGAGGAAACCACAAGTTACTGAATCAAGGATGTGCTGTAATATGCAATAGAGCAGTGTATTGATCAATGCTACTGTGTAAGTAACACCCTTCTTTTTATGAAGATTAAAGAGTGAGACATTTAGAGTAGTCTGGAAGAATTAGTGCAGAGGCACAAGAAAGTGTCTGTCTGTTTGAATGATATGAAAGGGTCTTTTGCTTTTGTATGCCAGGGGGAATTTCTTGGTTATTCATATGAGTCAGGGTCTGAAGGGATTTGACAATTAAAACACAACTCAGAATCCACAGCTGGCAATAGCCGGCCATACCTAAAATGGCTTTCATCTGGGAGACAGGCCTTGGAACTTTGAGAATGGCTTCTATTCTTTAGAGAGCCAGTATCCCACTTTGAAAATGTAAAATCTGTTTCTGCTTGCCTAAAGGCCCTATGTTTCTCAGAGGAAGACAGAACAGAACCGCTTTTGCAAACTTCAAAAGATAGTGAGTCTAGCAATGGATCATCTGCATACTGGACACGGAAAGAGTCTGTTGGAAAAAGAATGTCATCTAGGTCTTCCTTTAATATTGGTAAGAAGGGAATTGGCTTTCAATGTAGCCTTGCAGCACTGGTAAAGTTATATTGGGTGCTCCTGATAGGTGAATGCATATAGGAATTGTCTGTTAGGGTAAATAGGTCTACAGAAGAAACCACCATGAACATAAGAGTCTTAAGTGAGTTACAGGATAAAATAAGTGCTAGATTTGTAACAACAGGAAAAGCAGGTAGCAGGAAGTATAGGCAGGTAACAAGGTGATACTGGGAATGCCAGGAATAATGATACCTTTTAATAAAAGGCCCCATATTACAGACCTTATACCTTTATATACATGAGGAGACAAAGGACACTGATGGACTTCAGGTGGTGCAGCTTTCTGTAATTCAGATGACTGGTGGAAAGCTGAAACAGGTTGGTGTAAAAGTTGGGAAGTATTCCATGTACACTGGCAGAGGAACACTAAATAAATTCCATTCATGGACCAGAAATTAGTACATTCTAGTTTGCAGAATAATTTTCTTCCTAGGATGTTAACAGAAGGACTAGGGCTTAATTTGTAAGCATGATAATCAGATATAGTTCCAATGGTTATAGAGAGAGGTGGATAGACAGAATGGATGAAAGGCTGATTAGAAAGACCTACAACAGTGAAGGCTTCAAAGAGAGAGGAACAGAAGACATTTCAGAAGATTTCAATAGAGGCTCCTCTGTCTATTCAACATTCTACCTTTTACCTAGTATAGTACAAGAAACAGAATGAGCTAATTGGTCTAAGATATGCAATAGTTTTGTCACTGGTCCCAGGAAGTAGTCATTGAACCTGAAAACATTTAGATAAAGGGAAGGTTTATTCAGTTGTTGATTTATTGGGACATTGTGCCTTTCAATGATAAATAAAGCTCCAGGTCCAGATGGCATACACCCAAGGGTCCTTATGGAGTTAAACTCGGAAATAGCTAGACCGCTATTCTTAATTTTCAGAGATTCAATCTCATCTGGCTCAGTACCAAGGGATTGGCGAATAGCAGATGTGGTGCCATTGTTTAAAAAGGGGACGAGATCACAACCAGGGAATTATAGACCTGTAAGCCTGACATCAATAGTGGGGAAACTACTGGGAAGGTATTTTAAGGGATAGTGTTCAGGATTACTTGGTACGCCATAAAATTATTAGTGGGAATCAACATGGATTTGTGAGGGATAGGTCATGTCAAACTAATCTAATTAGTTTCTACGAGGAAGTTAGTGGAAACTTAGACCAGGGCAGCACAGTAGATGTGGTCTACTTAGATTTTGCAAAAGCCTTTGCCAGTGCCAGTGCCACACAATTTACAAAATTAGGGAACTGTGTCTAGGAATCAACATTTGTACTTGGATCGAAAACTGGTTAGAGAATAGGGAACAGAGAGTTGTGATAAATGGAACATTTTCTAATTGGTCAAAAGTCTTAAGTGGAGTACCTCAAGGTTCTGTGCTGGGGCCACTCCTTTTTAATATATTTATTAATGACCTTGGTGATGGTTTAGAGAGTAAAGTTTCTATTTTTGCTGATGACAATAAGCTCTATAAGGTAATAAAATTAGAGCAAGATGTATCTTCTCTATAAAAAAGATAATTTGGAACTAGAAAGGGTTCAGAGAAGGGCGACAAAATTGATAAAGGGTATGGAGTCATTAAGTTATGAGGAAAGGTTAGCCAGTTTAGGTATGTTTACTTTAGAAAAGAGGCGTCTAAGGGGAGATATGATTACTATGTACAAATACATTAAGGGTCAATACAGAGAACTTTCATGCAAACTTTTTACCCCAAGGACTATACACAGGACACGTGGTCACTCCCTAAGGTTAGAGGAGAGGAAATTTCACAACCAGCAAAGGAAGGGGTTCTTTACAGTAAGGGCAGTCAAGACATGGAATTCATTGCCAGGGAAGGTTGTGATGGCAGATTCAATAGATATGTTTAAGAAAGGGTTAGACAAATTTTTAGCAGAATGGTGTATCCAGGGATACGATCGTTAATTAAAATGTAGGACAGTAGTGGATATAGGGTAAAAATAGGACTGCAATATTGAGTCTGAGGGGATTTTCACAATTGAAACAGATTGGCGGTTGCTTACTCTGGATCAATTTCAAATATAAGTGCAGAATCGCAGGAGATTCAAAATAGGTTGAACTTGATGGACTGGTGTCTTTTTTCAACCTCATCAACTATGTAAATATTTAATTTCTGTAAACTTCATAAAACATATTTGCAGTCAAAATATTCAGCCAAAGTTTATCATTCACAATGTACCTATAAATTATAAATACATATAAGCATTGGCTAAGAATGGAAAGAAACTGCTGTATACTAAAACATTCATAAACATTTGTAAAGATACATACATATCTACTGTGTATATAAAGCTCACTTAAACATTTAATGTTGGATGGGAGGACCACTGTTGTGATTTGGGGTATGACTATGCAGGTTGGGGGCATGTTCACTTTTGTCCCAATTTATTAAGAATTCTTGGAGGAAGGGCTGGGAGGTAGAATATTAAGACTGAGGATGGGATATTAAGGAAGATAAGACCTAATGCCCAGACCCTGCTTTCACCACAATGCTTATGGCGCCAACGCATCATCATTCCCAATGTATGGGGTAATAAGGAAGGATGATATGTCCTTGATGGATTTGAAAGCATAGATGGGGACATATATAGAGAGAAGGGATATTAGAAGTAGTAATATGTAAGGTATTAAATATGTGATTCTTGATTTTTGCCATTTACTTAATTAGAAAAAAAGTTATAGATTTGATTGTAATTAAGGATTTGCCCCACTGTAGTATTTTGGGTAATACAAACCCTACAAATGTCCCTATTTCTATGAGTAAAATTACAAAGTTTAGTATAAAATGAAAAGCTCTATAAACAGTATAATAAAGCCGTGTGTTTTACATGATCAAAAGCTTCATCATTTAATAATATTAAATTCCTCAAAACATATTTAAGAATAAGTATAGTTCAGTTTCTTTTTAAATCATCACATTTTTTTACAGATTATTCCCGGCCTTTACTTGCCATGTTTTTATCTTTGTGCCATACAAAGAATTTGTTTATTAAATTATCATAAAAGACTAGGGTGAGATCAATGGGTGATTTTTTTCAGAAGTTCAATAAATAAATCACATTAAATACGTTTCTCATCATCCTCCAAACTTTCTAGCCGGTTACAAGAAAGTGGTGACTCCCGTACCCATGGAAGGAAATGGCAATAGTTGCAAAGCAATTAAAATATTATTGTGTAGTTGTTCCAGTATTGCCCCACAATTGTATTATAGCTTTTTATAAAAATAAATAAATAGAGGATTTGATCAAACTTGACCTTTGATAGATCTCTTCCTAAAAGTGAAAAATAAAATAACATTTTATCTGACAGATTGATGAGCAGGATACTGTAATAATGTAAATAAAAACAATGTAAGCAGGTTGTTTAATTTTGGACTAACTTGCTCACTAACTATTGTCATCCCTTCATTCCTGAGAAACAATTAGGTGGAGGTCACTCTCCTGGGACTATGACCATTACTGTATAATTACTGCTGGTGCCCAGTGTAGAAGCCTGTATGTAGAATGCTGAAGGACTCTAGATCCAAGCACCAATGCCTCCCTCAAACTTAGGTGTTGCATCTTGGATCCTCTAGCTTTCCACACATAGAAAGATTCTACTGAAGGTAATGATGGGGTCTCCAGGGGTTTGAGCCACATATAACTTCTACATCTTCAGTGCCAGGAGTTGCAACCCTGCCAGCATAGCCAAGTTGTTCACATTTGAGAACCATTTTAAGAAACTGTGTGACTTTCAAGCTTATGCAATTTTTTAAAATGAGTTTACTTTAGATGCTACAATGAGAAGATGGCTGTTTTTCAATTGTGATTCTTGTCAATTTATCTGCAGTATAACATGTCTCTATATAAATAGAAGTTACATAATATGGAAAGTGGAAATTCCAGCAAGGTGACAGAATTCATTCTTCTCGGGCTTTCAACAGACCCCAACCTACAACTCCCACTATTTCATTTCTTCTTGATCGTTTACATGACCACATTGGCAGGGAACCTTCTGCTGATAGTGGCTGTAAGAGGAGATCATCGTCTACACCATTCTATGTACTTATTTCTGGCCAATCTGTCTTTCCTGGACCTCTGCTACACTTCAATAACTGTTCCCAAGATGCTCGTGGATTTTCTGACTGAAAATAAACGTATTTCATTTGCTGGCTGCTTATTTCAGGTTTATTCTTTTCTTCTCCTGGGTGAAACAGAGTGCGTCCTTCTGGCTTTCATGGCCTATGATCGATTTGTCGCTATCTGCAACCCTCTGCGTTACAGAACAATTATGAAAACAGCGGCTTGTATTAAGATGATCAGTACATCGTGGCTGATTGGTTGTATCATATCATCTGTGGATATACTTGTTATATATCAGTTAAGCTTTTGTGGCTATAACACAATTAACCACTTTTTTTGTGAAGCTCCATCATTAATGCAACTATCCTGCAGTGACATTTCTTTAACAAATGTTGTGAAACTTGTAAGTAGTTGCATACTGCTTCTTCTTCCTCTTTCCTTCATCCTATATTCATATATTCACATCATCAGAGCTGTATTAAGGATCCGGTCCAGAAGACATAAAGCCTTTTCCACATGTGTTTCACATCTAACCATAGTGATTCTCTTCTACGGATCAGCCATATTCATGTATATGAAGCCAGAACACACAGGAAGCTTAGCAGACAAAATGTTATCTGTATTTTATACAATAATCACCCCAATGTTAAACCCTATGATTTATAGTCTGAGAAATAAAGATGTTCAGGGAGCTCTAAAAAGTATAGGGAAATATTTAGTAATTTCTAAGTAACACCATGTTATATACACACACTATATAATTTGAGTGTTTATTGGCTAATAATTAATGAATACTTTAGAAACCAATAATCTCTGCTCAATACTTTTGGTGCTATCAATTGAATTCTTGGATCCACTCACAGGGTCTATGAGACCATTATCAGAGCACTGGTTAATGGAACAGTGCAGAACTGAAATTGTTTGCTGATCAAGATTATTGTAATTAATTAATGAGGTGAATGCATCACCAGTTGCCCTATGAAAAAGGACTTTTTTTCACCACCTTAGATTTTAGTCTGGTCCTTTAGTTTCTAATGAGATAAAACACTTCCAACATGCACTACACTGTCTAGTAAAAAAGGAATTTATAAAAAAAAATGGGCAAAATCCTCAAATGTCTCAGCATGATAGACTGTGCTGGTTTTCTATATTATAGGAAGTGTTAACATGACTCTTGGGTCCCCTTGCTATGGTGAAAACCAGTCCACCAGCCCAATGATGAAAAGTACAGTGGGGTTTTGTAGCTGGTGTAATTAACAAGTTTGGAAACCTTGGAATGCAACTTTGCCACCCAAGAGGTCCAAGTATAATGGAATATGGTCTCTAAGATACCCATTATACCAAAAGAGTAACAACAATAACTACTACATGACTATATATATATACTTTACTTATTATTATTTATATATTTTACTTAGTTTTAATGTCAGTATGTCAGGATGGTAAAGTATTTGATACCATAAAGATTTCACACAGTGTCTTGTGACCCCAAGCACAATCTAAACAAAGGCCAGCTCTCTAGACACCAGCCATCTTTTCTAGCATTGGGCACACTGAACAGTGAAACAAACAGAATTTTATACCTGGCAGTGCTCCCACAGCCCTAGCTTGATGGGCAGGTGACACTCTTTAAAACGGAGTCCTCTCAGCTGCCTCTGTTTGATTAATCTTCCCGCAGACAGGCCCTGCAGCTGTGTGAAAAAGGCACTAACCATGTAAGTAAGCCAAATTTAAATTTTAACTATTATTGTGTTATACATATGTCTTCCATCTGTTTACCTTTAAACTAGGGGCACTGCTTCACAAATATGTTATATATATATATATATATATATATATATGTAGACTCAGGCAACATACTTTACTTATTTATTGATGTGATCCAGACCAAATAAAATATATATGAGTCCTAAAAAATTTCAGAAAAAGACCACCAGAATATAATGAAAACAAGGATTCCCTGGGATTCACCTTCTCCGCTAGCCAATCACAGGCTGCCCGAGACGGAACCCATTTGTGCCAACTGCTTGAGGAATGGGGCAGGAGATAGGCTGCCAGTTTTTAAATATTTTTTTATACAAATTGCAGCATCTGTTCTCTGAGCAGAGGTAACTGTTAATCACTTACAGTTCTATTCACATGTATTTTCTTTGCAAGTGACTGACACTTACGTCTACTCAGATTATTAATGCTGCAGATTACTGTTTGAAGTAATCTGCCATTCAGTGTAAACTACTCATTCCCACCGTGACCTCATGTATTTACAATGATCCAAGGAGCAAACCATATGCTTAGTCACTGTATTACAAATTAAATCTAGCAATTGTGTGTTTGACAACTATTGTAAATACAAAAATACAAAATTACCAATGACAAAAAATATTGTATAAAAAAAAGTTATAAGAATGTAGGTGTAAGTATAATTCATATCAAGAGTTTAGAAATGAACGAATAAAAAGCCACCTGGTAAAGAATATTACCATACTATGGAAAAACAACCAACCTATGTCTGCAGATTAATTAAAATCACTATATTAGAACATTATTAATACATGTCAGGAACAATAATACAATAAATTTATATTGGCAAGGTATAAGTATATAAGCACAACCGTACATGCATATAATACTACAGAACATACGTGATTGGTATTAAAGCTTTGGTTAGTTTACTTCTTGGTATTTTAGAGATCATCCAGACAGATGAAATCGTTCTCTTGTGAAATAAATCATATATCAAGAAATTACTTATTATGTCATCATTCAGAAGCTCTACAGATTTCTAGGCCATTAAATACAGAAACAAATTCTGTTCAGAATCAACAGTCACAACAACAGATCACTCTACAACCAGCCGAGATGATAGTGAATCCAGAACAGGTGAATGTCAATTAGGATGTAACTTGCTCTATGGTTTTTCAATGTAAAACGTAACAGAGAAACGTTCGGTGCTGTAAATGGTAGTCCAGTATTAATACACCAGATGAATTACTTCAATATCAGAGAGGTCACTATTGACTCCACATTAAATTCTAGAATAAATGTACCTGCAGTAGAGAGAATAGATTCTGTAATTAAGCGGGTATACTTGCTGCAATTAACTCCATGATGATTTCTGGAACAAAAAGTCCCACGGAGATGATCATTAAACAAACATATATCCAAACAACAAGTCATACCGTACAAGACATTTATGATGTATATTGTACCTCCAAGTTTCTTCAGGGAACATAGACCAGGGGGTTAATGTATCAAGCTGAGAGTTTTCCGGCAGGTTTGAAAAACCAATCAGATTCTAGCTGTCATTTATTTAGTGCATTTTGCAAAATGACAGCTAGAATCTAAGAGGTTGCCATAGGCAACATCTCCACTTTTCAAACCCGCCGGTAAACTCTCAGCTTGATACATTTACCCCCAGGTCTCATACGTAGATCCAGTGAGGATAAGTTGCATACCAGCCTGTGATGTATTTAAATTGTTTGTGGCTATACAGGAGTCAACTTCAATGTTATCTGTAAGAGCAATTCGAAATGATCAGGAAACTGTAGAGAAAGAAGTTAAAATGTATCCAAATTTCTGTACAGCATAAAGCTTTACGTGTTTCGTTATACTAAACTTCGTCAGAGGGATCAGTATTACGACTTTCAGAACTGACACTGTTTAAATAGATATAACAATTGCAGCTGTGTAATCATTTTACTTGATATGTAGCCCTAATCATACCAATTGTCATAAGATTGGATTGGGGTAAGTGTCTTCTGGGGTAGACGGCTGCACTTCATACACATCAGCCAAGGATATCACACCAGTCCAGTGCTTTGGTTTAAGTAGCTAGCTTTACTCACCAGCCACAAAACACCATAAAACATCATCATCATCATTTATTTATATAGCGCCAGCAAATTCCGTAGTGCTTTACAAATGGGAACAAACATTAATAAAACAATACTGGGCAATACATACAGAGAGAGAGGTAAGAGAACCCTGCTTGCAAGCTTACAATCTATGGGACAATTGGAGTTTGAAACACAAGTGCATGTGCTACATCATATTGCACACTGGACCAGCTAGAATGCAAAGGTAAAAGTACTGAGTGGGCTGTGTGTGTACCAATGTTGATCAGAGGGTTGTTGTCTTGTGTTAGCTGTGTAGAGGGTGGTAATGGGGGAGATTAAGATGGTGGTTGAGGAATATCATAAGCTTGTCTGAAGAGGTGGGTTTTCAGAGATGCTTGAAGGTTTGGAGACTAGAGGAAAGTCTTACTGTGCGAGGGAGGGAATTCCACAAAGTGGGTGCAGCCCGAAAAAAGTCCTGTAACCGAGAATGGGAGGATGTGATGAGAGTGGAAGAGAGACGCCTTGTATATTAGTATTAAGAATTTTATATTGGATTCGTTGAAATACAGGCAACCAATTTAGAGACTGACAGAGTGAATCAGCAGAGGAAGACCGGTTTGCAAGGAAAATCAATCTAGCCGCTGCGTGCAAAATAGATTGTAGGGGTTCAAGTCTGACTTTGGTAAGACCAGTAAGGAGGGAATTACAATAGTTGATGGGGGATATGATGAGTGCATGAATTAAGGTTTTTGTGGTGTCTTGTGTAAAACATAAACAAAAGACCTAGGGCTAGATTTACTAAGCTGCGGGTTTGAAAAAGTGGGGATGTTGCCTATAGCAACCAATCAGATTCTAGCTTTCATTTATTTAGTACCTTCTACAAAATGATAGCTAGAATCTGATTGGTTGCTATAGGCAACATCCCCACTTTTTCAAACCCACAGCTTAGTAAATCTAGCCCCTAGACTATTTGGTTTCTAACTAATACACAGGATCATCCTCTCTGAAGTGAAGTAAATAAAAAAAACAACAACAGCACTTACTGGTCATAAAATGCAGCGTCTCTCATCAGACATCCACTTTGCCCCCCACTTTGTGAGACACTGAATGAAACTGCCTAGCAGTCTTTTAGCAACACCTCGCCAGGTAAAACTCTTGATTACCGGCAGAGTGTGTGGTATGTGTCTGGCATCTGTCTGTACGAAAAATTCATAAACCTTCTATAATACCCAGTGATTTCCAGGAAAGCTCGCACCTGCTTCTTGTTTTTATGTTGTGACCAGATTTGTATAGCCTTCATTTTATTAAGTTGGGGCTTTATCAGACCACTGCCAATATTCTTCAGCTCCGCCATCTCTAAGTAACACTTTTTTGGGTTGTCTATTCTCCATGCCTCACTAATGGAGTCCAACTCTGCTTGTACCCTGGGTAAGTGACATTGTCAATCCGGACTATGGATGACTACATCATCAAGGTACACAGCAGCATTTAGTCTATGGGGCCTTAACATTTTATCCGTCATTAGCTGATATGTGGCGGTGACCCATGTAACTCAAATGGTTACCTCTTACATTGGAAAAGCCCTTCCGGCACAGAAAAAGTGGTCTTCTCTTTTGCACTGTCTGTCAGCAGCCCTTGCCAATGCCCTTTTGTTTAAGTTGTTAAATACCGTGCAGTTCCGAACATTTCCACAAGCTCATCCCCACGAGGCATTGGATAGGCATCGAACTTAGACACCTTATTTAGTTTATGGATTTCATTGCAGATGCGTAAACTCCCAACAGGTTTCTGAATGAGGACAATGGGACATGAGCAGTCACTATGTGACTCTTCAATTACACCTAATCCCAACATATTTTTAATTTGTTTAGACATTAACTCCCGTTGTGCCTTCGGAATTCTATCGGATTTTAGATGAACCTTAACCCCCGGATCAGTGTCTATGTCATGTTTAATGACTGATTCTTTACCTGGTACATCCAAAAACAAGTCTCTGATTCTTATGAGAAACTACTTAGCATCATGCTGTTGAGTGGTTGAGAGGTTTTTCTCCACTGTCACTTCCGGAACCAAAGGTATAGTGGTTACCGGGGGAACCGAGGTAGCTGACCAAGCTTCTCCATCCTTCCACGGTTTTATAAGGTTTATATGATAGATCTGCTCTGGCTTTCTTTCCCCTGGCTGGTTTACCTTATAATAAACTTTACCCACTTTTTCCAAGATTTCAAATTGTCCTTGCCATTTAGCCAAAAATTTACTTTCTACCGTGGGTACAGGGCCATCTTAACAACATTATGGGCCCCTGGGCAAAGCAGTGCACCGGGGCCCCCTACATATTATATATATATTTATAGATGTATAGAGATACAGATATAGATATGGATATACAGAGATAGAGATAGATAGATGTATTTGCTCAGTGACCCTTGAAGGTTTTTTTTGCAGGTTTTTTCTTTTGCAGGGTTATTTATTCGAATAAAGAGCCGTGCCTATGGGGCCCCCTTGCCCGTGGGGCCTCCCGGGCACCTGCCCATCGTGCCCAATGGAAAAGATGGCCCTGCGTGGGTATCAAAACAAGCACTCTGTCCCCAGGAGCAAAGGTGCCTAATTGAGCATTACGGTTATATACCCTTTGTTGTGTCAGTTGGGCCTGTTCCACATGCTCTCTCACTATAAGCAAAACTGCTGTTATTCTGTCTTGCATTTGAGAAACATGCTCAATCACTGTTTTATAGGGCCCTTGTTGATCCTCTCCATATGCAACAAACTCCTATGGTGTCTCCCATACAGCAAATCAAAAGGCGAGAATCCCTTGGAAGACTATGAAACCTCTCTAATGTCCAGTAAGAAATAGGGTAAAAAACAATCCAAATTTTTCCCATCTTTATCCACTGCCTTCTTTAACGTATGCTGTAAAGTTTTGTTAAAACTCTCCACTAAACCTCAGCTGAGTAATGTTAAACAAGCAGCACAATTCTTTCATAATTCTGGACATAAGTAAGGATCTCTTTAGGTATCCCTACTATGCTAAAGTTATGTACCAGTTCTCTAGCAATAGCCTTTGTTGACATTTTGCGCAATGGTATCGCTTCTGGGTATCCTGTAGTGTAATTCATTATCCTCACAATATACTGATGACCCCAGGCAGACTTTATTAGAGGTCCGACCAAATCCATAGCTATCCTTTTGAACAAAACCTCAATAATGGGTTTACGGGACAAGTGGACTTTTATAATGTGGCCTAGGTGTGTGAAATTGACGCTCAGAGCAGGATGCACAGTTGTCAGATGCTTCTTTGTGGGCCCCTGGCCAGAAAAACCACTGCAAAAAAAATTCTACCCCCAGATGCCCTGGAGTTATGTGACCATGATCATGCTCTAACTCTGTTCCTCTATAGGCCTTAGGAACTATTAACTGTTCCACATTATCCTCTCCTTTTTGGATATTTGATACACAGCCCTTGACTCATTGCCATGTGAGGGTGTGACAACCTACTATCCGGCTCTATGGGGTTTCCATCAACCACTTTTAAACTTTCTCTAGCCTTTACCAAAGTAGGGTCTTATAACTGTTCTGAGGCAAAAATGTATTTTCTGACTTCATGATCAGGCGTATAGTCCACTGGTTCAACAACATTTCTTTCTTCAGTAGGAGGTAAATTATCCTGCGCTCCACTGCTACCCTCATCTTTTCCTGACTCCCGAATCATGTTTCAGAAAGGGCCTGCTTCAAACTGGGGGAATACTCCCACTGGCACTGCATCAGTAACATTACTAAAATGGATCTTGGTTATTTACTTGTGTATCCAACTGGGTTTCCCACTGCTTCCAGAAGTGAGAAAAATAGTAACATAGCAACAAACTCCAAACAAGGAACTAATACCACAGTGCCACTCTTCAGTATATACTCAATGCCACTGCTCACTTTAAGTTTCTCTCCCGTCACACTATCTCTGCTCTGACTACCTCTTTCCACTCCCGCCTGCAGGACTTTGCCCAGATTACTGCTCACCCGTGGAACAAACTCCCATGCCCGCTCCAGTTAGCTTCTTCTCTGTTACGAACCGCGGCGGTATGCGGCATTTTGGCGTGAGGTAGCAGCCGAGCACGTGCATTAGTTACAATGCACTGTTATATTTGTGGCATAGAGTAGGAGGGTGTAGGGACATCCTCCGCCTCCAGGGGGAGCTCTCGCATTTATACATGTTCCTGGTTTGTTATAGGACCTATGCTAGTTCTAAGCTAGTAATTAATTAGGAGCCTCCTGCGGCTGATTGTCAGCTCTGTCCTCCTCCTTTCTGATTTGTCCATCATAGTATTCAAGGCAGTGAGGACTGGGCCTCATCTAACCCACATACTTCTAAATCTCTCCTTAGTCTCATGAAATCCCAACTCCTCTATGATTCTTGGAAAGTGAAGAAGCCGTCCACCCGTGATTACACATTTTACTCTTCACTCCCCAACTCACACTCTCGCATTACCATGATCCTGTTAGCCAGGCTGTGGCCACATGGCCTCTGTTCTTCATATTTTGTGGACTTTCCCAGTTATCGCTTCCTTCTGGGATGTGGTTTATGGCTTCCTCAATACTCTATTTGATGCTCTCGTTGGGAAGGAGCCATGGGTTTTCCTTCTATGTTACTCTCCCCAGGATCTTGACAAATTTAAAAAAAACTGACCGTGGACATATTGACAGCTGTCAAGTCCCTTATAACACTCAGCTGGAAAACCACTTCCCTCCGTCTCTCTCTGCCCTTAAAAAACAGATATGGCACGTTGCGGCCATAGAAGAGATTACCTACCTACAGAGGCCATGTTTTTAATCAAGTTTTGGCCACATGGCAGTTTTCACATTCACCTCCGGCCTTTAGCTCTTCCATGATGACCCATGTGTGGTGAGCATGGTGTTCCTCCATGCACTTCTCCTTATTTCTCTGAACTACCTAGGCAGTATTCACCCAGCGAGTACACACATTATTCTATCTCTGTGATCCCCCCTCTCTCCCTCCCTCTTCCTGCCCAACTGTTCCCCCCTGACCTCCCTCTTAGTCTTCACTCCACTTTTTCAATACAGTTTGTTAAAATGTAAAAAACTGATCGTTCCTCATCCTGGGCTTGAGTCATTAAGGAACATATCTCTGTTTTTTGTGCGTATTGTATGCAATTCCCTTCTGCCCATGTCCAGAACAAGGACACTCAGCCGTCACTGAAAGCAGTTTTGCTGCTTATGCCAACGCAAATGACATTTTCGATGGCCTATGATTTAAGGGAGTGAACAGGGCGGGGAAAGGGCATGTGCCTGTACTCGATGCACAATGTGGGCATACCAAACTCAAGCGAATGCAGCCACGTTGGAATGAAGCTCTGCATGTGTGAAAGTTTCTTGTTTTTTTGCCGTATCTCTTGCACCAGCTAAGGGTATAGTCTAAGTCCTGGGTCAGTATTGTATGCAGCTATAACATGTGTCTGCAATCAGAGCAACTGTATAAATGTATTTTATGTACAGTAGACATGAAGGACATGGGTTCGAGAACCATCATCTCTCTAACCACTTTAAAATTACTCACAACTGTGACCCAAAAGGGTTGACATTTTTGGGCATCAAGTGTGTACACAATAACTGGCGAGGGGGTGACCCAATCAAAAACATTGATAGGGAAGAAACTAGACTAATCCTATATTTTAACTCATTAATACCACGAGGACTCAATGTGGAATATGACGTTTCATTGTAATATGGTGCCATTTTTATATACTCAGGATATTGTGTTCATACTGGTTATAAGTTGATGACTTACTAGTGTCCATGCCGCCTTTGTCCCTTTGGGTGTAGTATCTCCATGTAGAGTACGGTCATACCACCCTGGAAATGCCCAATCCCCACCGATCTTGGAAGCCAAGCAGGGTGGAGCTGGTCTAGTACCGGGATAGGTGACCTCCCGGGAACATCTGGTACAGTAGCACACATGTAGTAGATATATCCCAATACGGCGATATTGAGTATCAAGACACGTCATCTCTTATTTACCAACACATAATGCACATCTATGAATGTTTAATTTATTGTTTCCATAACTAATTGGAAAACACTATTTTCCTTCTTTTTAACTATAACTATAAATTCTTTCTATTATATAGTCTGGCTAGAGCTGGGCTCTATACAATTTAAGTCTAGGCTATTACCTTATCCATTACACTAATGGACATTATATACATACCCTTTATTGGACTAATATGTCATATTATGAGGTAATTCATCGCTGATACTAATATATACATATATATGTTAATTATATGTATATGTCAATTATATAATATTCCCCTTTGCACAGTCTCATTATTTGCCGGGTCAGATATACTTTTTATCCATCGATTTTATATATTCTTTAAATTCTACTTAACATACTTATAGGTCATACTATCTTCCCATCTGGAAGAATGTGCACTATCACTATGTTAATCAGCGCTGATACTTTTGTATGTATCCTGTATATATTATGTATATGCTAACCATGTAACATTTAAATTGTCAGCTTTATTATGTAATTATGTGCTAGCAATGGTACCATTGGGGCTTATTAATAGATGATAAGCTCTATTAGACTCACTGATCCAATGATTGGATGCATTATATAGATGACCTCACTAGGTGTCCACCTACTATCTACATTCCCTGAAGAAATCTGCGGTGCAGATGAAACGCGTTGGACACACCCACATCCGCTGACACATCAGGATATCTGGTTCTTGCGTTCCACCTTGGAACGCACTCCAACCTCCACGCAGCCCGTCTCATTATTCACATACCTTATGGGCTCCATCGGTAATCCACCGTCCGTCTAACATCTGGACCGCGGTCCCCGGATCCCGACACCTCCGGTCAGTCACCCTATTACACTCACCCTGTGGCTTGGACTTTTGTAAGTTACCGCTATTTATGCCTATTTCTCCATTAGCAGTTTTTTTCTATTACTGCCCTTTTTTTCCTTGTGGTTTTTGGATATCAAGTTTAGCAATCCAATCATTTGGGACTTCCAACATAGGGTTCATATTGGAATCCCTTTTGGACTTAATATTGACTTTTTATTGATTTTTTTGTTTTATTGCTGGGACTGTTTTTATATTATTTTTATATTGTTTTATCTCGCTGTTGCATTGTAATTCCTGCTCAATCCCCTTCATTGTATGACCATTTGCCGATTAAACCTAGGTCATCACTATTTAGAATTGGTCCTATATACCTCATCATATTCCATATGGTTTGGTCTTATATTTTAGTGGACACTCAGCTCCAAATCCATACATCTATCAGTCACACATTTGACCACATATGGTAATACCACTATCCGCTATTTTTAATAATTATTTATTATTAGGATCGGCTTGCATGTATTCACATCCATTATTGATTAGTAACTGATTAGTGTCTACTTGCAATTTGGGTAATTGAGCGCAATACATTGTGTATATAGACATGAAGGACAGCCTAATAAATGTTTTTCAACGGGAAAAAAAATTATAATTTTTTTTATATAGTTTCCATTTCTAATCATAAATGACTATATTATTGACAGGTAACATTAATTAATATTATTTTTTTCTGTGCCCTCTTTTGAGATTTCATATTCCACATATGTATTGTATGCATCCTGCAGTGTCTGGTCTAGTAGAGCAGAAACAACCTACATCCATAGTCAACACCACACGTATCTTGAGATCTGCTCCTTGCTGACTCAGGGAGTATGGAGAGTCAATTTACGTGCGAGCAACTGCGCGATGCGCTCAGTATGCATGCCTTAGTGACTCAGGCCCCCAATGTTTTATTTGGACGCAGCATAGTGATTCTATTGTATTATTTTTGTTTTTTCCAATGTTTGTATCACTACCTTCAGTATCCTGTTCCTTGAATATATCTGTTTGACCACTCAAAATAAAGAATTATAAAAAAAAGTACAGAAGAGGAGCATTTCCACCCACATGCAGAGCCGTGCACACGTTGAGATGCGTCTGGCTCCGTATTGGCACCATATGGGTCTGGTTTATGATAAGTCATCACCATGAACAAGAATGAAAGTTACACCTCTTAAAAGACATATAGGTGCGTGTTTGCAGGTCTGTGTTAGCCGCATTTGTGTAAACACACCTTTACCGCACTCAGAAAATATTATCATACCCTTCTCTCTCCCATCCTGCCACTCTAGGCACAGGTGAGTGTAAGTGTCAGATATGCGCTGACCTGCATAGGAATAATTGCGTCCGCTTGCTTTCTGAGCATGCACAGAGTGACTTCATGTAAGATACGCTACGCAAACTGACTTATATACGTCCCACTCTGCAGCAGCCTCTAAGTGTGAAACATCTGATTACACTTTCTTAAGAATTTAGGATGGATACCAGGCGATACCAATGGGGTTTATGATTGGATTTTGAAAGAGAGAACTGACAAAAGGAATAACTGACACATAGTTCAAGTTCCTTTTATTTTATCACTGAAGTAACGTAAACTGCATTAACACTGGCTGTGAGGACACCAGGCTTTTGTGCAGCCCAGACACAGCCTCATACACCAGCTATAGGAACCGGTACCTCTGTGAGTTCAGAATCAAAATTCTGAAAAACTGATTCAAGACAACTGGAAAGGTACCTTTATTTTATATAAAAATGATATATGGACATTTCCAAATCACAATGAAAAGGGTTACAGTTCCTAACACCAGGGGGTTCACTGCACAGAGCTTACTAGAATACCCTAAACTGACTATATTCACGGTTTTCTTGTAGTACTTTACTGGCCACTGAACCACACCATTCACTCCTGCAAGTCCACAGAGGCTTAGCAGATCCAGTCCTTGGCAGGCTCCTGGCCCAGTCCAACAAGAGCCGTTACCCCTAGTCAGACTATCCTAGGACAGTCTTTTAAATCTGGTCTGATTCCCATGGTAGACTAGACTGAAAGGTTTCTTGTCCCAGATATCATTATCCTGTTGGACAGCATACCTGCATAATGGAGGGCAGTTTGGTGAAATGGGGGTCCCAACGGATTGAACTGTCATTTCCGGAGAATACTAAGCCGATGGAGCCCCACTCCCTGCCTATCGCTGTCCTAGATTGTTAAACACCATGTGTCCCCCTGTTCTCTTTAGATGTTACCCTGGTTATATAACTTGGACTAGTTGTGATGTTTCTGATTACCATGTGAAATTTATGAACATGTGCTATCTGTTTAATCCTCCATTTAAAATAACTGTATTGGTAGTGTGTTTAAAGGGCATACTGGAATCGCTAGTGCAGCCTCACATTATCTTCTACTTTTTGTTGTTATAATCCAATAGGTGAAAGTGCAGAAATTTTTCTTATATTCAAGGAATGTATTTGTAACCAGAGAAGTGTTATCTCTAAAGGAATTGACAAAGACCTTGTCATCTGCCCATAGTGAGTGAGGATAGGATGCAAGGCTCTCTGGCATATATTAAAGATTGCACTGGACACATGGCTTAAATTAGTTTTATTACCAGTACCCACAGTGAGCAGCCAGACGAGTTTCTACACACCACGGGGTAAATGTCTCAAGCTCTGATTTTTTCAGCGTGTTGAAATCGCGGCAAATCGCACGTGTTAACCCGCGAATTTAGTCAAATATTTCTCAAATATATCAAGCTGCGATTTTTACCCTGATCTTCAAAATCGCTGATCATCTCTGGCGATTTGCTGCGATGTAAAACACTCCCGTGTTAGCTAACTCTCCTGCGTTGTAGCAGCGTGTTCTTTAAACACATCACTGTTACACTGTTCTGCCTATAGAGCCGTAGTTCCGGCAGCTGTAAAAAGTGTTAAAAACAGATCAAAGTTAAAAAAAAAAAAGTGTGGGGTCCCCCCTCTATTCAGTCTTAACCCTAGTGCTGCCAGACTACTGCCAGTTCCGTGAAAATCGGGAAACACTTTTGCGTGGGGTCCTCCCTATTTTCATGGAACCAGCACTAGGCAAACCAGCCGGGGTTGGAGGCACTATAGCAGGGGGACACGTTGTATGGATCCCCATGCCATAATGACAAACCAACCCCAGGCTGTTCAGCGCTGGGCTGGATTCCCTATGGAGTGGGGTCCGCCACAAAAAATGAGCGAGCACCCCCTCTAGGGACACACAGCCCAGTGCTGATAGCACTAGGGCTCTTGCTGGGCAGTGGGTGTAGGGTAATAACGGCAATAAAAGGTAAAAAAAACAAACAGACGCCAGTTTGTTTTGTGGAACAAGTCCCAGCCAGCAAGGGTGCCATAAATTGTGTGGGCATGCTGCTACTTGTATAACTCCAAACACCAGCTCACCCATGGCAGGCTGGGCATGTTGGCTCTTGGAGAACCACAAGTACCAACATGTCCTGACACCCACGGCTGGGTGGGACCTGTAGTTCCACAAACCAAATTGTTAACAAAGCCACAACACCCTCATTAAAACCACTATTATTTAATAAAAATAATAAACCCAAAATAAAGACAGTAAACACCCTCATTTACACCATATATTTTTATTAAAATTCCCTATACTCACCACTGTAGTTTTCTTCTGTCGTCAGCAGCTTTTAATCCTAAAATGGCTGTCAACCAAGTCCAAAATAAATTTGTATCCAAAGTTCGGCTTGACCAAGTCCAAAATAAATTTGTAATTTCCAAAAGTCCGGCTTGAAATGTCCAAAATAAATTTGTAGATCCAAAAGTCCTGCTTGAAATGTCACCAAAGTATTTGTAGATCCAAAAGTCCTGCTTGAAATCTCTTATCATCTTCTTGGGCACAAAGCCCCCCTTGTTGATTGCAGTCTTCAGCCAGGAGGGCCCCCTTGTTGATTGAAGTCTTCTTTGCTTCAGCTAGGAGGGCCCCATATTTGTAACATCCATGGCTCTTCTTACTTGCTTGCAGAAAAACAAACAAACAGCTGGACCGCCGCAAACAGCTACTACTAGGTAGAAGCTCTGATACACAATGAGCTTAGCCCATTGCGCTAGGTCTATTTATAGTATTAGGAAAATCACCTAATACTATAAATAGACCTAGCGCAATGTAAGTTCATTGCGTATAGTAGTTTTTACACAGTACAAGCTTAGCTCATTGCGGTAGTTCTAATTATAATATTAGGAGTTTCCCACGGTTGCAGTAAATCACCAGAGATGACCAGCGATTTTGAAGATCACACTAAAAATCACAGTTTAATACATTTGGCAACTTGGGGACTAAAATCGCAGGTTATCACCCGCAATTTGGCGCATTTTTAAAATGTTTACAAAATTGGCCCTTGATACATTTACCCCCTGATCTCCAATCTATACCAGTTCTCATCTAGTGCTAAAATTAAGACATTATTTCATAGCGCAAATGGTCATGCACCCATCTTCACCACTTTTATTCATTACAATAATCTTGGTCAGCAAAAATACAGCTCAGTTCTGCTCTTCCAGTCACTCCGGTGTTATATTAACAATTCCATTGTCCCTCTGGATAGAGCCCAGAGTCGGTAGGGTAAAATACTGCTAAGGAAATTGAGGATTTCTTTTTCTTTTTTGCCTTTGTTAGAGGTTAAAAATTGGTCAATGTTAAATAAAAAAACTATTTTAAGAAAAAAAAATATTAAACAAGCAACCAAGTATGCAATAAATGGAATTATATTACAATATACTAGTAAATCAACCTTTCAATTGATAGAAACAAAGGCAATGAACAGATGTTAAAGGTTTTACTGTAATAATGAATATTATTCAATAAACACTGAAGTTATGAAGCACATTCAACATGGTGTTACTTAGAAATAGTTAGTAATTTCCCTATATTTTTGAGAGCTCCCTGAACATCTTTATTTCTCATGCTATAAATTATAGGGTTTAACATTGGTGTGATTATGGTATAAAACACTGATGACATTTTGTCTGTAAAGTTTCCTGTGTGCTGAGGATTCATATAGATGAATATGGCTGATCCGTAGAAGAGAATCACTATGGTTAGATGTGAAACACATGTGGAAAAGGCTTTATGTCTTCTGGACCGGATCCTTAATACAGCTCTAATGATGTGAATATATGAATATAGGATGAAGGAAAGAGGAAGAAGAAGCAGTATGCAGCCACCCACAAGTTTCACAACATTTGTTAAATAAAGGTCACTACAGGATAGTTCCAGTACTGATGGAGCTTCACAAAAAAAGTGGTTAATTGTGTTAGGACCACAAAAGTTTAACTGATATAAAACAAGTATATCCACAGATGATATGATACAACCAATCAGCCACGATGTACTGATCATCTTAATACAAGCCTCTGTTTTCATAATTGTACTGTAACGCAGAGGGTTGCAGATGGCGATAAATCGATCATAGGCCATGAAAGCCAGAATGAAGCACTCTGTTTCCCCCAGGAGAAGAAAAGAGTAAACCTGAAATAAGCAGCCAGCAAATGAAATACATTTATTTCTTGTTAGAAAACCCACGAGCATCTTGGGAACAGTTATTGAAGTGTAGCAGATGTCCAGGAAAGACAGATTGGCCAGAAATAAGTACATAGGATGGTGTAGACGATGATCTGCTCTTACAGCCACTATCAGTAGAAGGTTCACTGTTATTGTGGTCATGTAAACGATCAAGAAGAAATGGAATAGTGGGAGTTGTAGGTTGGGGTCTGTTGAAAGCCCGAGAAGAATGAATTCAGTCACCTTGCTGTGATTTCCACTTTCCATATTATCTCACTTCTATTTATTTAGAGACATGTTGTACTGCAGACAAATCCACAAAATCAACAATACTATAGCGCACAGCCAATTAACAATAAGTGTAGATGACAATATTAAATATAAATTGGGTCACATATGCATATATGTACATACTACAATGATCTATATCAAATAATGTACTTGACCACATATGATGTAACCATAGATACAAATAGTGGAAGAGAAACAATATACTCAAGGTGTCCCTATTTAGATGTCTTTGTGTTGAGTCCTATAAAGTCTCTATATTCCAGGTGTATCTCAAATATGTCCAACACCATGCATAGCATGCCCACAATGGCGGATCCGTATGGAAATTTATGTAAGAAAGAACCCACAATCAGCATCCGATATACATACCCCAAATGGAGAAAATCCGCTACTTAGACATAAAAGATGAAAGTCGCTTCTATCCCTGTGTAGTTGGAAAAAGGCAACTGGCGATGTTGACTATCAGAACCGATGTAGGTGGGACGAATGCACACGTAGAACGCCACGCTCGTGAAACCAACTTCTTCCACGAAGCTGACAAGCGGGACAGCCGATTCCAAATACAAGTAGCTTTATTGAAACAAATGTTCATAACAACTGTCACAATCAACAGTGTATGTTGTACAGGTTCCGTAAAGCCACCTGACTGGTTAATAGAAAGATGAATGCAACAGCTCAACGCGTTTCATTCTAATGATCAGAACATTTTCAAGAGCAATAGCGTAGTATAGATTACCTGCATTAAATACATCCTCATTAATTGCTTGCCTAACGTGATAGGTCATACTATATGTATCCCAAAACAATCATGAGGACATTAAAATCTACACCAACAATAATATACATTCTAATCAGTAAATAAAATAACAATATTTCTAAAACACACCTTGAATAGTGATTGTAAATGTTTAACTAAATACTCTGATACATAAGATATATTTCTACACAAATGGACTGCAGAGTGCTTATCTAATTAGTCACAAATAAACTACATATTATTATCAAGTGGACCATGAAATGCATCCCATATAATTACTAAACTATGTCGCACACGTACCTGTTGCTACTAGCAATCTAACTATATAATTAAAAATGTTCTCTCATGAATGTAATAATAAAATGGCATACATGTACATAAAACAGACATAATATTATATAATGAATATACACATGTGCACGCATCCTAAATAGTATCATAAAGATATAAAATTAAAAAAAAAAATAATAATAATAAAAAAAAAATATAAAAATAAAAATAAACTAAATATTAAAAAAAGTAATATATTACTATTATAGCCAGTAATATTCCTACTAAACATATAGAAATTAAATCGATCATAGGCCATGAAAGCCAGAATGAAGCACTCTGTTTCACCAAGAAGAAGAAAAGAATAAACCTGAAATAAGCAGCCAGCAAATGAAATACTTTTATTTCTTGTTAGAAAATACCTGAGTGCATTGGGAACAGTTATTGAAGTGTAGCAGATGTCCAGGAAAGACAGATTGGCCAGAAAAATATACATATAACTGTGCAGACGATGATCTCCGCTTACAGCCACTATCAGCAGAAGGTTCCCTGTTATTGTCATCATGTAAATGATCAAGAAGAATTGAAAGAGTGGGAGTTGTATGTTGGGATTTGTTGAAAGCCCGAGAAGAATGAATGCTGTCACCTTGCTGTGATTTCCACTTTCCATATTATGCTACTTCTATTTGTATAGAGACATGTTGTACTGCAGATAAATTAACAAGAATCAGAATTGAAGAACATTCATATTCAGTGTAACATATAAAATAAAATCTCATCTATACAAATTCCATAAGCTTGGAAGTCAAACAGAGCCTAAAATGCATTTTTCAATGTGGAACAGTTAGACCTTGACATGTAGCAGTCAGTTGAGGCTCCATCCCCTGAAGACTCCACCATTACCTTCAGTATGCTGAAAGCTAGAGGTTCCCAAGTGCAGCACCTAAGTGAGAGGCTAAAGTGCTTGGATCTAGATTCCTTAAAGATTCTGTATACAGGCAGAGTTTGACTGGGGCGGTACACCTGTCAAACCGTAATGCAGGTGTCCTAAGGCGGGCTCAGGGAGGACAGAAACCTCCCGTGGAGCAGATAATCACGAGATTATCAGATCTTGTGAGACTTAGAGCTCCTTGGCTTGCTCTGCAGTCTGTGTCCTATGCAATGACTGGGAGCAGCTATCAGCTCCCTCCTGCTAACCAGAGCTAGATTAACGCTCGGGGGGCCCTGAGTATTTAAGACAGGGAGCCCCTATTATGTAACATGGTTATCATTTTGGACAAATGTTAGACAAATACACAGACAATACTGTGTGCAATACTGTTAGTTGCACGCGACTCTGTCTTCACAAGCAGTACAGTGTGAAGCGGGACATACCTCCCAACTGTCATTGTAGTCGGACCAAATCTCCCTAAATGAGACAGTCACCAAAATTCGGCACTTCCCCACCAGATTCAGGACAGTTGGCAGACGGTCCTGCGCTCTCCTACCTGTCTTGTCACTTTCACCACCTGTGGCTGCAGGTGTCTTTAGTTCAGTTGCTGCTTGTCTGGATACTGGAATGTTGGAGGCCCTATTTGGAAAAAAAATTGGGTACATGTAATTTAAAAAACTCCAACCCGCCCTGGGGGTAAATGTATTAACCTCCGGATTGTTCAACAATCCAGAGGTTAATACATTTACCCCCTGGTGTTTAATTAATACAACCCATGTTTTATAATTAGAACTCCCTCCAGCACCAACATTAAAATACTAGTATTCACATTTAATATAGATAGCTGCTGATGATAAATAAACCTATTTCCCTCCTTCCAAACAACCCCAGCAATAAATTAAATAGCATTTACGCTTAATAAATATACCTATTTCCCACAAACATCACTGCCATTAAATAATTCATATTCACATTTAATAAATATACATTTTTCCCCAAACAGCCCCACTTTCAATTAATAGTCCCCAAACCACCCCAGCATTAAATCAAAGGTCCAATCACCACATCTTAAATTGCTAGGCCCCAATATTAAATTAAATTGACCCACATCACCCCACAAATAAAATAGCACCAATTAAATTATTAGCCCCCACCTAAACTTCACCATTAAATTAATAGTCTACCTCCCACAATATATTAATATTCTCCTCCTTCCCTCATGCCTGAGTACATGCCCCCAATTGATATTATGCCACACAGTAGTGCCCACAAATAATATTATGCCACATAGTAGTGCCCAAAAATCATGTTATACCACACGTAGTGCCACAAATCATATTATACCACACGGTAGTGCCCCAAATCACATTATACCACACAGTAGTGCCCCAAATCATATTATGCCACAATAGTGCCCCCAGTTGATATTATGCCACAATAGTGACCCCAAATCATATTATGCCACACAGTTATGCCCTAAAATCATGTCATGCCACACAGTAGTGCCCCAAATCATATTATTGGTACTTTTGTTTATTGTTCTGTACTGTTATACCCTGTATAGTCTACTGTTTGCACTATGTGCGGCGCTGCGGAAACCTTGTGGCGCCTAACAAATAAATGATAATAATAATAATAATAATAATAATATGCCACACAGTAGTGCCCCAAATTGATATTATGTCTCAATAGTGCCCCCAGTTGATATTATGCCACAATAGTGCCCCAAAATCTTATTATACCACACAGTCGTGCCCCAAATCATATACCACACAGTAGTGCCCCAAATCATATTATGCCAGATTAGTGCCCCCAGTTGATATTATGCCACAATAGTGCCCCCAAATCATATTATGCCACACAACAGTGCCCCAAAATCATATTATGCCACACAGTAGTCCCTCAAATTATATTATGCCAGAATAGTGCCCCAGTTTATATTATGCCACAATAGTGCCCCCAAGTCATATTATGCCACACAGTAGTGGCCCAAATCATATTATCCCCCATTTTCTGTGTGGCATCCTCTCTGCCATGTAGTCATGTGCCAGGTTCCTGGGGTGGAGCCAGACACCAGGAAGTTTCAACCAGTCTGGCCCTGAGTCCCAGCAAGTCTTATCAGCCAGGGCAAACTGGAACAATTCCACATTAGAATTTCATTGACGATAATGGCAATGTTTTTATTGCGGCTGAAAGTCTTCTTAGCCAGCAGCAAGCGGCCAGCTGATTGGAAAGTTTGGGGAAGATGAACAACTTATTCATGTTGATTTATTGAACTTCTGAACAAAATCACCCATTGATAGTATGCTATTAAAATAGAAATATCTATAATCATCAGAAGTCAAAAACCAATGCTTTTAAAGGGAAACTATGATCAACATTTATTCTTAAATACGTTTTTAGTGTTTTACTCATAGAAACAGGGACATTTGAAGTTTTTTTAAAATACATTGGCGCATTATAGGAAAATATTATTACAATCTCATCTATATGTTTTTCTAATGAATAAAATGTACATATACTGAACTTTATACATCCTCCAGGATACAATTTAAAATTCTGCTCACAACCGCCATGCCTTACATAATGCTACCTAATATTCATTCTTCTCTATACGTCTCCATCAATGCTCTTAAATCGGTCAAAGACATTTCATGTCACCTTGTGGCGAGAGCAGGGTGGCTGACATAGGTATTTCACATAGGTTGTATAATTTCTTTGCCTATATGGCGGTTTCAGTACTGTCCAATTAGCCTACAGAAAGTCTCCAATGTAATGTCAGTTCTCTATGAATCCTATGACAAGAAGTTGATGTATTTAGTTTGTCCAGCTTCACCTGTGAAAATCATTCTATGCAGTATTTTCTTTAAAAATAAAATATAAAAAAAAATTGTGAAAATTTGATGAAGACATCATCTGGGAAACCTCTCACCGGTGTTGTCAACACTTGAAAACATATTTCACTGACAATATTGTAAAAAAATTTAAAAATGTACTAGTAGCTAGTATTATTGCTAACACCTTGCCAATCTGTACCAAACTGGGTCCAGATCTGAAGGATCTGAGATTGTTAAAAGAGTGCTCAAAACTTTAACTAACATCAACATCACTGTTCTGGCCCTTACATTTGTAACATTTTAGTTTCAGAAGATCTTCTAATATTTATTATTATCTACTTTTTTCTTGCTAATGGGTGGAAATTTGACTTAGTTTTTTGCTTAAAATGTTATTTTTTGAAAAATCAGATCAAACAAAAGCAAAAAACATTATCAATATGAAAATAGCCACATCTGCTCATTTAACGATTAACACTGTGGAAATGTAGCTTTTAAGAAAGCATACTGGAAAGGACGGGGGAGTTGGTGTCCGAGGAGAGTGTGGATGGGTTCACCATTTCATAAAAACATGGGGCCCGTATCACATAGTATTTATGTTTTTGGCTCAGTATACTGACAACCTGAGAAGGATGAGAGATTGAAAGGTCCAAGGATATTTAGGTATTTGTTGCTCTTATGGTGGTTGTGCTTGTTGACCCAGAAGTAGGCAATATTAGTGCAATTCCAGCAGATATGGAAAATTGTTCTCCTGTTTCCACAATCTCATCATCGGTTTGGTGTTAGAAGTGGGAAAACATTCTGGAAAATGATCACCACTTGTAATTTCTACCTGTAGTAGATTTTAGATGCTGTTTCTTTAATTCAGGTAGAAATGGATCTTGTGTCAATATCCTCTCTAGTGTCTTCACAACATGATTCACCCTAAGTCCCTCTCCCATTCTTTTTACAGACGTAATTTACTGATGATTGGTTGCCCAGGCTGTCAATCACATTGCTTTTCTGTTGTGTTTTTAGTAACTCGTTAACTTCTTATGAAACCCTAAGTTATTTAATGTTATCTTTATACCCCTTTTTCTTCAGGATAAATTGCAACAATTTGACAGTGTAGCTACTTTCTGATAGATATGCAATCAATAATATAATAAAGACCATTTCCTAATTTAGCACAAAAGCTGAATGTATTTAATAGTTAGTTGCAAATATAAATACATAAATAATTATTGATTTTTATCAATACATAACCATACTTATTATCTAGTATAATAATGTAATAGTTTATGCTTGAAACTTATATAGTAGTGTAGATTGGTTTTAAATATTATTATATTATTTTCATGAAGTATTCTGTTACAATTTAATGGTGATGATGATGACCTATAATATTTTTGTAATTAATAGCAATGCATTTTCAATTTTCTAGTTATTCTTATTTTACTATAATTTTATTTTTCTTATGCAAAAACAGAATAAAATATCCAGATTAAAGTTTTTAATCCATATAACTGAATTTTAATATTAAATGTATATGTTGTAAAACATGACATTTTAGTGAGCTATTGGGTGTAGTTAATTTTCTGACTTATTCAGCAAGTAGCCTGACCACAAGTGATATTGGCTGAATGGAGAGAATCATTTACAACTGTACTGCAGTGTCTGGCGTCCTTGTCAGATTTGTAGATACACGCCCTGTGTTATCTATATAAAAGTTACTTTAAGAGAACTATATTGAGAAATATTGCTAAACTTGGCAATTTTTAAAAAGGTTATGTATCATGTACACTGTATGTTGCATCTTATGGTGGCCCATAGATTGTAAGCTTTCGAGCAGGGTTCTCTTACCTCTCTGTATGTATGTATTACCCAGTATTGTCTTATCAATGTTTGTTCCCAATTGTAAAGCGCTACGGAATTTGATGGCGCTATATAAATAAATGTTGATGATGATGATTTGTAGAATTCTGTGTAAGTTTAAGTCAGAAGTCAAAGTGGGGGTGTATAGTATGCTATACTGTCACTTCTTTTACTGCTTTCATTGTAACACTTCCAGACACTTACATTATATATATATATATATATATATATATATATATATATATATATATATACACACATTATACACATATATACATACATACATACACAGTGGTGGAAGTGGGGGTGTATGTGGTGGTACACCATAACGCCACTTCTTCTACTCCTTTCATTGTAAATTCCATTCACTTCCATTCCTATTACATTTTCATACCACCACTGGGTTACACAATATAGTATCTGTACAAATACACAAAGAGATCCTAGTTTCAAATAAGAAAGAGGAAAGAAGAGACAGGCTTTGAATATCAATGCAAAGGGCCGATTCAATTACTAGTGTTGTGCTGCCGGATATCATAAAGATGTACAGATGAACACATCTCTGCATACTATGATACCCCAACATACCAGATTTTCCTGTGCACAAATATAGTGTGAGAGGAAGAATCTGCAATGTTGCTTAGCCTTGGAGAGCCTTAGGGCAAGATTTACTAAGCTGCGGGTTTGAAAAAGTGGGGATGTTGCCTATAGCAACCAATCAGATTCTAGCTTTCATTTATTTAGTACCTTCTACAAAATGAAAGCTAGAATCTGATTGGTTGCTATAGGCAACATCCCCACTTTTTCAAACCCGCAGCTTAGTAAATCTAGCCCTTAGTGTCATTCTGGATTCACTCAAGGCACATGAGTAATTGCATCAGCCTATAAGCCTTTACTCTACTCCATATCCCTCGCTGTCACTTGTCTCAGGAAGTGATACAATAAGGAATACCTTTGTGATGCCCAGACACTACGTTGAAAGTGGTAAATAAGGTCCAGGGTTCCAATAAAACAATGTATAATTTAGTCAGCTTTGTTACAGAGAGATAATTTTGGTCATTATCATAATATAAAATGCTCACTCTGTTCCTGGTGAATCTGGTGAAATAATGGAAAAGTTGCTATGATTTATTTGCCAGTTGAGAAATGGTCAGACGTTACTCCAACTGCTGAGAAGATGAGATGCAGTCAAATCTCAATGCAGAGACTGTCAATATGTTTACAGATGTTCTTCTTGTATTGCTCTTATAAATTTTACCTATTATTCTCCTTGCGGATTGACACACAGCATGCTCGTTACTCTAAATCCCAACAGAAGAAAACAATTGGGCTTCTACACCAGGGGATTTTACTTTTTGAACAAAATGTACATTCTGCAAACAACCTCCCTAAAGAATACCAAATGGAGAGAACTTATTTTCTTCCAGAGAGAAAAAAATCAATCTGATGGACATTTTTTACTGGTTGCCTGCAAATTTACAAAACAAAGCAAAAACTAGAGATGTAACATCAAGGTAAACATTATAAGGGAAATAAACCATAGTAAAATATTTATGTTCATGCTATTCTGTAAAAATAATCTCTCTTTTATGTTCACAAAGGAAAGGGTAACAGGTAATAACAGCCAGGGGGTTCACTGTACAGAGACTCTACTGGACTTCTCTAAAGGGGCTATAGTCACTGTTCCCCTGGAATACTGTCCCAGCCACTGAGCCACAACATTTACTCCTCTGCCAGGAAGGTAGCAAAGAACACGAAGATCTTTGCAGATCCGTTCCTTGCACATACCTGTCCCAGTCCAATAGGAGCCCTAGCCCATGTAATCAGCCTGTCGAAAATAGGATGTAGAACAGAGACTGGATGGCCATGCTACCTCTTTTAAATCTGGTCTGTTTGTCAAGGTGGTGGGCCCTCAGTGAG
The DNA here is from genome assembly GCF_038048845.1 of Mixophyes fleayi. NCBI lineage: Eukaryota > Metazoa > Chordata > Amphibia > Anura > Limnodynastidae > Mixophyes > Mixophyes fleayi. Next base: position 12,002,459 of record NC_134404.1, on the reverse strand, counting down.
GGCTGGTCAAACATTTAATTTCCCCGCATGATTGGGTACCTGCTTAATGAAGGGTGGCCATGATATAACAAAATGGGAGGTCCTGGCTGATGGAACTGTCACTTGCCACAAGAAATAAGCCAATGGAAATTCATTCCCTGTTCATCACTGTCCTATATATTCAAACACCAGGTGCCACCCTAGATGTTACCCTTTTTATATAAATTGGAATAGCTGTGATGTTTTTGATTATCATTGTGCTAACTGCTTATTCCTTCATTTTTATTTTTACTTGTGATAAGTGACTCTGTTGTTGTTGTTTTTTAACGTGATATAGATAAAATATGAGTAGTAGCTTTGTATAACCCTTACAGCCTTTAATTTCTGGTATACCTGACTAGGTGAGAATCTTATTCTGAATAGTGTAACAGTGCAGTAGTAATAGGGCCGTATACATCTGTCAATGAACAGCCTTTAGTTGCGGCTTGTCTGGATCCTCGAATGTTGAGCACCCTATCATCATCATCACCATTTATTTATATAGTGCCACTGATTCCGCAGCGTTGTACAGAGAGCTCATTCACATCAGTCCCTGCCCCATTGGAGCTTACAGTCTAAATTCCCTAATATACACAGACAGACAGAGAGAGACTAGGGTCAATTTTTATAGCAGTCAATTAACCTACTAGTATGTTTTTGGAGTGTGGGAGGAAACCGGAGCACCCGGAGGAAACCCACGCAAACACGGGGAGAACATACAAACTCCACACAGATAAGGCAATGGTCGGGAATTGAACTCATGACCCCAGCGCTGTGAGGCAGAAGTGCTAAACACTTAGCCACCGTGCTGCCCAATGTTGAATGTTGAGCACCCTATGTGTAAAAAAAATGGGTACATTTAGAAAATTACAACCAGCCCAGACGTTAAATCAATAGCACCCACGATTAATTATTAGGCCTTCTTCCAGCCCCAACATTAAAATAATTGTATTCCCATTTAATAAATAAATCTATTTCCCTTTCTTCCAAACCACCCCAGCAATAAATTAATAGTATTTACATTTCATAAATATACCTATTTCCTGCAACCATCATTGCCATTAAATATTCCATAGTCACATTTAATAAAGAGACCCCATTCTCCCCAAACTCCCCCTACATTCAATAGTCCCCAAACCATCCTATCTTAAATGAATAGTCCCCACTATTACATTGCCCCTCTATCACCGCACAAACAAAATAGCACCCATTAATGAGACGCCACCTGCCGCACACACACTACATTTCCAAAAGCCTCCTGTGCCATCACACACAAATTACTGTGCCCCTTCATCATCACCATGCTGTGCCTCCCTATGATCTCACTATGTCCCTTCATCACAACCACGCTATGCTCCCTTACGATCAAACTGTGCCCTCCATGCTGCTCTTCCCCCTTCATCCCACTGTGCCATGCTGCTCTTCCCCCTTCATCCCACTGTGCCATGCTGCTCTTCCCCCTTCATCCCACTGTGCCATGCTGCTTTTGACCCTCTTCACACTCTGCCATGCTGCTCCCCCTTCTCCTTCATCACTCTGTGCCTTTCTCACCCCTCTTCTTCATTACCCTGCGCCTTCCTCTGTCTCTCCCCCTTTCGTTTTCATCATCCTGTGTCTTTCTCTCTCTCCCCCATCTTCTTCATCATCCTATGTATTTCTCTCTCTCCCCCGTCTTCTTCATCATTCTGTGCCTTCCCCCCTACTCAGAGCCGGATTTAGACCTCATGGGGACCTAGGCAAGATATTGGTTTGGGCCCCCCCCCCATCATGCACACAGTGGCCCCTCACGCACACATAATACACACACACAGTGGCACCTTACACACACATAATACACACACAGTGGCCCCTCACACACACATAATACACACAGTGGCCCCTCACACATACATAATACACACACATAATACACACAGTGGCCCCTCACAAACACATAATACACACAGTGGCCCCTCACACACACATAATACACACACAAACAGTGGCCCCTCACATACACATAATACACACACACATAGTGGCCCCTCACATATGCATAATACACACACACACAGTGGCCCCTCACATACACGTAATACACACACAGTGGCCCCTCACACATACATAATACACACACATAATACACACAGTGGCCCCTCACAAACACATAATACACACAGTGGCCCCTCACACACACATAATACACACACAAACAGTGGCCCCTCACATACACATAATACACACACACATAGTGGCCCCTCACATACACATAATACACACACACATAGTGGCCCCTCACATACATAATACACACACAAACAGTGGCCCCTCACACACACATAATACACACACACATAGTGGCCCCTCACATACACATAATACACACACAAACACAGTGGTCCCTCACATACACGTAATACACACATAGTGGCCCCTCACATACACATAATGCACATTATATAATATAATAAGGTTGAAAAGAAAAAGGTACTACTTAAATGGAAGGCACACTAGAAACATGGATATTAGTCTAATGATAAACAAACATTCCACATCAGACAGGAGTTCATTAAGGTGGATAATAAATAGACATCACACATAAAAAAACAAATATTTATTGATATGCACTAAAAATAATAGGTAAAAAAGCGAAATATTAAAATATCGGAGTCTGGAACAGGCTAATTGATTCAAAATAAATGTATTGATATAATACGGGAGTATAATAATGATGATAAGGTCCCGTATATATTCGTGAGGACTCAACACTTTATGCTGGTGGTTCAAACCTCATATATACATTCAATATTTCATGCTTATAATGCAGACACTATCAAGGTTTTTATTGATGGAACATAATTTATCTATTAGTTAATGTAATATATTAGTACTGGAAGTAGCACCTAGCAGTATAAATATCTTAACGTTGTCCTTGTGTATATTACAAAACACATTAAGAAAATTTGTTGTGCGGGGGATAAATTCTAATATATATGCCTGTACATTATATAAAACACAGACACACTGACACACTATACTACAACTTACCTTTTTGCATACACAGCTGTGCACTCTTCCCTCTCACAGACCAGACCACACAGAGGAGGGAGGGAGGAGACCAGCCACCACTCTAGCCCCTCCCCCATTTCGCGGCACCCGAGACCCTTCCCCTCCCCTGACTCGTGGCAGGTGTCTAGGTTGCCTAGCGGTAAATCCGGCCCTGCCCCTACTTCATAATCCTGTGCCTTTTTCTCCCCCACTCTTCTTCATTATCCAGTGCCATTCTCTCCCCCACCTCTTCTTCATCATCCTGTGCCTTTCCCCCTCCCTCTTCTTCATCATCCTGTGCCTTTCTCCCTCCCTCTTCTTCATCATCCTGTGCCTTTCTCCCTCCCTCTTCTTCATCATTCTGTGCCTTTCTCCCTCCCTCTTCTTCATCATCCTGTGCTTTTCTCCCTCCCTCTTCTTCATCATCCTGTGCCTTTCTCCCTCCCTCTTCTTCATCATCCTGTGCCTTTCTCCCTCCCTCTTCTTCATCACCCTGCGCCTTTCTCTCTCCCCCATTTTTCTTCCTAATTCTGTGCCTTTCTGCTTTGCTTTCCTATATTTTACATACCTTTGTATTGGCTTCTCTCTTTTCTTTTCTTTCCTCTTCTTCTCTTCTGTCTGAGGACTCCTCTCTGCCCCGCTCCTCTCTGAATGTTGGGCGTGACGTGGGGGCCCGGTCTGGGCACGGGTAATTAGTACTTGCCCCCCCCTCAGTTGCCCTGTCTAAGAATATGCAAACACTACACTTTTAAAAATACATACAATGAATGTCTTATAATACAATACAAGAATAGAGTACATACTAGGGAGAGGGAGAGGGGCGGCGTTAAACATTATTTTCAATATGTGTTGGGGTAAGTAAAGTTGGGGGCAGTAAAGGTGGAGATGTTGAGGAAATTCTTTCCTGGATTGAGAGAAACAGAGAACAGGAGGAGTACTGGTAAAGAAAGAAGAGGGAGGATTACCAGTTAGCTATGTCTTTTCTCTGGATACTCCCCTTTTCAGAGGGGTGTTTTTTGTATAGAAAAAATTGCATCAAATATCTTTAATTTTTTTATTTTTATTATTAAGGTTCCACAAAAAGTCCACAGTGTTGTACATGAACTCATGAAATCTTCAGTAGTGTACACTACACTGGCAGCAATTATCCATAGTAAATCTTATATTATCTTATATTATATTATCACTAGAGGTCTTCAAAAAGAAAATATTGACTCTTTGCATAAACGTAATGTAATTGTCAATAAAAGCCTTTGACACTTATGAAATGCTTGTAATTTTACTTCAGTATAACACAGCAACATCTGATAAAATGTTGTTGACATCTGTCTAAAAACACTGTAGCAACAAACTTTGTGACAACCAATACTTGTGTCATTCTCAAAACTTTTGGCCATGACTGTACATGTAAATGGATTAAAATCCTGTCCTCTATTAGCCATAGATATAATAAAGTATAAATGGCCTTTTGAAAAATAATAGCAGACTGTATCAATTTCAATCATGTACATGAAATATGCTCTATGGCACAGAGATTGTCACTTGTTATCAAAACAAAGTGTCAAAAAGGGACATACAATGGCGGTGATTAACGAAGGAAAATAGCCACACTTTTTAAACTGCACAGATCTAGATACGCTGTAATGTAAGTATGTTACACCATAGGCCAGAATCATTTGTAGCACCTCTTCACAGCCTACAATCCAAATGATAGTCTAGGTTACTTTGCCAACCGGGGGGGATTTTGCTCCAGCTTTATACTGCAGAAAGTGGGGTCAACTGACCATCTATGTTTGCTGCAAATGAATGCTTTAAATGATATAAGATAAGATATAATCTCCCGACTGAGAGGTGAAAGCTCCAGACTGGCAATAGCTAATATATTTTGAACGGCCACAATTGATTGTTCGGGCGATATTCACTCCTGTAGGGAAAAGAAAAGGAAAGAAAAATGGTTTATTAAGATACACTAAGTACTTTACTATTTTAAATAGTTCTAAATGGTTTAGGGATTCTTCATTGTAAAACTTAACTTTTATTATTTAAGCATTAAGATCTTTTTAAAAACAGCGAAATATCTGACAAGATAAAAAAGATTAATGAAATTATCTGTATAAAAGCTGGTCTCATAAATCTCTTATTTATCAATCATAGAGGGTAATAAATGAATTTCAATCTCGATATATAGTGGTTATGATATTCCCTCTATGAAATCTAAATAGCAGTCCCAATATTTAATGTAATATACCTGTTTAATATGAATAGACTTGTAAGGAATTCAGTGCTGACGAGTTAAATATTCACTAGATTGGTTTGTATAGCACTGTTGTTTGTCCATGTAGATTTTAACATCATATATCATCATCATCATCAGCAACATTTATTTATATAGCGCCAGCAAATTCCGTAGTGCTTTACAATTGGGAACAAACAATGATAAAACAATACTGGGTAATACATACAGACAGAGAGGTAAGAGAACCCTGCTCGCAAGCTTACAATCTATAGGACAATGGGAGTTAGAAACACAAGGGCATGTGCTACATCATATTGCACAATGGACCAGCTAGAACGCAAAGGTAAAAGTATTGAGTGGGCTGTGTGTGTGTTGCACTGTTGGTCAGAGGGTTGTTGTCTTGCGTTAGCTGTGTAGAGGATGGTAATAGGGTAATCTAGGGAAATTAAGATGGTGGTTGAGAAATATCATAACCTTGTCTGAAGAGGTGGGTTTTCAGTGAACGCTTGAAGGTTTGGAGACTAGAGGAAAGTCTTACTGTGCGAGGGAGGGAATTCCACAACGTGGGTGCAGCCCGGAAAAAATCCTGTAACCCAGAATGGGAGGATGTGATGAGAGTGGAGGAGAGACGTAGATCTTGTGCAGAGCGGAGGTGTCGAGTTGGGAGATATTTCGAGACCAGTGAGGAAATGTATGTTGGTGCAATTTTTTTTTTTTTATAACACAAATTTTATTCAATCAACCTGGGTGACAGCCAGCATACAAAGAGATGGCAGAGACATAATACAAAAAAAAAAGGCAATCACTGTCACTGTACATGTAAGTAATTGCTGTTCATAGCAAACTGGAAAACTAGGTTGACACAGACAATATCCTTATTATTATAAAGGGCAGTGGGTGGAATGGGGAGGGCGGGAGGGAAGGGGGGGTCATCTGTGCTAGTAAGCTAATACAGGTTGGTGTCTCAGACCTCAGAAGGAGTAACTTTATCCGAAGGATTATCATGAACAGAAGCATCTGGTACAGACAAGTCAACCTACAGGAGGGGAAGTATTGGGAACATCAGTGGTGTAACCAAGGGGCCCAGATTTGGTAAAACTTGTCGTCTTTATCCCGGAGGTACAAATTGATTTTTTCCATGCTAGCAATAAACCAGACATAGGACTTAAGAGAAGAGACGTTGGGAGGCGCTGCACTTTTCCAGGATTTGGCTATCAGGCACCTAGCAGCCGCTAGAACGTGCAAAGCCAATTTCGCAGAGGGGACATCAGCATCTTGTATAGGGTAGCAAAGGAGGAAGGACCAAGGATCCTTCTGGATAGGGAATTGAAGAAGGGAGGAAAGGAGAGTAGCTACTTTATCCCAGAAGGAGGAAATGACAGGGCAAGACCACCAGATATGAAAGAAGGTACCTCTATGTCCCCAATCCCACCAGCAGGCCGGGGAGGCAGTTGGGTACATTTTAGTTAGTCTGTCCGGCATAAGATACCATCTGTAGTGAATCTTGTATGCATTCTTTTTAATTAGAGTGGAGATGGAACTAGAGGCTACATTTGATCTGATAGTCTCCCAACAGTCCTCCTCCGGGGGGGGCCCAAATCTCTCTCCCACTCTCTCTCGTGGCTACACCCGGAGACCAGTAATTTGTCTATAAGTAGATTATAAATTGAGGAGATCATGCCTCTCCGAAGCGGTGAGGAGAGACAGAGGGTCTCAAAGGAGGATATCAATGGAGATGAGTTGCCCGACAGGAGAGAGAAGACGAAATGTCTGATTTGTAAGTATTGGTAGAATGGCGGGTTTAGTGTGGGAAATTTGGAGCGGAGAGCATCATAGGTTATAAATCCTCCTTGATCTAGAAGGTCCCCAACAAATCGGATACCCGGGTCGATCCATGCTAGAGAGAAGGACCGGAGGCCGCCAGGGGGGAATGCAGGGTTGTGCCATAAGGGCATGATGTTCAAAGATGTCGGTGCAATTTTGTTGATGGCCTTGTATGTCTATGTGTTATTAAGGACACAATAGATGGAACTGAAAGATCCTTAAATAATGATCTTGTAATACTGCTACTAAATTATCTAATGTATCAGGAGTATATCCTATAAGTAGTCTGTAACATAGAATGAAATTACAAATAAAGAAATACAATTTAAGTAGGAGTCTGCGGTCTTAAATTAAAATATCCCAATGATTATATTTTCAATGCGGAGTAATTTCAAGTTGATAATAGCATGCGATTGAGATTAAACCCAGGATGTCTCTCCTGAAATTAACCAGGAATCAAGTATAGCGGGGAGTATCGCGCTTAAATTATAAAAGAGAATATTACCCCACAATACCAATAATTTCAAGGATAATTACTTATTCAAATTCTTAACCCTATAGTATAATAAACTGGTGAAATTCATTAGTTAATTTCAGCGCATATATATATGTTTTCCATGTTACGATTAAGGATGAGCGGGCTCGGATTCCGCTAATCCGAGCCCACCCGAACAGTGCGGATCCGACGGGCGCCAAACTAATCCAAACCAAGGCTATAGCATCCAGATCTCGGATCTCGCGAGACTCGGATGTCATAAATACTCACCTTGCGGCCGCCATCTTCATTTCGCCTGACATCAGGGAAGAGGGAGGGTGTGTAGGGTAGTGGTGCTCTGTCCTTGTGTCCAGTCCTCTGTCCTTGCTGAGTCCAGTGGTGCATCAGTCCAGTGCTCTGTCCTTGCTGAGTCCAGTGGTGCATCAGTCCAGTGCTCTGTCCTTGCTGAGCCCAGTGGTGCATCAGTCCAGTGCTCTGTCCTTGCTGAGTCCAGTGGTGCATCAGTCCAGTGCTCTGTCCTTGCTGAGTCCAGTGGTGCATCAGTATAGTGCTCTGTCCTTGCTGAGTCCAGTGGTGCATCAGTATAGTGCTCTGTCCTTGCTGAGTCCATTGGTGCATCAGTCCAGTGCTCTGTCCTTGCTGAGTCCAGTGGTGCTTTTGTCCTGTGCTCTGTGTTGATGAGTACAGTGGTGCTTTTCTACCGTGCTTTGTTCTGCTAAGTGCATAGTTAATTTAAAAGTATTAAAAAATCTTAAAAAATGTTTAAAAAAATTAAAATTTATACAAAAATCATTTAAAAAAAATATATATATTTTTTTAAAAAGTATAAAAAAAATCTTGCAGGTCCAGAAACATTAATACTGCAATCTATTAAAAATTGTTCACTGTTCTTGCAGTCCAGAAACATTAATACTGCAATCTATTAAAAATTGTTCACTGTTCTTGCAGTCCAGAAACATTAATACTGCAATCTATTAAAAATTGTTCACTGTTCCAGCAGTATTTAAAAATAGTACTGTAATACAACGTGTGCTTCATATAATGGAGTACAAAAATTTGGAGGATAAAGTAGGGAAAGATCAAGACCCACTTCCTCCTAATGCTCAAGCTGCTGCCACTATTCATGACATAGATGATGAAATGCCATCAATGTCGTCTGCCAAGGCCGATGCCCAATCTCCTAGTAGAGGGCATGTAAAATCCAAAAACCCAAAGTTCAATAAAATTACCCAAAAAAGGAAATTAAAAACATCTGAGGAGAAACAAAAACTTGTCAATATCCCATTTACGACACAGAGTGGCAAGGAACGGCTTAGGCCCTGGCCCGTGTTCAGGACTAGTGGTTCAGCTTCACCCAAGGATCTAAGCCCTCCTCCTCCCCCCCCTCTAAAAAATTTAAGAGACTTAAGCTGTCATCAACAACACAGCAAACAAATCTGCCTTCTAAAGAGATGGCATCACAAATCCCCAAGGCGAGTCCAAGGGTGTTGGTGGTTGCGAAGCCTGACCTTCCCATCACTGTACGGGAAGAGGTGGCTCCTTCCACCATTTGCAGCACACCCTCTGCATATGCTGGAAGGATCACCCACAGTCCAGTTACATATTTGGCTAATGAAGGTGTGAATGTTGTACACCAGGAGGAAGATATTGATGTTGCTGGCGCTGAGGAGGAACTTGACGAGGAGGATGCTGATGTGGTTATCTTAAATGAGGCACCAGGGGGGGAATCAGTTGTTGTCCATGGGATGAAAAAGCCCATCGTCATGCCTGGTCAGAAGACAAAAAAATCCACCTCTTCGGTCTGGAGTTATTTTTATCCCAATCCAGATAACAAATGTAGCTTATGTAAAGCTCAAATAAGCAGGGGTAAGGATCTTGGGCACCTAGGGACATCCTCCCTTATATGTCACCTGAATAACCTTCATAGTTCAGTGATTAGTTCAGGAACTGTGGCTAGGACCGTCATCAGTCCAGGGACACCTAAATCCCTTGGTCCTGTTGGATACACACCAGCAACACCCTCCTTGTCAACTTCCTCCTCGTTCTCCATCAGATTTAGTCCTGCAGGCCATGTCACCAGCCAGACTGAGTCCTCTTCAATCCGGGATTCATCCGAGGAATCCTGCAGCGGTACGCCTACTACTGCCACTGCTGCTGTTGCTGCTGGTAGTCGGTCATCTTCCCAGAGGGGAAGTCGTAAGACCGCTACGTCTTTCACCAAACAATTGACCATCCAACAGTCGTTTGCCATGAGCACCAAGTACGACACTAGTCATACTATGGCAAAGCGGATAACTGCGGCCTTAACAGCTATGTTGGTGTTAGACGTGCATCCGGTGTCCGCCATCTGTGCAGTGGAATTGAGACTAGTTGGAGGAGGTATTGTGGCCCCGGTACCAAATTGGGTACCGGGGCCACTCCACTACGCAGTCCATAAAGCTTCGTATCAGATATTAAACTATGTTCAATGTTCCTGCCAAATAAAAAAATAATGAAAATGCCCTGTCATTAACGAAAACAAGAGGTAGTGACGTGCTAGAACTCCACCCTCTATATGCTGCAGAGGATGGAGGAGCAGAAAAAGGATATTCAAGCCTACACAGCCACCTACGATGGGCCACGTGTTTGTGCCGCTGACTTGTGTTGCTTTGCTTAGACATCCAGCTACCTCGGTGCAACCTTTTGGACTAAAAACAATATTGTGAGGTGTGAGGTGTTCACAATAGACTGGAAATTAGTGTAAATGAATGTTATTGAGGTTAATAATAGTGTAGGAGTGGAAAAAAAACCCGAAATATGGATTTTAGCACTTTTTATGCTTTTTTAAAAAAAAAATCAGAACCCAAAACCCAAAATCAGATCCAAAACCTTTCGTGGGGTGTTTTGGCAAAACAAATCAGAACCCAAAACCTCAAGCTAATCAGAACCCAAAACACCAAAATTGGCCGGTGCACACCCTTAGTTACGATACGAAAAGCAAATTCCTTCTCTTGTCTGAGCGGAACAGAAACGGATACTTTGTTATAAATTATGTATCTCTTGCATGAGATGTTAATCCCAATGTCATCACTCATGACTTAGTTATTGAAGGGTAAATGTTATACAAAAATATATCGATCCTGTTTTAGTTATGATACAGATATTCCGCCGAGAATTATAGGATAGTTCCGTATTAGGATCCCCAGCCATGCACTGTAATTTAATAGTTTAATTCATTAGTTGGTTTCTACTAGAGATGGTCACTGACCCCCGTGTTTTGGTTTTGGATTCGGTTTTGGATCTGGATTACCGTCGTGTTTTGGTTTTGGTTTTGGTTTTGCAAAACCGCCATTGCGTGTTTTGGTTTTGGTTTTGGTTTTGTTTGGTTTTGTTTTGCTATTTTTTGGGAAAATCCATGTTTTTGGGCCTAAATTAACCCAATTTAGTGCTCCAACTGTTTTAGAGACAAGTAATCTAATTGTTGAGGTAATAAATCATCCAAAAAAACAGTTTAATTCTTCGTTGGTAGGCCTATTCTACACACAAAACAGATTGTCTTCCTCTCCATCTATGCATATTGGCAATGCAGCCATCGTCTTTGAATGTATATTACACCCTACACTTATAGTTAAATATGTAAAGAAATGGAAAAAGCCAGTTTGGTTTCTGTCTCTCAAGGCCCCCCTCCACTTGTATAAAATAGCAAAAAATTCAGCCATTATAGACTGTACAATATTAATTGACATGGAGAAAGCCAGTTTGGTTTCTGTCTCTCTAGGCCCCCCTCCACTTGTATAAAATACTAAAAAATTCAGCCATTATAGACTGTACAATATTAATTGACATGGAGAAAGACAGTTTGGGGTCACTCTGTCTCTCTAGGCCCCCCTCCACTTGTATAAAATACTAATAAATTCAGCCGTTATATACTGTACAATATAAATTGAAATGGACAAAGGCAGTTTGGTATCTGTCTGCATCAGATCCTCTCTCCACTAGGAGTAAAATAGAAAACTATTCAGCCGTTATATAATCTAGAATATAAATAGAAATTGAGAAAGGCAATTTGGTATCTGTCTGCATCATAATCATCAACATCATCATTAGCGCCCTCGTCGCCTACACAAATCTCCCCCTCATCCTCTTCTAATTCCAAAGTGGCATCCTCAATTTGGGTATCACCGGCTACACTCGGGCTATTAAGGCACACATCAGCAGAATGCTCACGATTAGACATCCCACTGTTGGATGGACTCTCCACAGGGATTGTTATCATTTGTGAATCAGAGCAAATATTCTCCTGTAATGCCTCACTGTTATCTTGCAGCTCGGCTTTGACGCGTAACAGTAGTTGTGCACCAATTGTAGGCTGGGTAACTTTTTGGGATCTGCCACTAATAGCCAAAGGTGAAGGCCTCATTCTCTCTTTGCCACTGCGTGTGTAGAATGGCATGCTTGCAATTTTTTTTTTATCGTCACTTAACTTTTGCTCAGTTACACTTCTTTTTCGCTTCAATACAGTAAATTTTTTTTTGGTTTTTGTTTTTTGCACTAATTTGAAAACACTCTGTTGTTTGACATCGCCTTGGCCAGATGACGTACTGGGAACACTAACATCAGGACTGGTGACAGAACCTGGTTGCTCATTTAGATCATATGTGGACTGCTTTGAATCCATTCTGAGCGCAAACCACTGAGGAGTGCTAAAAATTATTGAGTAGATACTGCTGACAGATATGACTTTTGACAGCCAGAAATATTAATGCACAATTAGGGAGGACACCCCAAAAACACTGAGGAGTGCTAAAAATTATTGAGTAGATACTGCTGACAGATATGACTTTTGACAGCCAGAAATATTAATGCACAATTAGGGAGGACACCCCAAAAACACTGAGGAGTGCTACAAATTATTGAGTAGATACTGCTGACAGATATGACTTTTGACAGCCAGAAATATTAATGCACAATTAGGGAGGACACCCCAAAAACACTGAGGAGTGCTACAAATTATTGAGTAGATACTGCTGACAGATATGACTTTTGACAGCCAGAAATATTAATGCACAATTAGGGAGGACACCCCAAAAACACTGAGGAGTGCTAAAAATTATTGAGTAGATACTGCTGACAGATATGACTTTTGACAGCCAGAAATATTAATGCACAATTAGGGAGGACACCCCAAAAACACTGAGGAGTGCTACAAATTATTGAGTAGATACTGCTGACAGATATGACTTTTGACAGCCAGAAATATTAATGCACAATTAGGGAGGACACCCCAAAAACACTGAGGAGTGCTAAAAATTATTGAGTAGATACTGCTGACAGATATGACTTTTGACAGCCAGAAATATTAATGCACAATTAGGGAGGACACCCCAAAAACACTGAGGAGTGCTACAAATTATTGAGTAGATACTGCTGACAGATATGACTTTTGACAGCCAGAAATATTAATGCACAATTAGGGAGGACACCCCAAAAACACTGAGGAGTGCTAAAAATTATTGAGTAGATACTGCTGACAGATATGACTTTTGACAGCCAGAAATATTAATGCACAATTAGGGAGGACACCCCAAAAACACTGAGGAGTGCTACAAATTATTGAGTAGATACTGCTGACAGATATGACTTTTGACAGCCAGAAATATTAATGCACAATTAGGGAGGACACCCCAAAAACACTGAGGAGTGCTAAAAATTATTGAGTAGATACTGCTGACAGATATGACTTTTGACAGCCAGAAATATTAATGCACAATTAGGGAGGACACCCCAAAAACACTGAGGTGTGCTACAAATTATTTAGTAGATAATGCTGACAGATATGACTTTTGACAGCCAGAAATATTAATGCACAATTATGGGGGACACCCCAAAAGCGCTGGGGAGTGCCAAATATGAAGAAAAAATAATAAACCTCTATCCTCCTCTCTGCACTAGCGATTTTGGTTAGAGCAATTGCAAGAACAATATGGTATTCTCTGTCCCTGCTCTAATTAGCCTATGACTACACCCTGCTCTCTCCCTCTGTCAAATGGCGATGGATTGCTGTGGAGGCGTGTATTTATAAAGTTGAAGTATCGCGAGAACCGAGTCCCGAGATCCGACGACGTCACAATGACGTTCGGCCTCGATTTGGATTCGGAATGGGCGGGAGAGTACCGAGCTGCTCAGCTCGGTACTCGGATACCCAAAGTTCGGGTGGGTTCGGTTCTCGGAGAACCGGACCCGCCCATCTCTAGTTTCTACACATATGTATCTTTTCTTCATCACTGTGTATAAATATTTCCCTTCCCTTGTCTGTGTGAAGTAAAAAGTAGAGATCGTATTATCAGCCGTATGTCTCCTTTATAAGGTGTTAATGAACCATTACACAATCACTCAGATAACTTAATTATCGAAGGGTAAATGCTATATGGATTATACAATTGATCAGCGTATTAAGTATTATTCGTGTCTCTCCTGAAAATGTTTTTTAAGGCTGCTTACTCCTAATGCCATAGGATTAATAAATCTTCAATTGTCTCAAATAACTTCATTAAACTAATAGATTCCTTCCAGATATTAACCACTCGTTAACCCCAAAGAAAGCATATTCAGGTAACCCCTACTATAGTATGGTTACAGCTTAGCGGTTTGTATTTTAGTCCATAGGGTGAGTGGCACAAATCTATTTATCATTGGGTGCAAGTCTTTAAGACTGCTTTGAATATATAAAGCTAATAGATTCCTTCCAAATATTCAACCACTCATTAACCCCAGAGAACACATTCATGTAGCCGCTAATAAAACTATTGTAGTACATTTACAGCTTAGCGGTTTATGTTCTAATTCATAGGATGAGTGCAACAAATCTATTTGTTACTAGGTATAGATATTAGGACTGCTTTAATTATATAAATTAGTAGTAGATGAGACATGGCCAGCAAAACAGACACGCGTTTCGCTGGTAGTCTGCTTGTTCACAGCAAACCCGTTTACCTAAAGAGCGGGGTTTTTAAACCATCAGTAACAAATCAGCACGGATTTATTCAAATTTATTTAGTACATTACTCCTCCGAATTTGTCTCTCTCATGATTCCAAAGTACATTGATTGTATCTTACTGTAACAAAAATAACAAAATATAATGCATTATATAGGTTTTATGTTAAGAGGAGTATATAGATGTTATTATTTATCATAAACTACTAGAAAAATTATATGTATAAAATAAATAAAATAAAATAAGACAGCAGGACAGGATCAATGTTAAAGCATAATGGATTAACATAATAATAGTCAAAAAATATTGTATAAATATGTAATTATATACATTAAGATAATCCAACCTTGAGTGAAAATTGATTTATTTTAGTGAAATTATAACTTATTATTTTCTGATATAAGACATATAAATAAGTAAAATTATTAACAATATCCACTCCTGGCAAACAGAATTGTGATTGGTGGCTGTTGAAAAATAGTGTCCTGTGCGATGTGAATTAAGCACAGTCGACTAAAAAGGAACGGTATCCACCCCTCACATTAATGTATTCAAATATGTTCAGGGGATCTAACGCGTTTCTTCACCAATATGTGATTTCCTCAGAGGAACAACTGCAACAAGCTAACAGCACACGGAGCTAACTGTCTCACAAGAGGTCGTTAAATAGTTACTAAAATGAATTAAACATAATAATGACACACCTGTCCTATCTATTAGCAGTATATTCAGACTCTATAAATCTGAAAACAATTCTGTACTAATATCCAAAATAGCACAATCAAAGTTTGTGTTCAATACTAAACTCAACTCTCTAAAGTATTCTCATGATATATCAATATCTCAGACTCTAAAAACGATATAAATAATATAGTAATAAACATGATCACAAATATATCTAATGAATAATTAAAATAATGAATGGCAATTATATAGCTCAAGGCTCGTCCCAGGTTCGAACTCAGGAATTATACATCAATTCATTGCAATGTTTTACGGGCACTTAAACATTTGAGCCACTTCGATTTCAATTAGGCATTGCAGGCTGTGAAGAGCTGCTACAACTAATTGTGGCTTTTAATGTAACATACTTACATTCTGGCTTAACTAGACCTATGCAGTTTCAAAAGAGTGGCTGTTTTCCTCATTTGATTACTGCCATTATATGTGCCTTTTTGACACTTTGATTTGACAAGTGACAATCTATGTGAGGATGGGCGGTAAATCAAATAGCCTATTTCATGAACATAATTGTAATTGATACAGTCTGCTATTATTTTTCAAAAGGCCATTTACACTTTGAAATACAGTATATGGACAAAAGTATTTGGACACACCTGTTAATTATTGAATTGAGGTGTTTCAATCAGCCCCGTTGCCAGAGGTGTATAAAATCAAGCAACTAGCCGTACAATATCCATTTGTAAACATTTGTGATACAAAATGGGTCATTCTGAAAAGCTCAGTGACTTCAAGCGTGGTACTGTGATAGGATGCCACCTTTTCAATAAGACGGTTTGTGAAATGTCATCCCTGCTGGATATTTCACAGTCAACTGTAAGTGATATAACTAAAAAGTGGAAGCGTTTAATAAAAAAAGCAAATCAGCCATGAAGCGGAAGACCAGGTAAAATCACAGAGCGGGGTCAACGACTGCTAAGTTGCATGATGAGTAAAATTCGCCAACACTCTGCTGATTCCATAGCTGAAGAGTTCTGAACTTCCATTGGCATTAACGTAAGCGCAAAAACTGTGCGGTGGGAGCTTACTGGAATGGGTTTCCATGGGCGAGCAGCTGCATGCAAGCCTCACATCACCAAGACCAATGTCAAGTGTCAGATGGAGTGGTGTGAAGCACACAGACAATGGACTGTGGAGCAGTGGAAACGTGTTCTGTAGAGTGACGAATCACTCTTGTCTGTTTGGCAGTCAGATGGGCGAGTCTGAGTTTGGCGGATGCCGGGAGAACGTTACCTGCCTGACTGCATTATGACAACTGTGAAGTTTGGTGGAGGAGGGATAATGGTATGGGGCTGTTTTTAAGGTTTGGGTTATGCCCCTTATCTCCAGTGAAGGAAAATCTTAATGCTTCAGCTTACCAAGTCATTTTGGACAATGCTATGTTTCCAACTTCGTGGCAACAGTTTGGGGAAGGTATTTTTCTATTACAACATCACTGTGCCCCATTGCACAAAGCAAGGACTACAAATACATGGTTTGATGAGTCGGAAAACTTGACTGGCCCGCACAGAGCCCTGACCTCAACCCCATCAATCACCTTTGGGATCAACTGGAACGGAGATTGTGAGCCAGGCCTTCTTGTCTAATATCAGGGCCTGACCTCATAAATGCTCTACAGAATGAATGGACACAAATCCTCACAGAAACACTTCACTGCAAAAGGGGGACCAACTCCATATTAAATTATATGTATTTGGATACAATGTCATTACAGTCCATGTTGGTGTAATGGTCAAGCCTCCAACTACTTTTGTCCATATAGTATATGCGTTTGCTTTTTCAGATCTGCGTGAGCCGCATTTGTGTAAATACACCTATACTGCACTCAAACAATATTATCATACCCTTCTCTCCCCCATCCTGCCTCTCCAAGCACAGGTGGGTGTAAGTGTCAGGTATGCGCTGGCCTGCATAGCAGCATTTGTGCTCGCTTGCTTACTGAGCATGCACAGAGTGACTTCATGCAAGATACGCTACGCAAACTGATTGACATACATCCCACTTAGCAGCAGCCTCTAAGGCATCTATGCATCAAGCTTTGTTGACACTTAAAAGATGCAGAAACTACTGTTTCTGCATCTTTTAAGTATGTTTGCTATGCCTTAACTGCCTATCGGAGGAGATTTCACAGAAATCTACTCCGTTTAGGTAAATACTGTTTTAAGGAAGTTCTTAGTGTTGACTGTGTTGCCTGTTCCTATAAAAATTAAATCCAGGTACTTAACTTGTACACAATCACTGGTAGCCATACATTTTAGGTTATAATTATTAGTATCAATGTATAAAAGAAACCGTTTTAAAGACTTCACACTGCCACTCCATAGCTATATAATATCATCTATGTATCTCTTGTATGTTATTATATTTTCAGAGAAAGGGTTTGGATCACATTTGTAACATTTTTTCCCAGCTACCCATAAGAAGGTTAGGGAAGCTGGGCGCAAAAATAGTATCCATAGCTGTTCCACATATCTGAAGATAACTAGATTAGATTTTTGACAAATGTTATGTGTTAAAATATATAATATAAGATCACAAATAAATTCTTTATGTTGCTCTGTAAGAGTGAGATCTGGAATGTAATTTGGTTGTGTCCTTTAAGTAGCTGGTTAGATTGGCAACATTTTTTCTCATTGCAAATGTACTGAGCTTGCTAGTGTGTCATATTTGTGTATTAGAAATGTACTGATTTCTGATGCAGTAGCCATTAGGAAATGGTTTGTGTAAGAAAGGTGGAAAGGAAATCCTAAATTACGTTAATTAAGAGGTGACAAGCACCTGTTTTGGCCTGAATGCCCTGCAGAAGGTCGTTACCATGTTAGCATGTCTTGTTAGAGGGACAGTAAACCTCCTAACAATGTAGACAGGAAATTTGAGGAAATGAGGTTGATGTGAAAGTTAAATTGTGTTAGATGCAAGATAAGATTATATTCTGATGTTAAATTAATGTGATATCAGACGTTGCGGTGCCTGTTCAGAACAGGGGGCTGGGCTATCCCCTGACAACATGTGTATAAAAGGAGCTCTGTCTTACCATGTAATGAAGTATTAATCCATCTGTACCTTTCTGGATATCACTAGGACCACAAACTAGTGTAACTTTTCTTGTAAGGGCTACTTGAGCTAGTTGCCCAGTAAGGGGTACCCGAGCAGCGAAAGTTACCCAGAAGGAAGCGGTTCTAGGTGCCGGTGAAGGAGCCTAGTGGTGGCAGCAAGCCCATCATACTGTGGTTAGAGGGCTGCAAAATGGGATAAAGAAACGAGGTCGGTGACAAGGCAACACAATGACAAGGTGGCATAGGAGGTCCATCCTGCCACAGGTATAATAGAGTTGGTTATCATCAAATACTGAATTTCGTCTTTGGTAATGAGCTGCTCATGTAGTCCTTTCATCAGGACATCTCTCAATAATGACACATAGCAAATTGTAGGGTCACCAGTGAGAGGTGTATACGAGGAAGAATCCCAGAATAAACTTTTGGCTTCCTTTATGTAATCAGTTCTATTCTGTAACACTACCTCTCCACCTTTGTCTTTTATATGTACTGTATATTTCCAAATCACAAAGGAAACAGTTACAGTTAATAACAACCAGGGGGTTCACCACAGAGAGATCCCTCTAGACTACTCTAAAGGGACCATAGTCACTGTTACTCTGGAGTACTGATCCGGGCACCGAGTCACAGCATTCACTCCTTTGCCAGCAAGGTAGCAAAGTCATGGAGGTTTAGCAGTTCTGTTTCTTGGCACATTCCTGGCCCAGTCCAACAGGAGCCGTAACCCCTAGTCAGCCAATCAAAAATAAGATGTATAACAGACACTAGATGGCTATGCTACATCTTTAAAATCTGGTCTAATTCACATGGTGGTGAGGGCTGGTCAAACATTTAATTTCCCCAATGGATTGGGTACCTGGAGGATGACCATGGATTAACAAAATGGGGGGTTCCAGCTGAAGGAACTGTTACTTGCCACAAGGACTAAGCAAATAGAATTCCACTTCCTGTTCATCACTGTTCTAGATACTCAGACAGTAGGTGTCCCTCTGTTCCCTCTAGATGATACCCTGGTTATATAACTTGGACTAGCTGTGATGGTTCTGATTATCAGGTGAAATTGATGAACACTGAGCTAACTATTTAATCATCCGTTAAATATAACTGCATTGGTAGTAGGGATGAGCGGGCTCGGATATCTGAAATCCGAGCCCACCCGAACCTTGCCGATCCGAGCCAGATCCGAGACAGATCCGGGTATTCCCGCCAATTGCAAAACTGAAAGCGAGGCTCCGAGTCATAATCCCATTGTCGGATCTCGCGATACTCGGATTCTATAAATTCCCCGCTGGCCGCCGTCATCTTCACTCAGGCATTGATCAGGTTAGAGGGAGGTTGTGTTAGGTGGTCCTCTGTCCTGCTATATCTCATGCTGTGCTGTGTTCTGCTCAGTCCAGTGGTGCTGTGTCCTGTGCTCTGTCCTTCTAAGGGCATTGTTATTTCCCCATTATTCCCAAGTTATAAAAAATGTTAAAAAAAGTTATAAAAAAAAAAAAAAATAATTATAAAAAAAAGAAATTAAAAAAAAATATCCAAAAACAATCCTGCAGTATAAGTCCATTGGTACTGCAATATTACAAAGTTCACTGATTCTGCAGTATAAGTCCAGTGGTACTGCAATATTACAAAGTTCACTGATTATGCAGTATAAGTCCAGTGGTACTGCAATATTACAAAGTTCACTGATTCTGCAGTATAAGTCCAGTGGTACTCTCCTGTGCCGCATATAATTTTTAAAGGCTTTGCCGAGTGTGTGTGGCTTAGGGGTACGCTCTCTTGTGCTACATATAATGGAAAACAAAAATTTGGAGGATAAAGCTGCGAGGAAAAAGCTCAGTTTTCCTAAAAGACCTGCTGGCGGGGATGCTGATAACATCTGGTCCGGACTGAAGGACCTGCCAACCATTGCAGACATGTCTACTGTTGCTGCATTGGATGCTGTCACAATAGAAAAAATGGTGGAGGATTATTTTGCTGACACCATCCAAATAGACATGTCAGACAGTCCATATTGTTACTGGCAGGAAAAAAAAGGCAGTTTGGAAGCCCCTGTACAAACTGGCTCTATTTTACCTGAGTTGTCCCCCCTCCAGTGTGTACTCGGAAAGAGTTTTTAGTGCAGCGGGGAACCTGGTCAGTGAGTGGCGAAGGAGGTTGCTTCCTCAGAACGTTGAAAAAATGATGTTCATGAAAATGAATTATCAATTCCTCAATCAAGTACAGCACTGCCCTCCAGATAGTATAGAGGGACCTGTGGTTGTGGAGTCCAGCGGGCACAAATTGATAATGTGTGAGGAGGAGGAAGTACACACTGTAGGGGGAGAGGAATCAGAGGTTGAGGATGAGGATGACATCTTGCCTCAGTAGAGCCTGTTATGGACTAAAAACAATATTGTGAGGTGTGAGGTGTTCAGAATAGACTGGGAATTAGTGGAAATGATTGTTATTGAATGTTATTGAGGTTAATAATAGCGTAGGAGTGAAAATAAACCAAAAAACCTTGATTTTAACACTTTTTATGTTTTTTTCAAAATAAATCCGAATCCAAAACCTTTAAATCCGAACCAAAACCTTTCGTCAGGTGTTTTGCAAAACAAATCCAAACCCAAAACCTCAAGGAAATCCGAATCCAAAACACAAAACACGAGACACCAAAAGTGGCCGGTGCACATCCCTAATTGGTAGTGTGTTTTAAGGGCATGCTGGAATAAGTAGTGCAGCCGCACACTTACTTCTCTGTATTATTGACCAATCCCATAGGGGGTGCAGCAGCTCTTTTGTCCAAACTGTAAATCTGTCAGGCACCGTCTCCACACTGACACTTGGTGCAGGAGATGGACGCCTGTACCCTTTCAGCAACCACGTCCTGCTGCCTAGCAGCGGGATGCTATCTCTGCTCATCTGTCTGCATCCAGCATGTACTACCGCCAAAATCTCCCTAACCCTATCAGGAGGCACCTTAGGGTATATAAAGCAGCCTCTGACACCTGCCTAGTGCCAGAGTATTTGGTCTTCAGCCTTGCTCAGTGCCGTAACTAGACATTTCAGTGCCCTGGGCGAGACAGGACACCGGCGCCCCCCATCAAAGTGGGAGTGACATTTGCTAAGTGGGTGTGGCCAACCTAATGTGGGGGTGTGGCTAGCACTTTACTGTAAAGAATTCTGCTACACATATTTGCAAATGCATGATATATATATATATATATATATCAGAGCCGGATTTACACCTCATGGGGCCCTAGGCAAGATATTGGTTTGCCCCCCTTCACATACACAGTGGCCCCTCACACACACATAATACACACACACAGTGGCCCCTCACACACACATAATACACACACACACAGTGGCCCCTCACACACACATAATACCAGGGGCGGATTGGGAACTTAAAGTGGCCCTGGAAAAATTCTGAAAGTGGCCTCATGTGGGCGGGACCAATAAATGGTAGGCGGGGCAAATTGTAGGCGGAGTTAGCACTCCAATAGCTCGAGCCACATTGGTTTTTATACAAGGCATATGCAATACGGTAAGCAGAGTCCGTCTATCACAGTTGACGGAGCTAACACACAAGTAGGCAAAGCATTGCACATGTAGGTGGAGCAGTCACAAGTAGACAGAGTCAGCACACCAGTGGATGGTGTATACACATTAGTTATGTAAGTGGAGCAGCTTAATCCAGCAGCAGGGAGTTCCCAGGGTTAGCATTAATGTAATAATAGTTGGGTAACCCACCGGATCAAAAAGTCTCAGTAACAATATAAAATTAAAAAAATAAAAAGTAAATCACACTGCTTCTGCATACCTGTATGCAAAACTGTAGCATGTCGAAACCATGCTGGTGTGTGCCTTAACCCCGAAGAAGAGGTTCCAACCTCCCAATGTCCTCTATTCCTCCCAATCCCCTCTTCTTGGAGTTAGGGATTTCAAAGATAAAAACCACATACTTTTAAATAAAACTGTGATTACTTATACACACAAGCATGAACAATTAAAACATTTTTCTTTTTCAGATTAAATTAAAATACTCCCATGGATGCATCATACATATTGAATTGCAATGTTTATACTGTTCTGCATGATAATTTAGCCAGTATTAGTGATACAAATACAATATAAACAGCCTCCTAGTGACCGCCATACAAAATAAACAGCATCCTAGGGACTGCCATACAAAATAAACAGCATCCTAGGGATCGCCATACAATACAAAGAGCATCCTAGTGACTGCCATACAATACAAAGAGCATCCTAGTGACCATCATACAAAACAGAAAGCATCCTAGTGACTGCCATACAATATAAACAGCATCCTAGTGACCGCCATACAATACAAAAGTGAATTCTAGTGACCATCATACAATGCAAAGAGTATCCTAGCAAACGTCATGCAATAGAGAGAGCATTCTTGTGTCAGCCATACAATGCAGAGGGCATTCTTGTGTCTGCAATACAGAGAGCATCTTAATGACACTATATAAAGTGCCCAGTGTGTCTGCCCCTGTATGAGTGTCGCCCTGTGTGTCTGCCCCTGGTATGAGTGCGCCCTGTGTGTCTGCCCCTTTATGAGTGCGCCCTGTGTGTCTGCCCCTTTATGAGTGCGCCCTGTGTGTCTGCCCCTGTATGAGTGCGCCCTGTGTGTCTGCCCCTGTATGAGTGCGCCCTGTGTGTCTGCCCCTTTATGAGTGTGCCCTGTGTGTCTGCCCCTTTATGAGTGTGCCCTGTGTGTCTGCCCCTTTATGAGTGCGCCCTGTGTGTCTGCCCCTTTATGAGTGCGCCCAATGTGTTTACTCACCAACTATATGTTGAAGTACAGGACTAACAATTATTTTATTGAGGTAGAGAGAGCATAAAAGTCTGTATCTGCAACAGTTTGTGTAGTGACAATATTGTTTTTTTTTTTCTTCACTTATCAAGTGATTACTTAGGCTGACACTGGATATTCAGAGAGGAACTAGAGGTTTGTATATAATCTGCATTTATAGTGTACATATGGTGCTAGTGAATATGTGATTCTGTGAGTGTTAAAATACCTGCTATTTACTGCACAACTTCTTCATGTGAGTCAGTCAGGAAGTCAGAGGAGCTGTCCTCCACTCATCCCACCCCCCTGCGCTGTCACATTGGATCTGCAGCTGCGGTGATGTCATCGCAGATGGACGCGTAGCTCTCTCCCAGTCAGCAATAGGATTTGATCCTTTCATCACCACCTACCCCCCGCTCAAGTGCCAACCTCCCTCTCTTCTCACTCTACACCTACCCCCCCCCCCCCGCACGATTCGCGGGGGGGTGCCGCGAGTCGGGGGAGGGGCCAAAAATTTTTTTTCTTTCTTCCTTTTAATGTGCCACAAAGGGGAGAGTAGCAGGCTGCTGCTGGGCCCTCTCGGGCTTGCGCCCTGGGCGACGGCACCGCCCGCACCACCCTAGTTACGGCTCTGGCCTTGCTCCAGCGTTTTTCTGTGTTGCTGTTATTTGGATTCTGACCTTGGCTTGTTCCTGACTTCTCCTTTGGTTCCCAATTCTGGCTTAGAGTGATATTTGGTTTTGACCCAGCTTGCTGACTACTCTTCCATCCTGCCTCCTGGTGGGCTGTCACCGCTGCCTCAATTGTTACCTCGCCAGCTGACTGATACTGATGCCGCGACCTTCACGTCCCTTGCAGCAAAGTCCATCCTTCCTTGCGGGGGTTCCTGGTGAAAACCAGGGGCATGTTAGACTCCGCGCCTCAGTACTCAGTAGCGCCAACTGCTGGCAGGTATCATCAATTCCACCTAGTGATTCTGACAGTATACTCTGGCCATGTCAAATGCCGGTGATCTCTCTGCTATTGACCTCCTGCAGCACCTCACTCTCCGAGTTGATCCACAAGAGGTTAACTAGACTCAGCTCCTGCAATGCCTTCAGGGACTGGCTACACGCATGGATACCCTCCAGAGAACCCTGACTCCTCCCTGAGTATATGTTGTTCCCGCACCCCCTGTTGTCGGCTCTCCTGCTTCAGCTGCACCTAATCCTACTGGAGGGATTCGCATCCCACCTCCCGACAAATTTGGTGGTGATCCGAGAAAGTGCAGAGGGTTTCTCAACCAGTGCTATCCAGTTCGAGCTATCACCAGGAAATTTTTTTTCAGAACGAGCCAAGGTGTCATATATTATTTCGTTACTCACGTATCAAGCGCTTGCCTGTGTCTCCTCTCTGGGAGTATGATGACCCCCTGTTACAAAATCCATCTTGCCTTCGTGAACGTGTTCAGTAAGACTGCTGCTGAGACTCTTCCACCCCACCGTCCTTGTGATTGTTCCATTGAACTTATTCCTGGAGGAAGGATTCCTCGTTGCAGAACGTACTTTCTTTCTCTCTTTGAGACTCGAGCCATGACCGAGTATGTATCTGAAAACCTCGAAGGAGGATTTATTAGAAAATCTTCCTCACCTGACGGTGGAGGATTTTTTTTTGTAAAGAAGAAGGATGGTTCTCTAAGACCATGCATCGACTACAGATGTTTCTTGTGTTGGGCTGAATTTGCTCATAATAACCAGGTGCATGTATCTACTGGTTCGTCTCCATTTTTTTTACCTATGGGTTTCACCCTCTCCTTCCTCAACTTTCCCAACCTGGTTCAGCGCTTACGGCCGTGCAGAATGTCATTCAGGACAAATTATTGGAATCCTCCCAACGCTACAATGCTAGCGCCGATCGTCACCGTAGACCAGTCCCCAGACTTTGAGTTGGGGACAAAGTGTGGCTATCCACAAGGAATTTAAGACTTCGAGTTCCCACCATGAAGCTTGCACCCCGTTATATCGTACCTTTTCAAATCACTCAAGCTATAAATCCCGTGACATTCAAACTCCTACTTCTTCCTCCATCACTCAAGATTCACATATTGCTCTACTAAAACCCCTCATTCTCAACAGATTTGTCAAAAGAACCCCACCCCTGGTCCCAGTAAAGACTGATCACGGGGAGGAATATGAGATCAATCAAATTCTGGATTTCCGGATCTCCAGGGGTCGCCACCAATATTTTGTTGACTGGAGGGGTTATGGCCCCGAGGAGAGATCTTGGACCGATGTACAAGAGATACATGCCCCGCGCTTATTGGCCAAATTCAAGAAGGAGAGAGAGGCAACCATGCAAGCCCTGAAAAAGAAGAAAGGGGAGAGTACTGTCAGACGCCGTCTCCGCACTGACACTTGGTGCAGGAGATGGACGCCTGCACCCGCTCAGCAACCACGTCCTGTTGCCTAGCAGCGGGACGCTATCTCTGCTCATCTGTATGCAGCCAGCATGTCTTACTGCCAAAATCTTCCGAACCCAATCAGGAAAGGGTATATAAAGCAGCCTCTGACACTTGTCTAGTGCCAGAGTATTTGGTCTTCAGCCTTGCTCCAGCATTTGTTCCTGTGTTGCTGTTATTTGGATTCTGACCCCGGCTTGTTCTTGACTTCTCCTTTGGTTCCTGATTCTGGCTTAGAGTGATATCTGGTTATGACCCGGCTTGCTGACTACTCTTCCATCCTGCCTCCTGGTGGGCTGTCACCGCTGCCTCAATTGTTACCTCGCCAGCTGACTGATACTGAGGGCCGCGACCTGCACGTCCCTTGCAGCGAAGTCCATATCTCCTTGTGGGGGTTCCTGGTGAAAACCAGGGGCGTGTTAGACTCCGCGCCTCAGTACTCAGTAGCGCCAACTGCTGGCAGGTATCATCAATTCCACCTAGTGATTCTGACAAAATCTAACTAATCTAATATCCTTCTTATAAACTAGACTTGCAACAGAAATAGGCCTCTAGTTATGTAAGACTGCTTTTATTACATTGGGGTGGCAAGACACCATGGGCTGTAGTGTGTTTTTTATTTATCCTTGTGATAAAAGAATCTTAAGAGTTGTTACTTTTTTGCATGATGTTGATAAATGCTTTATGAGTAGATGCTTTGTTTAATCCTTAAAAAATAGGCTTTACTTTCTGGTATACCTGAATAGAAGAGAACCTTTTTTTGAATACTTCAACAATGTGGTAGTAATGTAAGGCGTGCTAAGGGAGACAAGGCCGATACCGCAGTTACTCACCCGATCCAGAGAAAACATTATGGAGCACACTGCGCTGTCTGCGACCGATCAAACCAAAGGCCAACCTTCCGTCATTTCCCTCAGGTACGTCTGCCTGCACTGATGCCTAGAGAAGAAACCAAACGTGAGGATCCACTTGCACCAGGTAAAGAAATGTCCAAGGCCACGACAAGGGACAGAGACACTCACTCTACCCCGCTTCCTGACACCTCGTTTTACTCAAGGCCAAGACCCGGCACTACAAATACTCTGGACTAGGAACGGTCCCGCCCCAGTACTTTTCTCACAAATAGGTAAGGGGCCGATCAGAAGTACGGAAACCTAGCAGCTATACTGACCAAACAACTCCAACATGTCACCTGTAACGACAAACACAACACACAGCCTTCCACCTACACTAACCATGTGACTATAGTGTACCACCCACATGATGCTACTAGCTAGACAACGGGTGCCCTGAATCTACAACAAATAATGACAGCGCAACTCTGCTAGAAGCGTGTGTGGAGTACTAACTAAGCCCCCTATTCCTAAAGGAGCACCAGCCGGTACTTCCCTTCTACTCCGGGGATATACCCTAAACCCAAAACTCAAGCCTTACCAAGGAGACTGTCTCCTCACTAAAGGGCACTTACAAAGTACCAGTTGCATATGCCGGATCGGGGCCCACAGGAACAGCGCGCCACCGGGATAGGTGCTCTGCCCGGAACCAGCAGTGTCCACTGCCGGAACTGGAACCATCAGGAAACCCTGCGAGAACTCAGAGTCAGGCACCCAAGTGGAACTGAAGGTAAACCCCCCGAAACTCAAGAGGGGTGTGTTACATTGCCAATGGGGTCCCCTATCACTGCCACAGTAAGCCTGCGTGACCCCAGGGACCTATGAGCCATGAAAACTAATATGTATCTTAACCCTCAGAGTACGTTAAGCTATTAAACCCCCCTGATCCCACACTTTAATGGAAAACTAAAGGGAGAGGACAGGAAACAAGAGCACTCCTTTAATGGGGGCCTGACGTCTTGCACCTGTAAATAAACTCACAAAACACACCGACAACACAATGCACAATACTTTATCCCTACACTTACTTCAATAACACAGTACTAATGTCGGAGACTGAAAATCACAGGTCCTATGGCTGACTTGATACCCTAAAGAATCAAAAGCATTTACCCACCAAAGCTCTCGTCTCTATAATGACAGTGGTCCTGAAAAGGGAATGGGCCTCGCACCCAGACTAACTAATAGGCCTAGTGCATAAAACTCTAACATTAACCTTATGCTCAACCTGGCGCCACAGACCTAATGCCTGAATGCTGCATGGGGCTTGTGCCCAAAACTACCACTCTGGTGCCACAGGCCTTGTGCCTGAATGCTGCAAGGGCCTTGTGCCCTAAACTATCACTATGGTGCCACAGGCCTAATGCCTGATGAAAGAAAGACTTTATTAAAGGAATATGTTAAGAAATGCGGGCGAGGAGTTGCCCAATAGGGCATAACTTCCGCTGATGTCTTCAGGGGTCTTCTCCAAGAGTCCCCCAGCTGCTGCCATCCTCAAGGCTCTGCGGCTGTCTTCTGTGCTTGATCCCGGTGTGCCTTCAGGAGGCAGAGTCGCTCTCATCCCTGACCAGGGCTCTCTGCCTCCATCCGCCCGCTTCTTTCTTCTTTGCTGGCCTTCTTCTTTCTCCGGCGGTTCCTGTTGCTCACGGCGTCTTCTTCTTCTCTTCTCTCCATTTCAGTCCTGCGACGTCCGATCCTCTCAATCTCTGCCAATGACTGACTACAATGGCACCGGTGTCTCAAATAAACGCCTGCGCCCCGAAGCCAAATGATGTCATTGCATCGTTGCGGGACAGCAAAGTGAGCCCTGATTGGCTCACTACGGCTCATAAATTCAAACGACCAAGCATTCTAGTCATTCCTGATGGAGCCGCCGGACACACCAGTCTCACAGTAATAGGGCTGCATACAGCTGTAGACCAAGAGCCTGTAAAGTGAAGGCCCTGTGCTGAGGTGACATGCAGTACACCCCAGGGCCCTCCGAAGCTAGTGCATGAGTGACGAGATGGACACATGGTGCCTCTCTCAAGTACTTGGATAACAGTAGTCACCCTAAAGAGAGGGGCTCTGGCAAGTCTCATTTGTCAGACAATAAATCATAGTTTCATAAAATTTCTGGTTCATCCCTCAGTTGAGCCCTTTTATCCAAAAACATTTTCTTCAGCTGATTGGCACAACATTGCCAACTGCTAGCAGAGGAAGCACCACAAAATCTTTTACCCAGCGGCAGCGCAACATCTCTGGGTACCTCATCATCATCATTTATTTATATAGCGCCAGCAAATTCCGTATCGCTTTAGAATTGTACCTCCAGGTGACTAAGTGCCCTGATAACCCCAAAAAAATGGAGTCATGTTGGTGGATATAGCGAAACATGCAGAAACCACCTAGCATCATTTAAGAATATGCAAACTCTACACTTTTAAAATGCATACAATTAATGGCATATAATATAGTACTGGGAGAGAGTGGATGCCAGAGGGAGTGGGGTTAAGCATTATTTTCAATATGTGTTTGGGGATTCTGTTGTGCAGTAGTGGTGGAGGTATTGTTGCCATTCAGTGCTTTATCCTGGATAGTGAGAAGTGCGGGAGAAGAGAGGTATGAGGAAAGAAAGAAGGGAGAGGCTTACAATTTAGGTATGTCTTTTCTTTGGATACTCCCTTTTTCAAAGATGTGGTTTTGCTTTACAAAAACTTGTATCAATTGTCCTTAATGATTATTATTACATTTTAATTATAAGGAGCCACAAAAGGTCTACAGCGCTATACATGAAATCTGCATCAGTAGACACTACGCAGTCAGCAATGATCCATAGTACATTGTATGTTAAGTTAATATACTATTTTTGATAATACAAAGATCAGACAGATTACACAGATAATTTAAAAGCCAATCATGGGAGATCATT
The DNA here is from genome assembly GCF_038048845.1 of Mixophyes fleayi. Taxonomy (NCBI): domain Eukaryota; kingdom Metazoa; phylum Chordata; class Amphibia; order Anura; family Limnodynastidae; genus Mixophyes; species Mixophyes fleayi. Next base: position 11,973,041 of record NC_134404.1, on the reverse strand, counting down.
CCACAGGTGAGGAGCAGCCTGGGTGAAGGTCTATAGGCAGGAGTGGGAAGAGGTAGTCTGTGTATTAGTGAGGCAGCAGTCATTTGCAGAGCAGAGGGGATGGCAAGAAGTGTGGATAGCTATGTGACTGGAAGTGAACATATAGGAGTGGAAAATTGTCTGAGGACTTTGTACTGTAGATGAGGATAAGGAATATAAATGGAATTCTGTAGGCCATAGGGAGCCAGTATAGTGAATGGCAGAGAGGGACTGCAGAGATCAAGTGGCGGGAGAGAAAATTAAGGTGGACAGTGGCATTGAGCATATATTGAAGAGTGGCAAGTTGGAAGTTGGGAGGTCCAGAGAGTAGAAGGTTATGGTAATCAAGACTAGAGGTTTTAGAGAGTAAATAACAGTTTAGGCTGCTTCCATGATGAGAAAGGGTGAGATCTTGGATGTATTCCGGAGGTGGAAGTAACAGGATTTGGAGAAGGACTAAATGTAAAGTTTGAAGGAGAGGAATAGTTAAGGGAGACCCCTAGGCAGCAGACTTGAGAGACAGAGAAGAGGGTAGTGTTGTTATCTGAAAGTGGGAGTGGGGAGGTGAGGGAGCCATATAAGGGGGAAGTCAATGATTTTAGTTTTTATATTATTAACTTTAAGTAAGTCATGGGATATCTAAGATGAGATTCATGGCACCTGTTGTCTCTCATAGACAACAGGTGCCATGAAAGATAAGGGAAGGTAAGATATTAATGGATTATGTATTTATATTTTTTGTACTATATATTTTTACATGATTTTAAAATAGACATGAATACTTGAATAAACACCTCCTCAAGCCCTTGTTCACCACTTTATTAATGAAACAATTAAATCTTCTTTTCTTCTTCCTTCATTAGAATGTCTAACTTAAACCAATGACCTATGCAAAATGACTATGACTGAGAGTAACTAGGAGATACTGACACAGCCAGCCAGTTAAAAACGGTGTCCTTCTCTGGCAGCTTTTGGTTGGCTAGTGGTGAAGAGATATCCTAGGGAATCCTGGCTTTCTTTATATTCTGGTGGTCGTAGTGAGTGATTGGTCATTTTATGAAATTTTTCAAGACTTAAATATTTTTTTATTTGGATTGAATTATATCACATCATTAAATAAGTAAAGGATATTGTATTTTATATATAATAAAGTGGTGAACAAGGGTTTTGAAGAATGCTTGCTGTAAAGTTATGTGTGTTTATTGTAAACTCTTTTGGTGTAATGGGTATCTTAGAGTCCAAAGTCAAGGCCCGGCGCTCCCATTAGGCAACGTTAGGCAGTTGCCTAGGGCGCCGGGTTCTGGTGGGCGCCACAGAAGTTAAATGCATTTACTATTGTACTTTAAAACTGTGCGGCTACCGCTGAGCATATCTTCCATGGCCGCCGCACAGCTTTAGATAGATGCACGGGGAGGGGGGAGGGGTTATGGATCACCACCGCTGCCCTCCCCTCCAACAGCTGATGGGGCGCACCGTCCCTCCGTCTCTTCCCCTCCACTCACTGACTGTCGGGCGTGACATCATCATCACAGCCCGACCGTGTCAGTGAGGGACAGAACCTGGCAGAGAGGAGCAGCTTTATGGAGCCAAGTTTAAGGTAAGGGGGGAGCGGATTTTTAAATTGTGCCTGGGGGGAGGGATTTTGAAATTGTGCCTAGGGCGCCGAGGACCCTAGCACCGGCCCTGCCAAAGTCCTTTATACTTGGACCTCTAGGTTGGCAAATTTCTCATTCCAGGCCTCCTAATCTTGTTAATTACCCTAGCCACAAAACATACGGTGGCCAGGAAGAGTCATAGTGCTTGTCATCATGGGGCTGCTGGGCTCCTTGCACTAACAATTCTGGGGCTGGTTTTTACTGTAGCAGGGTGACCCATAATATTTCACACTGGGATATTTGTTGATTTGCCCATTTTTTTGTAAATTATTTTTTATTACACCGTGTGTTAGAAATGTTTTGTCTAATTAGAAACTAAAGGGTGATACCTGTTCTCCCACCTCCACCAGTTCTAAGGAGGTGCAAAAATTTAGTCCTGCTTCGTAAAGCAAATGGTTATGCATTTACCCCTTTAATTAATTACAATAATCTCGATCAGCAAATAAAAATTCAGTTCTGCCCTTTTTCAATCACCAGTGTTATATTAGCAGTATCATAGTCCCTGTGAGTGAAATCCAATAATAAAACTTCTTACACCAAAAGCGTTGAGCATAGTTTAATGGTTTCTAAGTATTAATGAATTATTAGCCAATAAACACTCAATTTACGTAGCACATAGAACAGAGTGTTACTTAGAAATTACTAAATATTTCCCTAGATTTTTTAAGGCTCCTTGTACATCTTTATTTCTCAGGCTATAAATTATAGGATTCAACATTGGGGTGATTATTGTATAAAATACTGATAACATTTTATCTGCTAAACTTCCTGTGTGTTCTGGCTTCATATACATGAACAGGGCTGATCCATAGAAGAGAACCACAATGGTTAGATGTGAAACACATGTGGAAAAGGCTTTATGTCTTCTGGACCGGATCCTTAATACAGCTCTAATGATGTGAATATATGAATAAAGGATGAAGGAAAGAGGAAGAAGAAGCAGTATGCAGCCACCCACAAGTTTCACAACATTTGCTAAAGCCATGTCACTGCAGGATAGTTGCAGTAATGATGGAGCTTCACAAAAGAAGTGGTTAATTGTGTTAGGGCCACAAAAGCTTAACTGATATAGAATAAATATATCCACAGACGATATGATACAACCAATCAGCCACGATGTACTGATCATCTGAATACAAGCTGCTGTTTTCATAATTGTTCTGTAATGAAGAGGGTTGCAGATAGCGACAAATCGATCATAGGCCATGAAAGCCAGAAGGACGCACTCTGTATCACCCAGGAGAAGAAAAGAATAAACCTGAATTAAGCAGCCATCAAATGAAATACGTTTTTTTTGCATCAGAAAATCCACGAGCATCTTGGGAACAGTTATTGAAGTGTGGCCGATGTCCAGGAAAGACAGATTGGCCAGAAATAAGTACATAGGATGGTGCAGACGGTGATCTCCTCTTACAGCCACTATCAGCAGAAGGTTCCCTGTGACAGTAAAAATGTAAACGATCAAGAAGAATTGAAATAGTGGGAGTTGTAGGTTGGGGTCTGCTGACAGTCCGAGAAGAAAGAATTCTGTCACCTTGCTGTGATTTCTATTTTCCATATTATGATACTTATATTTATACAAGACATGCGCTGTACTGCAGATAAATCCACAAGAATCTCAACTGAAAAAAAATACATATTTTCATTGTAGAATCTAAAGTAAAGTAATTAAAAAAATTAGCTTGAAAAAGTTATACAGTGTTTTAAAATGGTTGTCCAATGACCTTGCTGGCAGTGTTACAACTCCCTGCACTGAATATGTTATAGTTATGTGTGGCTTGAAACCCTGGAGCCCCCATCATGTCCTTCGGTAAGCAGTAATCTAGAGGACCCCGGATACGGCACCAAGGTGAGAGGCTACGGTGCTTGGAAATAGAGTCCTTCAGCATTCTGCATGCCGGCTTCTACACTGGGCACCTGCAGTAATTATACAGTGATGATCGTGGTCCCAGGAGAGTTATCCACACACTTATTGTTGCTCAGGAAAGAAGGGACGGCAATAGTTTTTGAGCAAGATTGTCTAAAATGAAACAACCAGTTTGCATTATTTTAATTTACATATTTACACTATTCTTCACAAGAAGCTGTCAGATAAAATGTTGTTATTTTCATATTCAGTTATAGGACGAAATCTATCAAAGGTACATTTATATCAAATCATCATCAACATTTATTTATATAGCGCCAGCAAATTCCGTAGCGCTTTACAATTGGGAACAAACACTGATAAGACAATACTGGGTAATACATACAGACAGAGAGGTAAGAGAACCCTGCTCGCAGGCTTACAATCTATAGGACAATGGGAGTTAGAAACACAAGGGCATGTGCTACATCATATCGCACAATGGACCAGCTAGAACAAAGGTAAAAGTATTGAGTGGGCTGTGTGTGTTGCAATGTTGGTCAGAGAGTTGTTGTCTTGCGTTAGCAGTGTAGAGGATGGTAATAGGGTAATCTAGGGAAATTAAGATGGTGGTTGAGGAATATCATAACCTTGTCTGAAGAGGTGGCTTTTCAGTGAACGCTTGAAGGTTTGAAGACTGGAGGAAAGTCTTATTGTGCGTGGGAGGGAATTCCACAAATTGGGTGCAGCCCGGAAAAAATCCTGTAACCGAGAATGGGAGGATGTGATGAGAGTGGAGGAGAGACGTAGATCTTTTGCAGAACGGAGGTGTTGAGTAGGGAGATATTTTGAAATAAGTGAGATGTATGTTGGTGCAATTTTGTTGATGGCCTTGTTTGTTAGTAGAAGAATTTTATATTGAATTCGTTGAAATACAGGCAGCCAATGTAGAGACTGACAGAGTGGGTCAGCAAAGGAATAACGGTTAGTAAGGAAAATCAATCTAGCCGCTGCATGCAAAATAGATTGTAGGGGTTCAAGTCTGACTTTTGGAAGACCAGTAAGGAGGGAATTGCAATAGTCGATGCGGGAGATAATGAGGGCATGAATTAATGTTTTTGCGGTGTCTTGTGTCAGATATGTGCGTATTCTGGAAATGTTCTTAGGTGTATGTAACATGATTTAGATATAGAGTTGATGTGGGGAATAAATGACAGTTGTGAATCAAGGATTACACCTAGGCAACGAGCTTGTGGGGTGGGATTTATGGTCATGTTATCAACAGAAATAGAAATTTCAGGCAGGAAGCTTCTGTTTTTGAGTGAGAATATTATTAATTCAGTTTTTGAAAGATTGAGTTTGAGTTGGCGAAAGACATCCAAGATGAAATGGCAGAAAGACAGTCAGTAACGCGAGACAACACAGATGGTGAAAAATCAGGAGAGGATAGATAAATTTGTGTATCATCCGCATAGAGATGATACTGAAATCCAAAGGAGCTTATTAGTTTTCCCTTAGAAGTGGTGTAGATAGAGAATAGCAGAGGACCTAGGAGTGAGCCTTGTGGTACTCCAACTGATAAAGCAAGCGGAGCAGAGGTGGATCCAGAGAAATTAACACTGAAAGAGCGATTAGATAGGTAGGATGAGAACCAGGATAGGACAGTGCCTTCAAGACCTAGGGATTGTAGCGTTTGTATGAGGAGAGAGTGGTCAACAGTGTCAAATGCAGCAGAGAGATCCAGGAGAATTAGAAGAGAGTAATGGTTGTTATTTTTTCCTGTGATCAAATCATTGACAACCTTGGTCAGCGCAGTCTCTGTGGAGTGTTGAGAGCGAAAGCCTGACTGAAGAGGATCCAATAGTTTGTTTGCTGTAAGAAAGTGTGTGAGGCGAGTGTAGGCAATTCTCTCGAGAAGCTTGGAGGGGCATGGGAGTTGGGAGATGGGGCAGTAATTTACGAGAGAGTTAGGGTCAGAATTCTGTTTTTTTTAAATGGGAGTAATCACTGCATGCCTGAATAGTGATGGAAAAATACCAGTAGAAAGAGATAGATTACAGATTTTTGTTAGAGGGGGAATGAGCACAGGTGACAGGGACATACCAATTTGTGAGGGAATGGGATCAAGAGGACAGTAGGTAGAGTAGGAAGATGAGAAGAGAGTAGAAACCTCCTCTTCATTTGTGGGATCAAATGAGAGAGTGTCAGAGGGTGCTACAAAGGAATTGAGCCGATTGCTTGTCAAGGCAGATGATACCATTTCAAGCCTGATCTTATCAATTTTGTCCTTGAAATAGGAAGCAAGATCTTGTGCACTGATGTTAGTTGGAGGATTTGGGGCAGGAGGATTCAGTAGAGAGTTAAATGGGTTAAAGAGGCGTTTGGGGTTAGCAGCCTGAGCATAGATGAGAGATTGGAAGTATGTTTGTTTTGCAGTGTCCAGAGCATTTCTATAAGAGTGGTAGATATCAGTATATGTGATGAAATCATTAGAGGCACAAGATTTACGCCAGTGACATTCTGCTTTACGAGAACGTTTTTGTAGAGTTCGTGTTACTGTTGTGTGCCACGGTTGGCAACGAATTCTACGCGAAGTATGTAGTGTCACTGGAGCCACTTGATCCAGGGCAGTTGCTGGGGTTTGATGAAAATGGGGTACTGCCGATCAGGGGAGGAAAATGTAGAAATTGGGGAGAGAAGGTGTTGGAGAGAGGTGGAAAACTGTTGAAAATCAGTAGAGTTGAAATTCCTGCGGTTGTGAGGAGGCTTAGAAGAGTTTGACACTAGGGAGAGTAAAGAACTGGGGGTGAGCAAGTAGCTAATAAGGTGATGATCCGAGAGGGGGAAAGGAGTGTTAAGTAAATGAGAAACTGAGCATAGTCTAGAGAAAACAAGATCAAGACAGTGGCCATCCTGATGAGTAGCGGATTCAATCCACTGGGAAAGGTCAAGTGAAGAGGTTAGAATGAGTAGTTTGGAAGCAGCATTGGAACGTGGATTACAAATAGGGATGTTGAAATCACCCATGATGATGATGGGGATATCAGTAGATAAGAAGTGAGGGAGCCATGCAGAGAAGTGTTCAAGAAATTGTTGGTGTGGACCAGGGGGGCGATAGATGACAGCAACACGCATAGAGAATGGGTTAAAAATCCTAACAGCATGTACTTCAAAAGATGTGAACATAAGTGATGGGACACTTGGTAGAACTGTGAATGTGCACTGTGGGGAGAGAAGTAGTCCAACCCCACCTCCTTGTCTGCCTCCCGGTCTGGGGGTGTGGGTGAAATGGAGACCACCATGTGAAAGGGCTGCAGGTGAGGCAGTGTCTGATTGCGTGAGCCATGTTTCTGTTATTGCTAGAAGGTTGAGGTTGTTTGAGAGGAAGAGATCATGAATGGAGGTAAGTTTGTTACACACAGAACATGCATTCCAAAGGGCACATTTAAAGGATTTTGGAAGAGAGGGGAGACAGGAGATGCGTTTAAGGTTTGCTGGATTTCTGTAGTGTTCAGATATGTGCATGTGGGAGAATTGAGGGGGACCTGGATTAGGTGATATATCACCAGCTAATAGAAGCAGGGATGAAGAAAGGTAGGAAAGATGATTGTAAGATGTGTGTTTTTTTAGTTTCTGGTGGCAGGGTGCAGCTGTCAAAGTTATTGAATTTAAATAGGAAAAGAGTTCATGAGTGTTCACTAGAGGTGAGAGAAGTAATGATGTGGACAGAGGTGTGTGTTGCAGGATGGGTGAGGGATGATATAGTCCTAAAGATAATGCCATGAAAAGAGAGAAAGAAAAATATTTTGGCAAGCATTGGGATTTATGAGTCAAATAGCAAAATGAGGGAATTAAGGATTTACCTAATTACAATTTCCAGTATAATCAGATAAGTAATGCAGGGCTAGGCTGCAGCAAATGTAGTTTATCCATGGATGTCTGGATAGTATAGAGTAATGATGTAGGGAGCCATGTGGGGGAATGGGTGCAAGTGTTGAATGGTGAGTAAGAAAGAGCAGGTGATTGAATAGCTGAGTTTTTGCAGAGTCATGAGAGAGGAGAGTGGTTCAAAATCAGTATCAACTGTTCCTACTTGTGATGGCAGACAAAGCATTTAGTAGAACTAAGAGCTCAGTGATGAGATAGGGGACTGAAATAACTGTAGCATGGGTAGGGAGTGGTTGAGCAAGTAGTACAGCAGGTTGATTAAACATAGTGGATTTTGCATTGAAAACAAACTGACAGATCAAACAAACTTTCATGAGATGAGAAGAAAATAAGATCTGAGTTCAAAATATTCCTCATGCTGCATGGAGCCTGTAGCCAGGGAGAGTTGAAGACATCAGAGGTGTAATATGGAGTTTCAAGTGAATACTGACTATAGTCCTCGTGTAGATGAGTTAATAGGCAGAATGTTCTTCTCCTGTTTCCTTCTGTGTAACTCCGGTATAACTCCGAATTATGCTGTTTAAATTTTTTGTTTTACACTTGTACCTATACACTTAGAGCTACACGCACTAACTATGCAGCCATCACTGGCTTTGCAGCTATTCTACCAAATCCTCTATTGTTATGCTGCTTTGCATGGTGATTTGCAAATTTAGGAAGAGAAATCACCATGTAAGGCAGGGTACACACTATAGTGTTTTCACCTGATTAATTGGCAAATCAGACGATGAATAATTAATCATATCACATTAGACACGATGAAACAATGAACGATTGTCGCTCCAAAGATCATGGAACCAGACTAAAAATCTTGTTCAGGAATTGAACAATGTCGTTCCAAGCCTGCAGTGTGTATACATGCACAATCAGGATCTGCATAGAGAGAGTCATGGAGCTAAATTAGGTTTTTGGCGATTATTCTGGCGGTAAATCCAATCCACCTTTAAAACAGTCAGAATTGACATTTTTCAAAACCACCACTTTACAAATCGCCATCCTGATTTTAACAAGGATGAACACACAAACCACCACATTTTCTAAGCTGGGGTTTTCACAACCGCCGCAAAACAGCCATCCAAAAGGCCAAAATGAGGTGCTTGTCAGTGGCTAGATTTCTCAAACGGTATGCTGTTTCAGCTATTTTGCCATTCAGAACATAAGAGGATGCATTAATCATATATAAATTATTGAGGCAATCATCATTTATTTATTAAGGTTCAAAATTAATTTACAATTTACTTATAAGGAAAAAAATATATATTTTTTTTAAAGGGGCAAAATTATTGAATTATTATATTATTCTGGCACTATGTAATGCCAAATTGTGCAACAAATATAATATTATTAATAACATTAAGTGATTGCTAATGGTGAATATTATTGTTTTTATTGCACAATTTGGCATTACATAGTGTCAGATTAGTATAATAATTATTATCTATTAAAATTTTAAAAATTACATTTTCCTCATAAGTAAATTATAAATTAATTTTGCATCTTAATAAATAATGATTTCTCTATGCTTTCTCTTATGTTCTGAATGGCAAAATAGCTGAAACAGCATGTAGTTTGCCAATCAGAGGCAGATATTTAAAAACCTGTCTTTTGGATTGAGGTTTTGATGGCGGTTTTTACCAAACTTGCTGTTTCCAAACCGCCACCAAACTTGATTCTTAGTAAATCTAGCCCATGACCTTTTCAGCCGAAGGTTACAAAAGATGATTAACACAGATCTGAAGGTAAATCTTGTCAAATGTGTATAGTGTGTACACATGAATCGGCATGCTGATCGGGACTTTTGTTTTTTCACTTTCTTGTAGATATGCAATCAATAATGAAATAAAAGCATTTCCTAAATTAGCCTTGCACACAAGCTGAATGTATTTAATAGTTTGCTGCAAATATAAATACATAAATAATTATTTTATCAATAGTTAACCGTACTTATTCTCTAGCGTAATAATATAATAGTTTATGCTTTTAATTTATATAGCAGTGTAGCTTGGTTTTAAATATTATTTTCATAAAACATTCTGCTACAATTTAATGATGGCCTGTAATACTTTTGTAATTAATAACAATAAATTTAAAATTTTCTAGTTAGTCTTATTTTACTATAATTTTATTTTTCTTATGAAAAAACAGAATAAAATATTCAGATTAAAAATTTTAAATCTATATTTAGTACAAGACATATGTCTGAATTTTAATACAATTGTATATGTTGTAACGAATAACTTTTTAGTGAGCTATTGGGTGTAGCTAGTTTTCTGACTTCAGTAAGTAGCCTGATTATAAGTGATATTGGCTAAATGGACAGAAGAATTTGGAACTACATTCCAGTGACTGGTTATGTACCGCTACAAATTGTCCTTATCAGATTTGTAGACACACACCCTTATATCTATAGAAAAGGTAAGTAAACAAGAGAAATATGTTGAGAAATGTTGCTGATGTTATGTATATGTTAAAGTTGTCAATTTTTTTAAACAGGATCTGTATCAAGTACACTGTATGTCACACCTTATGGTGGCTGTATCAGCATTCTGTGTAAGGTTAAACCAATAGATGGTCAAAGTGGAGGTGTATATAATGGTATTCCATATCACCACTATAGCTTTCACTGTAATACTAATCACATTCCAGTCACTTACATTATTTTTTTTGTATATATATATATATATATATATATATATATATATAGATATATCTACTATATAAATGCCTAGTGGCGTGTGTGAAAAAAACAAAACCAAGCTGCAGCGCCACCTGCTGGGCAGAGTTATACACTGACCTATATATTTCTTGAAGGAGAAGTGACAGTTGGGAGTGGTTGGTGGTTGCCGGGGGTGACAGTGGGGAGTTTTTAACACCTTAAGTAGCTTGATGAAGGATGTGGCGATGAAGATGAAGGATGAGGTGATGGAGAAAAATGATGAGGTGGTGACATGTGGACAAAACCACGTTAAAAAAGGGCGCTTGCGTCGGGAAGTAACGGTCTTCCCCTGAGGAGGCCTGGGCTAGGCCCAAATGCATGACAAGAACCTTTTTAACACCTTAAGTAGCTTGATTTGACTAGAATGCATGCGTATCATGCACGGGTTAACTTGTATGTATGTATATTTATATATATATATATATATATATATATATATACATATATACATATATACATATATACACACAAGTTAACCCGTGCACGATACGTATGCATTCTAGTCAAACCAAGCTACTTAAGGTCTTAAAAAGGTTCTTGTCATGCATTTGGGGTTAGCCCAGGCCTTACTTCCCGACGCAAGCAGCCTTTTTAATGTGTGTTCACGAGGTAAAATTACCTCACGAAAATGAGTTTGACCCTTCAACTCGTAAATTTAGCCTTTACTACCCTTCCCACAGGGGGAAGGGGGGATGATGGAAGTTAACTGACTTGACTACTCTAATGTTTTTGTCAAATAATGTCAGTATACCAAATTTCAGGTCAATTGGATGAGCCCTTTCTGAGAAAATAGTTTTTTACACACACACACACACACACACACACACACACACACACACACACTAACGCACGCCTCTACACATGTGTGTTCATGAGGTAAAATTACCTCACGAAAATGAGTTTGAGCCCTACCAAATTTCAGCCCTTTTTGAATTTTTTTTCCCACACACACTAAGAATTTAGTAGGTCAGTGTATAACTCCGCCCAGCAGGTGGCGCTGCAACTTGTTTTTTTTTTCCACACACACACAGACGCCACTAAGCATTTATATATTAGATATACACACACACACACACACAGTGGTGGAAGTGGGCGGTATACAGGGGTATGCCATAATGCCCCTTCCATTGCTGCTTTCATTGTAAAGCTATCAAATTCCATTTACTTACATTTCCATTACATTTTTCATACCACCACTGAGTTACACAATATTGAAACCATACCGATATACATGGAGTTCCTAGTATCAAATCAGAAAGAGCAAAGAAGAAACATGCTTTGAATCTCGCTGCAAAGCACTGATTCCATTACTAGCGTTGTGCTGCCAGATATTATCTGCACACATTTCTGGATGCTTTGGTATCCCAACATACCAGATTTTCCTGCGCACAGCTATAGGGTGAGAGAAAGAATCTTCAATGTTGCTTAGCTGTGGAGTGCCTTAGTGACATTCCGGATGCACTCGGGGCACATCGATTGTAATAGAAAGAGATTTGGCATAAAGTAAAGGCTTATAGGCCGATGCAGTCACCTGTCTCAGGAATAAGTACAATATGGGATACCTTTTTGATGTCTAGTCACTACGGTGACATCAAAAAATAACATCCAGGGTTCCAATCAGCCAAATGTATAATGTAGTCAGCTTTCATACAGAGAGATGATTTTGGTCATTATCATAGTATACAATGCTCACTCTGTTCCTAGTGAATCTGGAGAAATAATAGAAATTTGCTATGATTTATTTCCAGCTGAGAAATAGTCGGATGTTACTCCAACTTCTGAGAGCATGTGATGCAGACAGATCTCAATGTGTTCTAATGATGTTCCTCTTGTATTGCTCTTATAAATGTTATCTTTTATTCCCCTTACAGTTCCACACATAGCATGCTCATTACTCTAATTCCCAACATAAGAAAAAGTTTGGCTTCTGCATCAGAGATTTTACTTTTGAAAAAAAATAAAATTTTGCAAACAACCTCCCTAAAGAATATTAAATGGAGAGAACCTATTTTCTTCTAACGTGGAAACAATACATCTGATGGACATTTACTAGTTGCCTGCAAAATTGCAGAACCAAACAAAAACTATAGTTGTAACATCAAGGTAAACATTATAAGGGACATAAATCAATATTTATGTTTCTGTTATTCTGTAAAAATAAGCTCTCTTTTATGTTACAAAAATGTAGATAGTTGTCCACAGTCTGGGATAGTGAGCAATCAACAGGGTGTACATAGATACTAAGGGGCTGATGCAGATCTGGCTGCAAAATGTTAGTAAATTACTCTTACAGAAAGAGCATCGGAATTTAATGTATTTCCGCCCATATGTAAAGCCGTATGTATCTCTAGATGTGTCCACATCAGCAGCATATGCATCTGGTTTACAACAAGTCATCATTGTCAGCGAATATTTGTGTTGGCCTTGAAAGTGAGCATTGTACAAAAGGAATAATAGGTAGGTAGATCAAGTGCAGTTTATTATCAATATTTTATTATTATTATAATTATTATTAATTTTTATTTATAAAAAATATAAAATGTCTGCAACGTTGTACAGGAAAAAACAATAGGACAGTACAAGGTAAAACAGCACGGTACAATTAACGATAAACACTAGAACTCAGGTGGCTCAAAACACAGCTGAAAGGAAATGCTGTAAGGGAGAGGGTGAGGGATATTCAGCACTGGCTGAAAACCTGTTCCCAAGAGGCTGATAGCCACTGAAAGGTGCAGAGAAAAGCAAGAAAAGAGTCAGAGGGTAAAAGGCCCAAGAAGGAGGTGGGCAGAATAGCTGGAGAGCAAAGTTAAAAGTGGGGGAAACAGAAGGAGAAAGGACCCTGCGCTAAGGAGATTCCAATCTACAGGGAGGGGCAGACATAAGGGGTGAAATGGGGACAGAGTCACACAGAGAGAGAGAGGAAGTTGGAAGAAGGAATGAGAGGGAGAGGTAGCCGACAAGGAGGGTAGTTAAGCGGATAACTAAACTTTTAAGAAAATGTTTGAAACTGCAGAGTTTGGGGGATATTCTGATAAAGCAAAGGAGATCGTTCCAATGGAGGGGGCAGCAAGGGAGAAGTCTTGAATACTGTGAAGATACCACCCTTAGCTAGGATGGCAGTTACCCTCTGTGGGATTCAACTCACTCAGGTAGACCAGAATATATCCAAAATAATACTATATTACGACAGCACAACACGACAAGACGTACACAAGATACAGAGTAAATGGTAGCATGTATCCTCTAGCAGCCTCTTGCAGTCAGCACTCCAAAGTAATAATCTCGGTCTCTTTCAGAGTCATATCCTCCTGCAATATTACCACTACCGATTAGCAAAACAGTTATGGTGTCTCGCAGCCTGGGTTACTGGCTCACACCAACCCTGTCCTGGTAGGGTTTCCTCCAGCGGCACCACAATGCCTGTCCCAGAGTCCTTTTTACTGATGTCTTGTACACCAGGATCCTCCAAACTAGAATAGCCCCCCTGGCATTCTCCTCTCCCTATATTATTTGCTGAATACACAGGAAGTAGGGTCAAATGTCTCAAAGCTCCCCCTTACAGAAGGGGTCTCCCAGTCAAGACTTTAGCTGCTAGACATACTGTCCCTGTTATCTTGATTATACAATAGAATGGCTTGCCTCAGTTAGCTGTTCTGGCTGGATTCACTACACATGGGGTTACAATAGTACATCAAGGAATGACACTGCACGCTTACATGAAACAATAAGACTTTTGACACATTATATCAGCAGTGTTACACAATATAAGTCTGTGATACCTTTAAAAAAAATAACATTTGTATTGATACATTTCCCCATGCTATTTCAGCCAATATATTACTGTGGAGGCACATTGTATATCATTTACAAGTTCTAACCTCATTACCTCTTCTATTACCTAATTAACATGGGCTGCCAAATAGTTAACTCAGACATTGTTCTTATTACAAATCTCAGCAGCACCTCATACAATAGACATTTGAGACAAATGGTAATTACATTAGCTAACACAAGCAAAATGACTGCTTTTGACAGTATGGCAATATTCTTTATATTTATACTACATACAATATTGCAGGTAATAGCAAGGGCAAAATGTACCTAATAACATGAAATAATAATACACATAATACACTGATGCTCTGGTGTATATACATAGACTGGGCCAAGGATTAAAAAGTACATTAAACCATGAGAAATGGGTGATGAATGAATACAAAGTTCTCAGTCTAGTAGCACCCCATTTCCTCACAAATACGTGGAGAGGTGATGATCATTGGCCTACCGCAGTAGGCGGGATGGATAGAGATGAGGTTGGAGATGTAGGGAGCAATGAAGTTGGCGAGGGCCTTGTATGTGAAGATGAGGAGCTTAAAAAGGATTCTGTAGGGGAAGGGGAGGCAGTGTAGGGCTTGGTAGATGGATGAGACAGAAGTGGAGCTGCGAGAACGGTAGATAAGTCTAGCAGCGACATTGAGTATAGATCAAAGAGGAGCAAGATGAGAATGGGGTTAGGCCAATAAGGGGAAGGTTACATAAATTGATTAATAGACATTCCACTAACACTGGCTGTGAGTATACCGGACTTATGTGTAGTGAGTTTGGAATCACATATGCAAAACAACTGTAAAGATACATGCGTATCTTTATTTTACATAAAAAACAGATATCTACAATTACAAATCACAAAGGAAAGGGTTACATGTCCCCTCCATTAATAACAGCCAGGGGGTTTACCAGAGATAGAGCCTACTACACTACACCTAAAGGAACTGCAGTCACTGTTCCTCTAGAGTACTGTCCTGGCCACCGATCCACAGCATTCACTCCTCTGCCAGCAAGGTAGCAAAGTCACAGAGGGTTAGCAGTTCCACTCCTTTACACTTTCTGGCCCAGTACAACAGGAGCCGCAACCTCTAGTCAGCCTGTTGAAAAAAGCATGTAGAACAGAGACAAGATAGCCATGCTACCTCTTAAATTTGGTCTGACTCCCATGATGGTGGGGCCCCAGTGAGGGCTGGTCAAACATTTAATTTATCCACTGGATTGGATACCTGCATAATGGAGGCTGACCATGGTGTAACGAAATGGGGGTCTCAGCTGATGGAACTATTACTTTCCACAAGGACTAAGCCAATGGAATTCCAATCCCTGTTCATCACTGTCCTAGATACTCAAACACCAGGTGTCCCTCTGGTTTCCTCTAGATGATACCCTGCTTATATAACTTAGACTAGCTTTGATGTTTTTGATTATCATGTGAAATTGATGAACATTGAGCTAACTATTTAATCGTCCGTTAAATATTAGGGCATGCTGGAATAAGCAGTGCAGCCGCACACTTACTCCTCTGTATCGTTGATCAATCCCAAGGCGGGTGCAGCAGCTCTTTTGTCCAAACTGTAAGTGTAACTAGAGTAGTTTTATATCTACAGGAATTATCGAAGTTGGAGCTGGGAAGTATTTGTCAGCTGTCCATAGAGAGTAAGGATAGGATGCAAGACTCTCTGGGAAATATCCAGGATGGCACTGTTTGGACACATGGTTAAATTAATTTTATTCCTGGAGAGAATGCGAACACAGGGAGGAGGTAAAGAGGTCTCCGTACACAGCAGTTTTTAGAGACAGCGTGCGTGTGAACTGACCTAGGGGGGCTTACTCTGGTTCACCTGCATAGATCCATTTTTCCTGGACCAGTGCCTGTGACCATGATGCAATGTGAACTCACCAAAAGACACAAGTCTAGTCGCTACTTTGTGGTGGTAAGGCATTCAGGAAAATAGTGTTAAAGGATATTGCTTCATCCATCCTTCCTATAAACCAGAATTGCAACAGAATCAGGCCTCTAGTTATGGTAAGACCCCCTCTCTTTTATAATACTGGGGTGGCTAGACAACTGAGATGCAGTGTGATTTTTATTTATCCTTCTGATAAAAGACTCTGAGACACTGTTAATTTTTTGCATTATGTAGATAAATGCTATATGAGTAGATGCTTTGTATAAACCTTAAAAAAATAGCCTTTAATTGCTTTTATACCTGAACAGGAGAGAACCATATTCTGGATAGTGTAACAGTGCAGGAGTAATAGGGCTTCATAAAGCTGTCGACTAAGAGCCTGTGAAGAGAAGGCTATATGCTGAGTTGACTTGTGGTACACCCGAGGACCCACCTAAGCTAGTGTATACGTGATGAGATAGTTCCCTCAAGTCCTTGTATAACAGCAGGCCCCTAAAGAAAGGGGCTCTGGGAAGTCTCATTTGTCAGACAATAAAAGCATAATTCCATTAAGTTTTTGGTCCATCCCTCAGTTAATCTCTTTTATACAAAAACATTTCTTCAGCTGATTGGCAAAACACTAACAACTGCTAGCAGAAAAAGCCCCACAAAGTCTTTAGTCAGCGGTCAGCGCAATATCCAGGTGACAGAGTGCTGTCATAATTCCAAGAGAACGGAGGTCATGCTAATGGATCTAGCGGAATGTACAGAACCCAACCGCAACATTCCAAAATATGCAAACACTATACTTTTAAAAATGCATACAAAGAATGGCATATAATACAGTACTGGGAGAGAGTGGATGTCAGAGGGATAAACATTATTTTCAATATGTGTTTGGGAATTCCGTCGTGCATTAGTGGTGGAGGTGTTGATGCCATTCAGTTTTCTATCCTAGGTGGAGAGAATTGCAGGAGCAGAAAGGTATGGGGAACGAAAGAAGGGAGAGGCTTACAATTTAGGTATGTCTTTTCTCTTTTCAAGAGATGGTTTTCATTTCGAATTTTTTTTTATCAATTATCCTTATTATTATTATTACATTTTAATTATAAGGAGCCACAAAAGGTCCACAGCGCTGTACACGAAATCTTCAGAAGTATACCCTACACAGACAGTAATGATCTATAGTACATTATATGATAAGTTAATAGACTATATTTAATAATACAAAGATCAGACAGATTACACAGATAATTTAAGAGCAAAGCATGGGAGATTATTCCACGGGTAAGGAGCAGTCTGGGCGAAGGCGGGAATGGTAAGATGTAGTCCATGTAGTAGTGAGGCAACAGTCATTGGCAGAGCAGAGAGGGTGGCAAGAAGTGTGGGTAGAAATGTAAAAGAAATGGGAGATCTGCGCTTCCCACGTGAGGGTGAAATGGGGCAGCCAAGGGAACGAAAGATAAAAGTTGGTCTAAAGCTCCTAGATAAGCCAAAACAAATATACGTAATTCCCCAGCGCAACAGAGAGAGAAAAGTGGTATATTACTGAGAGATGCAAAGTAGGTATAAATGATAATCTGTATTAGGAACACAAAAATAGGCAAATTAAATACAAAAAGCAAACAATCAAAACAATAAAATGAAAATAGTATTTTCCAAAACACTCCTCAAAAAGATTCCCTGTCTGTGGGAGATTTCTACACCTGCAAAGTCGATTTAGAAACGAAAGCATCAGGACAAGTTGACCTGGGGAGGAAACTAAGTGCACTACCCACCCTTCCCAGACAAGAGTACGGACTCCATCTTGCTTGGTTTTAAAAGTTTACCTTTATCCAGTGGTAAACGGCTGGTATTTGGTGTTAAAGACTTATGGACTCCGGTTCTATACCCTAGCCCTCATTGGTTTACTCATACAATCTTTTTAAGCAGTGTTTTGGGTAGAAATATGACTGGATATGTAAAGGGGGGAAACATTGGCTGAGAGCTTTGTAGATGAGGAAGGGGAGCTTAAATTTAATTCAGTAGGCCATAAGGAGCCAGTGTAGTGACTGGCAAAGATGGAGAGCAGAGATGGAGTGGAAGAAGATAAAATTAAAGTTGGCAGTCGCAGTGAGCATATACTGAAGAGTGCCAGAGAGGAGGAGGTTACATTAATCAAGATGAGAGGTTTAAGAGAGTGAATAGGAGTTTACGTAGCTTCCTCATGAGAAAGGGATGGATCTTGGATGTATTCCGTAGGTGGAAGTAACAGTATTTGGAGAGGGACTGACTGTTGTTTGAAGAAGATGGAGGAGTTAATGGTGACTCCTAGGCAGCAAACTTGAGGGACAGAGAATATGGTAGCATTATTAACTGAAAGAGAGAGTGGGGAGGTGTGGGAGCCATAGAAGGTGGAAGAAAAAAATGATTTCAGACTTCAGAATATTAAGTTTAAGTAATCCCTGAGACATCCAAGATGAGTTTGTTGAGTGACAACAGGAGATATGAGAGATGAAGGAAGGGGAGATG
Organism: Mixophyes fleayi; assembly: GCF_038048845.1. Classification (NCBI taxonomy): domain Eukaryota; kingdom Metazoa; phylum Chordata; class Amphibia; order Anura; family Limnodynastidae; genus Mixophyes; species Mixophyes fleayi. The sequence continues at coordinate 11,954,630 of NC_134404.1, read as the reverse complement.
TCAAGGGAGGAAATATAGTTTTGGGTGTCATCAGCATACAGGTGGTACTGGAGGCCAAAGGAGATGATGAGGTCACCAACCGTGGAAGTGTAAAGGTAAAAGAGCAGGGGGCCACGAACAAAACATTGGGGATCCTTGTAGCTAGTCTTGTATCAATTCTCCTTGTAGTTGATTCCTATTTTAGGTGTGCGCCACTCTTTTGAGATAGATATTTAAGCTCTTTTGCAGTGATTTATATCTCGTTTGTCGAGTGTCCTTAAAACTAGGCCAATGTTGTTAAAACACTAGGGGCTAGATTTACTAAGCTGCGGGTTTGAAAAAGTGGGGATGTTGCCTATAGCAACCATTCAGATTCTAGCTGTCATTTTGTAGAAGGTACTAAATAAATGAAAGCTAGAATCTGATTGGTTGCCATAGGCAACATCCCCACTTTTTCAAACCCGCAGCTTAGTAAATCTAGCCCTAGGTGTGTATGACATTAATGTATATAGCATGCAGTATTCCACGTTCACTTACTGTGTGATACACAATATAAATAGCTCTATTGTCCACTGTCTAGTATAGTAAGAAAAACTAGAGGTCTATGTCTAGTAAAATAAATATAGGAACCAGGTTTCCTAGTGTTGAGCTGGAGAAGCGTTCTAAAAATGACTGTGTAAGTGGTGCTGGTGCAGGAAATGGGTGTGTAATTGAGGGTAGGTGTAGTAATGTTGAAACCACAATGTGTGCTGTTCATCATCAACATTTATTTAAATAGAGCCAGCAAATTCCGTAGCGCTTTAGAATAGGGAACACACATTAATAAAACAATACTGGTTAATACATACAGACAGAGAGGTAAAAGAACACTGCTCGCAAGCTTACAATCTATGGGACAATGGGAGTTTGAAACACAAGGGTATGTGCTACATCATATTGCACATTGGACCAGCTAGAATGCAAAGGTAAAAGTATTGAGTGGGCTGTTAAATCAGTCACACAGCAATGTTGGTCAGAGGGTTGTTGTCTTGTGTTAGCTGTGTAGTGGGTGGTAATGGGGTAACCTAGGGAGATTAAGATGGTGGTTGAGGAATATCATAAGCTTGTCTGAAGAGATGGGTTTTCAGAGAACGCTTGAAGGTTTGAAGCCTAGAGGAAAGTCTTACTGTGCGAGAGAGGAAATTCCACAAAGTGGGCGTGGCCTGAAAGAAGTCCTGTAACTGGGAATGGAGAGGATGTGATGAGAGTGGAAGAGAGACGCAGATCTTGTGCAGAACAGAGGTGTCGAGTTGGGAGATATTTTGAGACAAGTGAGGAGATGTATATCGGTGCAATTTTGTTGATTGCCTTGTATGTTAGAAGAAGAAATTTATATTGGATTTGTTGAAATACAGGCAGCCAATGTAGAGACTGACAAAGTGGCTCAGCAGAGGAAGAATGGTTTGCAAGGAACATGAATCTAGCAGCTGTGTGCAAAATAGATCGTAGGGGTTCAAGTCTGATTTTGGAAATAGCAGTAAGGAGGGAATTGCAATCAGGGCCGGATTAAGGGAATGGAGGCACTGGGCTAAGGGGGCCTCCATTCCCCCATGAGGCCCCCCAAGTGCATACCTGTCACTGCAGTCCTCCTTCCGCGGTGCGCTGTAAGCTACTTATTGAGGCGATCTCGCGAGAGTGAGACTCATAGTCTCACTCTTGTGAGATCTCCTCAGTAAGCAGATTACTGAGCGCCGGGTGACTGCAGTGAAGTGCTCAGCAAGGTTAATCGGGCTGGGGCCCCCGCCCCCGGACCGATCAGTAATGCTGCTGAGGATTTTTAAGGGCCCCCTGGATGCCCGAGGCCTCTGGGCTGTAGCCTAGTTAGACCTCGGGTTAATCCGGCCCTGATTGCAATAGATGCGGGAGATGAGTGCATGAATTAAGGTTTTTGCAGACTCTTGTGTGAGATATGTGCGCATTTTGGAAATGTTCTTTAGATGTATGTAACATGATTTAGATATAGAGTCGATGTGGGGAATAAATGATAGTTGTGAGTCAAGAATTACACCTAGGCAGCGAGCTTGCGGGGTTGGATTTATGGTCATGTTATCAACAGAAATAGAATGTCAGGCAGGAAGCTTCTGTTTTTTGGGGCGGAATATTATTAATTCAGTTGGAAATTTGTTCTTATAAGAGCAATTGGTTAACTTTTGCCACTTTAAGAGTAGTCTGTAATAGTAGTAGTAGTAGTAGTGCCCTTAGTTGGACTATTTTTACTGGTGGAAAAAAAGAATGAGTTCCAACTTTCTGTGCAGTTGACAGCATATGCACCAGCGCATTCCTCTTTTGCTTCTTTTATTCTTGGTGATATCGGAGGTATAGGATGGTGTGGTGCAGGTCAGGTGATGTATTATAAATAATCGGTTTGCTCGGTCCACCAACGCATTTCACCCTAAAATTATTTAAATTAAACATACATACATTGCAATACTAAAGTTTGCTATTTATGTACTACAATGTTGTTACCAATTACAATACATTGGAAGAACTGATAGTCAACTCAAGAACAGGTTTACAAAACAAACCACAGTGTTTCTAGTAATTTTTAACAATTTCATAATGCAGATCCAACATTTTTAAAAGTATATCATACTAAACATATTCAAGCTACAGTAAGAGGGGAACATTTTAAATTAACATGTAAACGTGAAGCTTACTAAATTTATCAGATGGGTTCCCTACATCCATATAGTTTGACTTCAAATATAGATCTAAATGTCAGGATCCGCGGCGGCCTCGGGCACCACCGCGACTCCCTTCCGGTGTCAGTGAACGTCCCGGCCGTCTCTGACGACCGGGCCGTTACTTCCGGTTTCTCGGACCCGACCGTTGTCAAGGCAACGGCCGGACGTCGAGTGTAGCAAGCGATGCGCCCCGGCAAGTGAGGCAGCTGGGCGCATGCGCTAGGATAGCCTGCGGGCTAATTAAGGTTGGTAGCGCACCTGGGATGCGTTTCAGGGCTAAGCCTTGATTGGCCAAAGTCTTAGCCTCCCTGCCATTTATAGCGTCCAGTTACCTGTCAGCTTAATCTGCTCCTGTTCCTGCCTTGTATTGGTGATAACCTGTTGGACTGCTTCCCTGTGTATGACTCCTTGCCTGGATTTGGACCCTGCCTCTGTTTCTCGTGACCCTGACCTCTGGCTTGTTTACCAACCTTTCTGTCTGCTCGTGACCCTTGACCTCGGCTTATTTATTGGAATTGCTACCTGCTGCCGGCCCTTGACCTCTGCTTGGACTTCACTCCGCTTGCCTGGGTTCTCCCCAGCTGGTACACACTTCACAACCCTCTGTCAGTCTGCGGCCCAGTCTGTCCCCACCATCAGGGGCTCCAGTGAACACCTGACTGGCGGAATAGACTCCGGGTTATGTTGTGCCGGCTAGAGTGGTTCCTAACATTATAATTGGACCAAAAAACGTTCTGGAGACGGAATTGGGATGGATGAAAGCGGAACCAAATCGACTCCATTTCAAGCCCTAGCGGGTCATGTTGAGACCCTGTACCAAGCGGTCCGGGGATTGTCCCAGCGGTTGTCCTCTCAAGAGGAGAACTCCCGGTCTACATTGCCCATTTCCAGTTCTGTTGTTGAACCCAAGTTAAACTTGCCGGACCGGTTCTCCGGAAATAGAGCCCTGTTCCGGAATTTTAAAGAAAGTTGCAAACTCTATTTTTGGCTGAAACCTCAGTCTTCTGGTTTAGAACAGCAGAGAGTTGGAATTGTCATCTCCGTCCTGCAGGGTGACCCCCAGTCCTGGGCTTTCACCCTACCGCAATCAAGTCCCATCCTGCAATCGTTGGAAGCCTTCTTCAATGCATTAGGTCTCCTCTATGATGATCCCGATCGAGTTGCCTCTGCTGAGGCTTATCTACGGGCCTTAAAGCAAGGCCGGCGCTCGGCAGAAGAATATTGCGCTGAATTCCGCAGATGGTCGTCTGACAGCGAATGGAATGATCCAGCGTTACGCAGCCAGTTTTGCTTAGGACTGTCAGAGGAGATTAAGGATTCACTTGTGCAGTATCCTTCCCCTACCTCGTTGGAGAGCCTTATGCAACTTGCTATTAAAATTGACAGGAGGATCAAGGAGAGGAGGACAGAGAAAGAGGCGTTTTCTTTTTTTTGTCTGCAGTTATTCCAGCTTCCACGGATGTTGAGAAGCCTTTGCAGTCAGGGACGTTTCGCCTCCCTCCTGAGGAAAGAGACAAGAGACGGTCACTAGGCCTATGTCTTTATTGTGGCAATAAGGGCCACTTCTCCTGCTCTTGTCCATACACACCTGAGAAAGGAGCATGTCTGGGAAAGGTCCACTTAGGATTGCAAATTGTTTCCCAAAAGAATGCTGTCCTGGTTCCCGCACAAATCACTTTCGGTGCCAGTTCCGTGGTCCTGTCGGCCTTCATTGATAGTGGAGCTGCAGGGAACTTCCTCGACATCGGATTCGCCCGTTCTGCCAGGATTCCTATGGTCAAGCTTCGTTCTGCAGTTACAGTTTGTGGCCTAGATGGGAGTCCTTTGCCTGGAGGCAAAATTGTTTGGGAGACTCCATCACTACAACTGAACATAGGAGCTCTTCATTCAGAGTCCATAATCCTCCTCCCTATCGACTGTCCGTCAGTTCCGCTGATTCTGGGTCATCCGTGGCTTTCTCGTCATAACCCTGTTGTGGATTGGGTGAAAGGAGAGATTGTCCAGTGGAGCTCTTTTTGTTCACAGTCCTGCTTGACCTTGCCACTCCTGATCCTGCAATCAGTTCCTGAGCAGCTTCCTTCTCAATACCATGAGTTCCTGGATGTGTTCTCCAAACTAGCTGCTGACTCCCTACCGCCTCATCGCGATTTTGACTGTGCCATTGAGCTGATTCCTGGGTCCAAGTTACCGAAGGGGCGCTTGTATTCTCTCTCTGGTGCTGAGATCAAGTCCATGCAAGCTTATATTGAGGAGAATCTTGAGAAGCGCTTCATCAGGCCCGCTAAATCTTCTGTGGGTGCCGGATGCTTCTTTGTGTCAAAAAAAATGGTGGACTGCGGCCCTGCATTGACTACCGGGGCCTCAATCAAATTACAGTCAAGAACACCTATCCTCTCCCTCTCATTTCAGTGTTATTCGATCAGTTAAGAGGTGCCACCGTCTTCACCAAAATCGATCTCAGTGGAGTATACAACCTCATCCGCATCAGAGAGGGAGATGAATGGAAGACGGCATTCAATACACACTACGGCCACTACAAATATCTGGTCATGCCGTTTGGCATCAGTAATGCACCTGCTGTGTTTCAAGATCTGATCAATGAAGTTCTACCGGAGTTTATTGATTGTTTCGTGGTCGTTTATTTAGATGACATTCTCATCTATTCCAAATCATTAACTATACATCGGGGTCACGTCAAACAGGTCCTACAGAAATTGCGAGAATACCACCTTTACGCCAATTTAGAAAAGTGCGAGTTTGAGGTGCAGAAGGTATTCTTTCTAGGTTACGTAATTTCTTCAGAAGGGTTCTCTATGGATCCAACCAAGGTCCAAGCTATCCTGGATTGGGTGCAACCAAATAATCTCAAAGCGGTGCAGAGGTTCCTGGGCTTCGCTAATTATTATAGAAGATTCATTCATGGCTTTGCTGATATTGTGGCTCCTATTGTCACCCTGACCCGCAAAGGAATGGATTCCGCTAATTGGTCGGCTCAAGCAATAGCTGCATTTGAAAACTTGAAAAAGGATCTTTGTATCCGCTCAGGTCCTTAGACACCCAGATCATAAAAAACATTTGTTCTTGAGATCGACGCCTTTGATGTTGGTGGTGGTGCTATATTATCTCAGAAGGACTCTCATACTCACCGTCTGCACCCATGTGCCTACTTCTCGCGTAAGTTCTCTTCGGCCGAAGCCAACTACGATGTGGGCAATAGGGAACTACTGGCAATTAAATGGGTCTTTGAGGAGTGGCGACATTGGCTGGAGGGTGCAATACATCAAATCTCTGTTATCACGGACCATAAAAACTTGCAATATATACAATCGGTCAAACGCCTGAACCCCAGACAGGCCCGTTGGTTGCTGTTCTTTACTCGTTTTAATTTCGTAATCACCTACCGACCAGGTTCTAAAAATGTCCGGGCAGATGCGCTATCTCGGAGCTTCTTGGCACACCATGTTCCAGTTACTAATCCGGAACCCATCATTCCTTCTTCCATAATTCATGCTGGGCTAACTCAAGACCTGAGCACAACACTTCAAAGGTTCCAAAGACTAGCTCCTGATAATATGCCAGAGGGACGTCTATTTGTTCCGGTTCATTTAAGAAAGGCGGTTCTTGCAGAGGCACATAATAGTAAGACTGCTGGACATCCTGGAGTTCAGAAAACGCTGGAAATTCTCTCCCGAACAGTCTGGTGGCAGTCATTGTCTGCTGACGTCAAAAGTTATGTCCTCTCTTGTGATAACTGTGCCAGGAATAAAGTCCCCAGGAGTCGGCCTGCAGGCCAATTGATTCCATTGCCCATCCCTGCGAAGCGTTGGACAGACTTATCAATGGATTTTATAGTCGATCTACCACTCTCTGCAGGACATAACACCATATGGGTGGTAGTTGACCGCTTCAGCAAAATGTCACATTTCATACCGTTACCTAGGCTCCCTAGTGCCCGAGATTTGGCTATTCTGTTTATCCAGCATATATTCCGTCTTCATGGACGTCCTACCGATATCGTGTTGGATCGTGGTTCGCAATTTATAGCACAATTTTGGAGATCCTTTTGTACCCTGCTTGGAATCAAGATTAGCCTGTCGTCCGCATACCACCCTCAGTCTAATGGGCAGACTGAAAGGGTTAATCAGTCCTTGGAGCAGTTCTTACGATGCTACACTTCCGAATTTTGTCCTTATTGCCTTGGGCAGAATTTGCCTATAACAATTCATATCACTCATCTACGCAAATCTCGCCATTCTATTGCAACTTTGGTTTTCATCCCATATCAAATACCTTGTATTCTCTCAGATCCGCTGGTATTCCGGAGATTCGTTCCACAGCTGCTGACCTCAAGGTCATTTGGAAAAAAGTGCAATCCACTTTAAGACGGGCTTCATTTTCTGCGAAAAAATTTTTGGATCGCAACCGTACCACCTGCTCCCTCAAAGTGGGCCAGAAAGTGTGGCTTTCTACACAAAATATTAGGCTCAAACTCAGACAGCCTTGCAGGAAATTGGGTCCTAAATTCATCGGTCCGTTTCTCATTGTTAAGCAGATCAATGCTGTGGCATTTAGGTTGAAAATTCCTGGGTCATTAAGGATACCAAATACGTTCCATTGTTCTTTGCTCAAGCCTGTGCTATACCCAAGACAATCCCAGCTTCCAAGTCCGCATGTACAGAATCGGAATAAGCCTCAAAGATACATAATTCAGAAGATTCTCGATTCTAAGAATGTGCAGGGCCAAGTGCACTTCCTGGTACAGTGGAGGAATAGCGGCTTGGAGGAGCGGTCCTGGGTCCCGCGAAGGAAATATAATGCTACAAAACATTTAAGAGAATTCTCCAAAAAATTTCCTAAAAAACCTGGATTTTGGGGTTCCTTGACCCCTCCTAAAGGAGGGGTACTGTTAGGAGCCGCAGTGGCCTCGGGCACCGCCGCAACTCACTTCCGATGTCAGTGAACGTCCTTCTATGATGACCGGGGCGTCACTTCCGGTTTCTCGGATGCCGAGTGTAGCAAGCGATGCGCCCCGGCAAGTGAGGCAGCCGGACGCATGCGCTAGGATAGCCTGCGGGCTAATTAAGGTTGGTAGCACACCTGGGATGCGTTTCAGGGCTAAGCCCTGATTGGCCAAAGTCTGTATATAAGGCAGGGAGGGCTTAGCCTCCCTGCCGGTTATAGCATCCAGTTACCTGTCAGCTTAATCTGCTCCTGCCTTGTATTGGTGATAACCTGTTGGACTGCTTCCCTGTGTATGACCCCTTGCCTGGATTTGGACCCTGCCTGTGTTTCACGGGTTCTTCTTTTTCTTGGTCAGATAAGGAGGCTGATATCTCTGTTCACATTTCATTATCTATTCCACTCACAATGGTACCTGACCGCTCTGTGACCAATGACCTTTGTACTGTATCATGGAATGGATAGTTGAATATTAAAATAAAGTTTACGCTGGTGTTTAGGTATGTTAAGTAATATGAACCGGATATTTTATGTTTTCTGAAGATGCATTTGGAGAGAGGAGTAAGATTACTCTCACTAAAAAAGCCCTGATTTTTTTAGGGTTATCATGGCACCCACACTTACATATAGTAGTGAAGTCCTAAAATGCTGTGACGAGTTCATGACGCTTTTTCCTGACTCCTGACTATAATATTTTCAAGGGTCAAGCCCTCTGGAAAGTTAACCCATTCTGGCTGTTTTTTTCAAGTAGCACACATATACTTGATAGCTTTATTTTTGCACGGAAAATTAAAGTTGATCTAAGACATGTTTAATATCCCAACTATAAATATGCCGTCACATTTTAAATTTACATCCCCCTCCAATGCAACATGGTTTTGCAAGGTGCAAATTTACTCCTTTTTTAAGCTTTGTTCTCTTTACTGACTCAAGTTCAATCTGTCTTACCAAACCATTGACTGACAGTAGGCTGTATTTGGACTACCTGTTTGCACTGGAAGAGATAGATAATGACACAATGTTCCTTCCAATGGTAAGGCCCTGGGTGTGTCCAGCCTTCCAATAGATCTTTACAAGCAACATGGAACGTTTTATGTTGCCAAGTTAATTGAAACCTTAATACTCTATTTGAAGCTGGCACCTAGTCTGACTCTATGGCTGAAACATTTATAGGGGTACTGTCAAAGCCGGATAAACACTCTCTTTATCTGGATCCCTATAGGCCTATATCTCTCCCCTCTCAACTTTGACTTGAAGGAGTTATTTTGAAACTAATTCACCTGGATCAAACAGGTTTTATGCCTAGAAAGTCCACCAGTTTGTATTTGAGGCGCTTATTTATTCTCATGTAGGTGACCAGTTCGAGTGCCCAGGAAACGGTGTTAGTTTCCCTTGATGCTGCTAAAGCATTTGATTCCATTGTACTTATGGGAGGTACTGAAAAGATTTGGGTTGGGTTCCATATATGTTAATTGAGTTAAGCTCCTCTATTCTGGCCAGAGTGAGTGTTAATGGCTATGTGTCCCTTTCTTTCAAACTAGGTAGAGGGTATCCTCTGTAACCTACGCTATATACTTTAGCCATTGATCCTCTTGCCTATTTAATTCTCAATACTCCCACCATTAGGGGCTTTAGGACTACTACTCGAGAGGACAAAGTGGCTCTTTATGCGGTTAATATGTTGCTTTTCCTCTTGAATGCAGAAAAAATTTTCCATGGATAACATTCTCCTGATAGTGAATTAATTTGGTGCTTATTCTGGTTTAAATATTGATTGGGACAAATTGAGTATCTTTCCAATAGGGGGTCTATGCCTGGAACTCTCCCATAGTCTGTTCCCCCCAAAGTGGACCTCCCACTTTAAATATCTAGGTAAATAGATATCTGATGATGTATGTGCCACTTAACATTCAACTCCTAATTGTCTTTCTGAAATCTAAAATTCACATGTGGCAGAGTACCTCTTTCAGGTAGTCTTATTAAAATGATAATACAGCCCAAGTTCCTTTATGTTTTGCAACAGGCATCAGATTTCCTGCCCTCTTCCCAGTTTCATAAAATTGGACAGTTCATTTCTTTCTCGGTGTGGTCCAGGTAAAGAGCACAAATAGGTTTTTCATGTAAATCCAGGAACTCCAGTGGTTTCGCCTTGCCAAACCTTAAGTAAAAAAAAAAAAATCACAACGCTGAATGTTGATACCCCACTATCCCAAAATATATTCCTAATCTGTATATAAACACATATTAATGTATGACATTACAGTGAATCCACGGAACACTCATTTATTGCAAATTACATAGAAATCACAAAACAACACAATATCCACTATTTCCTATGTATGAATAAATACATTCTGACCAGTGCACTGATCTATACTTATCTAAAAGGTTTAAATAGGATGTAAATGAAATGATCACCTCAATCTCCTATTATATATGTCGCAGGTCCCCATGTTACACCCTCAACCCAAAAATCAATACAGTATTGTAATATAACCACTAGTGGTTAACAGTGAAATCCACTTGATGTAGGTCCTCACAGTAGGTGGTAGTCACTTTCAGGATACTGACTACCCCGACACAGAACAAAACGACATGAAGATTCCTAATGAAGACTACAGTGACCTGTGAAAAAACTTACCGGAATGCAGAAGAGTTCACATCACGACTCCCTGTCTTGCCGGCTGCAGAAAATGACGTTATGAGGAAACGCGACTTGGCTTAGAGCGGCGATGAAAGGACCCGCCTGTCATTTATGTTAAGTACTATTTTAGGGGTTAAGGTTAGGGTTAGGGTTTACCCTAACTCCAAACCCTAATAATCCTATTAGGCTTTGTCGAAGAAGGAGGAGGTTTATTCACACAAATTGAACAATTGGGCTTATAATTATTGACTAATTACCTGTGGCCAGTTTCACTTCCTTTAATTGATCCAGTCCCTATTTAAAGTCCATCTGGGAATTCTTCTGGAAGTTTTGAGAAAGTCCCACTATTGGGACGAAACGCGTCAGAAACAGTTGATTACTTCTACTAACATCTATGTATCTATCAGTGAAGCCAAAAACTCTGTAATAGGAACAACACAGTTCTCAGTTGTTTCCCGACAGCCAATATTATAGGTGCACCTATGAAAACCATTGGAACTAACAGACAAGGAAACACGGCTACACGAGTGAGTTATTGGTTTTATATCCTAGCAGTGAAGTCCTCGTAGACTCATACTATGACTATTCTATCTATCCCTCTGGAGGGTCTGCTCTATTCGTGGGTGCCGGTAAGAACTCATTCCCCCCTCGGGGTAAAATCTTTGAAAGTTCTAGTGCCGTCTGGATAAGTTTACACTTTAGTTGCAGCTTTTAAATGTATTTACATCGCCCCCCCCGGCCCTAAACTACCTTAAGAGTCATCCAAATTTTAACAATGAAAATAAGTGTAGTCTAATAAAGTATAATCCTGCATTTGAAAAAAATAATAATAATGCCATTTCATAATTTTTTTTAATAGGTTTTGCAATTCAAGAACAAGATCCTAGGCAAAGAGGGTATGACATGGTACTAGATACCATGTCCGAAGGAAGATCTGGAGTTCCATCAGAAAAGCCGTGTCTGTGGTACGTGGCATCCCTCGCAATGAGGAAACTTGTAAGAAGCGGATTTGTGATTGACGAAAAAGTACCAAGGCGAAGATTGCAAAGACATCCCGACTGTCTGATGATAAGAAGAGACACAAGGGCACCTAGAAGAAATGGCAGGAGAAGTTGCGCGATGACCTGAACACATCGGATGAGGATGTTTCTCCTGTGAGAACTCAAAAAGGAAAACCGAAGTCCCATGGTAAGGTTTTTACTATGTAATTTAGAGTGCATAATTTAGGCATACTGTTCACCGCACCACGTTTCCCAACCTTTCACACAGTACTCAGTTGTTTTCCCCAAATTAAAAAATGTTGCCTTCTTTATCAGGATTCAGCAGGATTAGCTCCGCTCTATGGCACGGACACTGGCTTTGCACTCCGCTTGAAGCATTTGCTTTATTGCCCCGAACGAAATTCCAGATGGCTTTGAAGAATTGAAAATACATATACCCGAAAATGCAGAACCGGTCATTAATTATTTGAAGAAAATGATGCCCTTGTTAGACGACGCTGAAGAACCCCGTAGCCAATCTACAAGAACAGCACCACTGCCCCCCCCCCCCCCCCCCCCCCCGAATGTGGTCGGTGCATGAAAACAACAGGTTGGGCATTCCGAGAACAAATACATTTTAAGGTTGGCACCGACGATGGAACAGCATATTGGGCGAGAAGAAGTTAGGTGTGTACAATCTGATCACCTACCTCATCATTAAAGAACAAAACACCAACAAAGCCCAAATTCAGAAGATGACTGGCAACACTGGAAGGACACCGCCACGAAAGGAGCAAAAAGAATGTGAAACTGCATTACAAAGATGCATCGGCCAGAGGGAAATAGTAGACCTCATGACATATTTAAGAGGGGTCACCTACCACTTCTAAACAAGTTGGACGTGAAAGTTAAAAATATGTAATACAAGCTGCCCACCTGCGAATTGCCCGTAAGTCTGCACTTAGAGCAATGTCTGAGCATGAACAATGTTGACCGATAGGTGCCCAAAATGACCCGCCGAGTGGTGTTTTTTGGCTAAAAATGTTGTTTCTCCTGTAGGTAATCGTGTGCCTGAGGTGGTCTTCAAACAAGTGTGGATGTCAAGCTGCCCTCCCACGAATTGCCTGTAAGTATGCACTTATAGCAATGTCTGAGAACTGTGCTACAACATGTTACAAACCACTTTTTAATGCTAGTTTTATATTAACTGTGACCTTTCTCTACCTAGGAAATAAAGGACATGTTGTATGCAAAGAAGAGGAGGGTGCTGAATAAGAATAACCTCAATTGAACAATTGAAAGAATCTATAAAATTCCAGGGATGAAAAGTATTTAATGACGAATTTACATTCCTAAATTTTAAACTAAATTGTGTGTTTTCATCTTTTTGGCTTATAGGGAGAAAAATATGCAGCAAATAAGCAAGTGTCTTTAATATTACATTAAAGGATTAATATACATGGAGACGAATATGAACATAGAATTATTTTGGACGACAACCAGGGTGATTATATGTATTACATTTGACTATGAAAATATAATATTTTTTTTGCACTAAGATTATTTAATTTTAAAAACATTACCAGTAGTAGGACAGATATTACATTGGATAAGGATTAGGAGTTTGTCTTATATGATTCAATGTACAATAAAGAAGAATAACATGGTTATTATAATCTCTATTCCATCCAGAAAACAAATACAAAGACAAAACTGGGTCCATCACTGCTCTCCATGAAGATAACTGGCATATCGTGGAGTGATGGTATGGGGCCTTTCAATTCCTAATCAAATGTAAGTACTTATCTTGTAAGGGCTATGAAAATGATATAACATATATTTTTGTAGTTATGGTTAAAAATTTGAGATGTTTTTTTAAACAGGAAATTTACATTAAAGTGTGTCTAGGAATATTGTTATTTTCTATATAGTTTCTTATGCTAACAATGTCCTTTTTTTTTTCAAAAATACAGTGGAAATGAAGAATTGAGAAGAACAGATTTATATGGCCAATCTTTGGATGTGATCTGTGACTTGTACATGAACAACATTAAACATACTGTTTTTAATAATGACAATATTAATAATTAAATTACCACATATATAAAATAATGTGTCTGTGCAATGCTTATGTGAGAAAATGAACTATGTTTTAAATAATAAAAAATTGGTTGTATGTAAAACAGTTAAAAAAATGTAAATGTAAAAATAAGAATTATTATAACATGTATATAACAGTATTGCACAATATGATTAAAAATGGTTGAGAATATAATAAAAAATATATTTATTCTTTAAAATATTTACATTACAAGGTATACATCAATTTGCTTTCATTTACATCTGAATTAATCTAAACATAGACAATTATACATCATAAACGGCAGCAGTTACAATAAAATATTGGTTATTAATAACAGCTCCTCCAAGAACAAAAGATTAATGTCTAATTAAATACCAATTATGAAAATAACGAAACATCTGATCTATTATTGGTATTAAAAACATACTAACTGGTGTAATGCTTTGTGAGTATGACAGAAAAGGGTAGTAGCAAACAGGCTACAGAATACATGACAACATATAGTAATAACAAACATGGTCGGGAAAAGTATATATGTTCACCTAAGTTCAAATTTATGTAAATTACTATGGCCCTAACACCTTTGATTGTGAATAATAAACTGTTAAAAAAGATAGAGACTAATGTTTGATAAAGCTAAAATATCATGTAGTAATTGGATACATATGGAATTACATAACTTAATGATATCGATTTCATGCTTACCGTTTTCATACTACTTTTTTTGCGTGAGTAAATGGACTTTTTATTTTTATTAATAGATTATCAATTTGGATTTGTTTGCAAAAATAATATGTAGGGTTTATATCTCAGTAGTGATTTTTGATATAGACATTAATGTTCTTTCGTTAATATTGGATGTAGGAATATTGTAGTAATTTAGGTTTTGAAGTTATTATTTCAGAGTCATTTTTATTTTGGTAGGCATTTATGCAGTGTAGGTAATATTTATTGTTGGATATTTTTTTGTAGTGATTTTTATATTTGTCGGAAATATTTCTCAGTAGGCATTTCTTGTGTAGACATTTAGCACTGTCATCCACCTTTATTGTAGTAATTTATGCTATCGTTATTTAAAATTAGTGGGTATTTTATATATGCCGTTATATTATGTGGAGGCATAGCTAGCATCTGTTTTACATCTCGCCTACTATGTAGCTGTCACGATAATGTACTTGTAGTCATTCTTGTGTAGTTTTGATTGGTTGTCGTCATTTTCAGCGCAATTAATTCGCACCCAACCCTTTTGAAATGTGTATGCCAAACTATAACCAATTCCATAGTATAAGTTTAGTCAATGCAGTGTAAAAGGGGGTAATCTGCGAATGGAGTCATCCAGAGGAATTGTCTGAGATATTTAGATAAGGGAATCATAGTAAATTGAACTAAAATATAAGTGAGGACAGGAACATATAAATGATCAGGATAATTGCTTAAAGCTAGGAATATATAAGTTTTAGTGATGGTAGCATTACCTACCAAAATTACACCTTGACGATTTTGTAGACAACATAGATATATTTATTTGAGGAAGTATAAGAACTTAGTTGATGGAATTAACACAAACAACATCATACTACTAACTTATATGGTGACTGCGTACTGATATAATTGCCAGATATACTCTGCTGTTGCTGTGCCTCAAAAAAATTAAAAGGTTCATTTAATATTTCATCTATTTCCATCATTCAAGTTTCAGTACAGTTTAAGTTTCTAAAAGTTTGGTAAGTCAGCCAGGACAGGATACTACTGAGCTGGGTAAGACTGTACTACGTGTTGGGGGATGGGTGCTCTGGCCAAAAGCTGGGTGGCATCTGAACAGAACTTATCTACTTTGTGATCTAGATGACCAGATTTTTCACCAGCTTTTGAAGGTTAGATGTAAGGTTGAAACATACATAACACAATTCTGCATGCAGGTTTCCATCTTTCATTTTTGAATCATAAAATAGCATCCCATGATAGAAAATAGCCAACAACTTTGCAACACAAAGAGGCATATCAGGGACTGACTAAAAAAATACTTACTTAGTTAAAGTAATCAGGAGTCATGCATCTTTTTACGTGAAGGAAGGGAGATTGTGTGGTAGAGACTGCACTTACTCTTCTCTGATCTCAGATGTGCTGGAGCAGTGACCTCCCTGCATTGTATGGAGGTTACGTGATGTTGACGTTACCAGCTCCATTCAAAAAATAAGGTCCAGTTAAGTTCTTTTTCTCTGTTTTATGAACATTACAGCTTTACCTTTTGCCGCAGCTTTTATTTGTATATTAATGCTTTTTAGAGGCTGATGGTGCTACTGCCATACGTACTTCCCCCACCTATAACTACAATTGTCATTTCACTACCTTATGTATCAAGTCTTACTCACACCTCCTTAATTGTAAGCTCACTTGGGCAAGACAATATTTACCTTCTGTTTCATGTCACTGTATGCAAGTTGTTTGTTTAATTTGCCATCTATGTACAGCGCTGATTAATGTGTCAGTGCTCTATAAATAAAACATAATCATGATGCTAGAATGATAGGCAGCTGCTATAAATGTATGGTTTACCTATGCCATCGCACCTGTTTTATTCAGTCCGTGATCCCTCAGCCACCCTCTTGCCCCCTGCTCCTTAATTTGCCTAATACCAACTTATTTTGGGGGTTTTCAAATTTCTGTGGTAGTTCTCTGAAGAGGTGAGGTATCAGTGTACACTTAAAAGTACTATTATAACATTTAATTAAATAGAAAAAAAAATTACAAGCTTTTCTGCAAATACAATTTGTGTCATTTATGAAAATTAAAATATTGTACATTGGATATGATATATGTAATGTGAACGGCAGTAGACCAACACTAAGTGTATTAATGAAAGTAACAGTAATAAACTTGCAACTAGTTTTCATCTGTTTTCCTAACAAGTCCCTCATGGGGAATGGCCGCAGTTGCATGTGTGTAATTAAATCTCCTCGGCACCTGAACATTTTATATTACGTAAACATATTTATTTAATGATTATTTCCCTGTTTAGAACTAAATCAGTGGAGACATCTAATTGGCTCTTGACACAAAGCAAATGTTCTTACAAAATATTCCTCATTGTATTATTGTACATTGATAGCTTTCATAATAAGGAAATGATGTTGATGGTTGTATTGATGATTGTAAATGTATTTTCATCTTTTGTTCATTAATCTTACATTTAAAATATGACATGTCCTAACAATCATTTGTTTTCGGTATTTTTTTAAAACTATTGTTGCCTCAGTCACGATTTATTAACATGCATATTATTTATATATTATCCATATAAACTGTTGTGTAATATTTTTTTCTGAAACAATGATGTCAATCTTCCCTGGTTATAAATAGTGCGAGTTAAACATATTCATTTAAAAATGATCAGACTTGTCAGATAAAGGTAAAGCACTACTAAGAAAGAAAAGACAAAGGGTAAATGAGCTGTTAAGGAAACCATACCTAGCCCCAACCCAAGCATCGATTTGTGACATCATCCATAAAATGACATGACAATTGTGTCTGGGTTTAAACTTGGAGCTTCTGCCTCTGGAGACTACTGCTATGCCGACTGAGATATTCTGGCTGCTGGACAGCTCCCTGCCTTTACTTTGTGTTCTAGCTCAGTTTTGCTGATCTCCTGATGTTCCACCATGTTCTAGCTCCACCAAGCCTGTTGCTGCATTCTTCCTCGAATTCAGATTGTGCTCAACTACATCTCTACCTGAACCCTTTGTCTTATATGCATCACTATATACTGAACCCAGCTGCCATTGACCATTGTTTGTTACATTATCCTCTAGTGGCCTGCCTTCCTTTTTGCCACTGGACTCCAATTCAGTCTCAGGACAGTTACAAATATAAGTTGTGTCACTAAAAAAAAAATCACACACAAACAGTATATTTTAGATCACTGACTTCACACAATCTCTTGACATTAATGATACATCTGCATACATACAATCGAAATTATCAAAGGAATACATAGAAAAGAAAATATAGAATGCATACAAATAAAAGTATATAATTGAAAATATATCTTGTATGGTAGTTTTCAATATACAGTTTCATATACACAAATATCATGTATTAAATAAAAAATATCTTTTAAGTCTGCAAAGCTGTCACTCAAACTATGACCGATTAAAAAGAGAAGCACCTGCCTCTTAACATGGGAACCCGCCGCAGAAGGGTGAAAGGCAGCATCGTGGACATTTTGGACCTGAATTATTAAAGCATTCAATCTGAATGCCAATGTTCAGTATTACACACATACATATTTAGGCTTTGCATACTCCCAAATTCATCAAGACACAGGTCACAAGAAACATAGCAAAGTCATTTATATAATGTAAAAATTATCGTGGCATACCACTGTGTCTAACTACGGAAGTGTCACGCTACCGAATACATGGCACCCATACATTCCAGTACGCTATGCATTTGCATTGCCTGCTTGTTATAAATAGGATGCCTGAGCTTATTTTGCAGTGGAGCTCTTAAAAGCTGATTTTGTATCATCTACCAGGGTTTTGGTTTTATATGAATCCCTCACTGTACAGATGACAGACCCTTCAAATAGGTGACCAAATAACACGCTGAAAGGTTGCGTAGGGGTGTAAAATTTATGGAATTGAAAATTATATTTACACTTATATGTATATTTTATTTACATGTTTCTTTGGGTTTGCAGCCATGGAGTATGCTTGTGCTTGTAGTACTACTTAATGGCAGCTTGGCTATCCGGAACCTGCAGTGCGTCAGGGTCAAAATACTTTAATGCATTATAGTATTAATATTACCCAACAAACATCTCCCAGGAGGGTGGGAAGGGCCATAGTGCTTTAAGCAATGGGGTGGGTACTCATGGGGGGGGGGGGGGGGGGGGGTTGGACGGCCACATCTCACTTGGGAATGCTGCTCAGTATTGACTACTCTGAGGTTGGTTGCCATTATGGCAGGGGGGCCCTATGCTGTGGGAGGCAAAGCCTAGTGCTGGTAATAGTGAAACCAGGGTCAACCTACGCTGGATGGCCCCCAAGTTTTTGTTGGCAGCCTAGAAAGGAACTAGCACTAGAGTTGGTTAAGATGTTTAGGGCCCCCACTATTTTGTGTTTTTTATTTGTTAAAAACTTTGTCTGTACAAATGTAATGATTTGTGGCAATATTGTGACTGTATCTCATATGATAATGGCTTAAGGGCTTTGAGCCCATAATAGTGTGTGGAAAGCAAACGATTACCTCATTCAATGCACCTCGTTCATCTCGTGCAATGAGTTCATCAAGAAGATCCATCTATTCTCCTTCTGTAATAGCATCCTGTCTGCATCACCTTCGCTTATCCACATCCTTACTCGTTCAATACCAAAAAATGTGAGATGGCGAAGGTCAACGCTATGCATCTTAAAAAAGTGCTTTGCTACTGGAGATATCTGTCTTAAACTTTCTTTATCTCTTGAGACATTATAAATGCATCCTACATGCTCCAAGATGTGACTTTTTAAAATGCAGCCAGTTTTACCTATATAAATTAGATTGCAAGGGCATGTCATGAGACAAATAACCTTAACTCCTTTTGTATTGCAATTTATGAATTCCTGTATTTTATGTCTACTGCCAAGCTTGTCAATGAAATCGAAGGTCTTTTTAATGAAAGGGCACACCTTACACTGTCCCTATCTCTATGAGCCGTTGACTTTCTCCTCTCTTTTTCATTCCACAAAGTGGCTCTTGACTAATCTGTCACGGAGGCTATGTGCATGTCTCCAGCTAAAACTAGCTTTGTCACTAAGATTCTTCTTAAGGGTATCTACAGAGAGTAATATTGGCCAGTGTTTTTGGACAACATGCTAGAGAGTTTGACATTCCTGGCAGAAATCACTGAAAAACCTAACACTGTCAGTTTTGTTTACAGTTTTTTTTAGGATATACAATTTTGTTTCATTCCTTGTGTTGCACATTCCTCAGAGCACTTCTGACCAATTTTCTCCCGTAACCTTATTCATATAAATCTCTCACTTAACTCACTGGCTCTAATATTGAAGTTCTGTATATTGGAACAAATTCTTTTCATCCGCAGGAACTCACCTTTTGAAATATTATTAATGGTTGAAGGAAAATGGAAGCTCTCAAAGTGAAGTATACTATTTGTGGCAGTGGCCTTTCTGTACAGATCTGTTTCAAGAAGGCCATTGGGGCCCCTCTTGATTGTTAGGTCCAAGAAATCCATCTGTTCCCTACTCATAGAATAGGTCAGTTTTAGATTGTTCTCCTTATTATTGAGAAGGTCTATGAATTATTTAAAGCTATTTTCACTGCCACTCCATAGAATTAGGACATCATCTATGTAACGGGCCCATATAAGAATCATATATGTGTATACTTTGAGGTTATCATGGAATACGGTCTCCTGCTCCCACTTGCCCAAATAGAGATTGTCAAAAGTGGGGCCACAAGCTGTCCCCATCGCCGTGCCCTGTGTCCAGAGATAAAATTTATTACCAAAAACAAATACATTTTTACTAAGAACAAAACCTAGCAAAAGTATCAAAAAATCGTTAAAGCAGTTATTGCCTTATGTTTGCAAGTACTACTTGACTGAGTGAATTCCGATCTTGTGTATAATACTTGTGTACAGAGACTCTACATTGCAGGTGGCTAGCCAAGTGTAATCATCTATCACTACACAGTCTAACATTTTTTAAATCTCTGTGGTATCTTTCACATAAGACGGGAGGGTCGGAACGTGTTTGCGGAGATGAAAATCAAGGAAAAGGCTAGCCTTTTGTGTCAGGCTGCATATTCCAGACACTTATCAGTCGCCCTGGTGGGTTCAATTTGTTTTTATGAACCTTCGGTAAGAGGTACAGATTTGGAATTTTGGGATATTCAACCGTAAGAAAACGGGATTTATACTTACGATAAATCTTTTTCTCTTTCATCCATCTGGGGGACACTCCTTAACCATGGGGTTGAGTCGGGGGGAGGAGTCTGGCACCCAAAGAGTTAACTTTTTTCAGCTGACAGCATATAACCCCCGCCAATTCCCCACATACCTCAGTTTGATTACAAAAGCCATTAGGAAGATAGACCAATCAACCAAGACACACCACTCAACAGAGAGGGGAGTGGAGAAAAAAGAAAACACTGAAAAAGACGGGGGGGGGGGGGGATCGCAGTGTCCCCTAGATGGACTCAGAGAAAAAGATTTATCGTAAGTATAAATCCCATTTTCTCTTTCATCCATCTGGGGGACACTCCTTAACCATGGGGACTTACAAAAGCAATCCCTCTGAAGGGTGGGACCGCTCTGATCTCCTTGCACGTAGAACACTACGGCCAAAGGAGGCATCCCCAGATGCAAATATATTAATTTGGTAAAATTTTGTAAAGGTATGTATCGAGGACCAGGTGGCTGCCCTGCACAGCTGGTCCGCCGTGGCTCCATTACGAGCCGCCCAAGACGCCCCAACTGACCGGGTAGCATGGGCAACAATACGGTTCGGCACAGGGAGATTAATACGAACATAAGCCTCCCTGATAGTCAGGGTAAGCCATCTGGCAATAGTTTGCTTAGATGCTGGCCATCCCCGTTTGTGTTGTTTGGCTTTTCCAAATAAAGACTCTGTCTTACGTATCTTTGCAGATCTCTTAACATATATACGTAATGCCCTCACTAAGTCCAAATATTTATATGTCTTTGTTCCAGGAGTCTGAGGCTCTTTACTGGAACAACTATATCCTGATTAATATGAAAACCTGAGACCACCTTAGGGAGAAAGGACGGAATAGTCCTTAAAACTGCTCTATCCTCATGAAAAACCAGATAAGGTTCTTTGCAGGATAAAACTCCCAGCTCCGAGACCCTTCTGGCCGAGGCAATAGCAAGTAGGAAGACTGTCTTCCATGTCAAGAACCGCCACTCTGCTGAGAGTAAAGGTTCAAAGGGAGGCTCCTGCAACATGCTAAGGACCAGATTAAGATCCCAAGGCTCCGCAGGATGCACGTAGGGCGGCTGGATGTGAAGCACTCCCTGTAGAAAGGTCTTAACATCCGGAAGCTCCGCCAGCCGCCTGTGGAAATACACTGACAAAGCAGATACCTGAACCTTTAAGGTTCCAAGTTTAAGCCCCGCTTCTAAACCACACTGTAAGAAGGCGAGAAAGCTAGCCAGACTAAAGGTTTTAGAATTGTAAGACTTCTTCTTACACCACTTAATATATATATGCCAAATACGGTGGTAAATTCTGGCTGAAACTGGCTTCCTGGCATTCAGGAGAGTCCCTATTACACCCCCCGAGAACCCTCTCGCTCTCCACAGACTGGATTCTAGGGCCCTGCCATTAAATACAGCTGGTTCAGCCTCTGACACAAGAACTGTCCTAGGGTCAGGCGATCTCTTCACAGCCCTACTGGCAGTACCAGAAAGACTGGACGATCCTTCGGACTGACTCTCCACAGGACCCTGTGGGGCAGGTTTTACCTGCAGCCCCAAGGCCTTGCTAGGACGTCCACTACCAGTGGATCCCTTGTTCTTGCGCAAAACTCTGGGACTTTCCTGTCTCTTGTTCGGTTTTTCTCCAGCAACCACCAGCTGAGGACCTACCTCCTCCACTGGTACCTCGAACATGGGAATGCTCCTCTGGGGTGAAACCCTGCTCAGGGTAAGGTCACGAAAGATGTCACCATCTTTCCCAGCAGCTTCAAAGACCTGGCTACTGACAGCCTCTTGTCTGACAGGATCCTGCCTGTCCATTCCATCTAGGACCTCAACTTGTCCTGTGGAGACAACATTCTGCTGTATATTAAGTCCCTCACTCGTCTCAAGAAAGTCCTTCTTAGACAAGGGATTCTCTGTGACCCTTTCAGACTCCAGAGGTTCGGTCATAGACTGAACAACCTGTCTGGCCTTAGTACCCCGAATGGGTGTGACTAAAACCTTTTCCCCTACTGGAAATTGTAAGCCTTTATAGCTTTGTTTAAAAGAAGCAAATCGACAGCCCTGAGCCCTTTCTGATTTGACAGAAGCCAGCGAGGTAACTTTTTTCAAAACCTGGAGGTGAGCTGGTCCCATGAATACTATCACGATATTCTGGGCCTACTCGTCTACTGAGGACCCTGTCTGCTGCTGGCCAAACCCAAGCAGCCGTCCTCCCACCCCACTCTCTGTAACCAGAGGTGGGTGGTAGTCATGCTGCTGGTCTATCCGGCAGCTTGGCGGAAGAAGCTCTCCACGCCACAGGGGCAAAGGATGACCTTCCCCTACGAGACTGTCTCCTGGATTCCACGGCCCCTGGATTGGTAGTCTGGCCTCTGCCAGACCCGCCCCCATAAGGAGGTTGTCTGAAAGAACTAAACCTAGGCCTAGCCCTAGGTTTTGGAGTATTTACAGGCAAGGACGACTTCTTGCCCCCTGAAGCCTGTAAAGTCCAAGAGTCTAATTCTGGACCAAATAGCATCCCACCCATATACGGGATGATTCTAATGATCTTTTAGACTCTGAATCCGCATTCCAAGCCCTTAACCATAACGCCCTTCTAGCTACTACAGCTGTAGCTGAGATGGACGAAGCTATGGAGGCCGAATTATGGGCAGCTTCATATACATAGCCTGCTGCCTCCCTTAGCTGCATGGCCAGAGGCAGTAAATCTGAATCCTGCAAGGCAGACTCTAACTGCCCTGCCCAGACTTCCATGGCCCTAGCTACCCAGGTAGAGGACAATGCTGGCCTGAGGCTAGTACCGGCGGCCGAGAAGATCGACTTCAGCAGGGACTCTAGTTTCTTGTCAGTCACGTCCTGTAAGGTCACTGACCCTGGTACAGGTAGTGTAGTCTGACGAACCAATCTCGCCACAGGTGCATCCACCTTTTCCACCTGTTCCCAACGGGTCATATCCTCCTCCTGAAGGGGATACAGTAAGCCAAACTTCCTTGGCATAGAGAACCTCTTATCTGGATATTTCCAAGAGGCCTCTGCAATATCCCTCAACTCAGCTGAGGGAGGGAACCTGACCACCTGCTTAGAAGCCTTCTTAAAGAGGGACCGGTCCAAGGACTTCGTCTCCTCTACTTCAGCAAACCCCAGGGTCTGACAAACTGCTCTTACCAGATCGTCCATACCCTGGTGCCTAGCGTTTCCTCCTGACTCTATAATGGACACATCTGAATCGTCCAAAAATTCCCCCTCCTCCTCTGAGGAACTCTCAGAGGCTGACACTGACCACAGCGCTTTAGCTGTTTGTCTACGTCTTTTAACACTACGCTTGTGTCTGGGGTTCTCCAGTAGATGGGTAAGCCGGTCCAGGCCTTTAGCCACCGCTGACCAACCCACCTCTCCTATCTGGGAGAGGGCTGGGGAGGGAAATAAACCGACCCCTGGGGAAAATGACTCATCTGTCATTCCTGCTGTTATACCCTGAGAAGCCACCGATGTAGATAGGATCTCAACTGGTTTAGAGAACAGACCTACAAGGGTATTAACTCCCTGTGTTAAGGCGGCCGCCCACTCAGGAGGATCTACCGTTATGGTGGAGGTGTCTATAGGTTGTTTCACAGGAGCCACGGTGCAGGCCGCACAGATACCCCCTGATCCAGCCGTTCACTTGTTAATTTAACATTACATTTTGAACAAACATTATGTTTGGTACGTGTTGTTTTGCTTTTATCTGCCATTACAAGATAAGAAAACTGAATCACGTTTCAAAATTCACAAACACTTCTCCAATTTATCAGAAAATACAGATTAGGTTATTTAACATATCATAGTATTTCTGATTTAAATAAGACAGGCTTGGAGAACTCTATAGTTTTCACATAAACAACAGTTCTCTCAACACATCATTTGTCTTATGATATACATGTCTACACATGCATTTCCCACATACACACAGAAGAGAAAATAAAAGTGATACTCAGCGGTGAAGATATGTGTCAACAGTGCACTGCTCCTCCAATGACTGCTGCCACTGTCCTCCTTTTGAAGCTTGGCGCCAAAAGGGATCTTCCACGCGCTCACTCAGCGGGGGGGGGGGGAGCGGTGTTCCTCAAACACATTCCCCTTCCACTGGCTCTACTTCTGTGTTATTTACTTTAACAGCGTTTTGCCCTCTCTGTTAACTTAGGGGAAAACCTGTTAGAATGTGTTCCCCGCTAGCGCTATCAATAGCGCGCCATCCTCAAGAAATCACTGCCATCCCATGGGAGGAGGAACTTGGTATACTCCAGCTGGCTTCCGGGGAAACTCAGCAGTAAAGGCGCTTCCTGCCTAATGGCAGCACCCGTCCTGCATCAGCGAGGAGAGTCTCTTGCTGACTGCTTACCGCTGTGAGAAGCGTTTCATCCCTCTCTGTCAGCGGGGCCGCACTCCCCGACAGGCGCTTCTCCCACGAGTCAACTACGTTGTGCACGGAGCCTCTCGCCGCTATAAAAAAAAAAAACTGCCAAAGAAAGGAAAAAAACCTATTACCAGTGAACTCTATTCATTGTCTCTCTGGAGCTCTTCAGGTGCGACCTTCTTCCAAGGGCACCCAATTCAAACTGAGGTATGTGGGGAATTGGCAGGGGTTATATGCTGTCAGCTGAAAAAAGTTAACTCTTTGGGTGCCAGACTCCTCCCCCCGACTCAACCCCATGGTTAAGGAGTGTCCCCCAGATGGATGAAAGAGAAAATCTAATTCGGTTTTAATGATTGTACCTTCATCATAACTCCCTTTGATAATAAATTCATATTGATTGTTGAAATCCTCTATTGGGTTATTAAACAGAAGTTTATAACTGGACCTGTCTCCAAGTTGACTGAGGACCTCTTTTTTATACAGGTTGATTGGCTAAAGAACTACGTTGCCCCCCTTATCTGATAGCATGATGACAATATCTTCTCTTTCTTCCATCTCAAGGAGAGCTCTCCTTTCTTGTCTGGTCAAGTTGTCAGTATAGATCTTTGGGTTGTCCAGAACATATTTGTCAAGATCTTTTGAGACTAAAGTTTCAAAAAGCTGTATCTGTGGGCATAGGATTATCGGTTGGACAGAATTTGGATTTACGCCTACATATTCTGCGTGCGTTGCTAGCATTTTCACCCGTTTAATCATCCTGTTTTAATAAAAGTTGTTGCAAATTTTAAAAAGCTTGATTTTCTATCTCACTATTTGGAGAAATTTTAAAAGATAGAGTATCCTCAACTCATTGACCTTCTATTTCATTATTAGGAGAAACCGCAGAGGGTGAGGGATGCTCCTACTCAGGGGTCTGGGGATAATACAATTGAAAATCCAGAGGATAAAAGATCCTCCTCTGTAGGATTTTTGTCAAAGAATTTCATCAACCTGAACTTACTCGTGAAAAGACAAAGGTCCTTCTCCCAAATATATCTATCAAACCTACTTTTGGGAGAGAAGGACAAGCCTCTAGCTAAAAGGTCAACATGAATATCTGACAGAATTCTATCACATAAATTAATAATTTTGAGGGATTCATTCTCATTTATCTCCTTCTTACTGGGCACCTGCTGGGCCAGTAATTCTGCTTCCAGCCCCATTGTTCCCATTTCTAAGTTACGGCCTCCTACGGATTGGCCTGGTACTTGGTTTCCTCCCAAATCTTGAGTCCCCAAGGGGTTCCCTAAAAAATTAGCCGAGGAAGAAGATGGATATTTCTTATCCCTGTTTACGTTCGTGTCTCACGTCTTTCACCATCAAATATTTTGTTGTCGGAGGACTCACAACTAGTTGTACAGCCGTGTTTATTTTTACCTCTCTGAACTTTTTTTGTTGTTTCTCCATCTAAAGATATTTTCCTCAGTGAAATCTCTCATATCTCTTATAAATTTACTCTTTCTTATCCATGATGGTTCTCTCAAACTCATCAAGATCCTTCTTATGTCCTTCATAGCTCTTAAGGAATCCCTACACTTTTTCGAATTCCTTGAGTTAATGATGCCATATCTTTAGTATAAACATCGTAAATTAGTGTATTGTATTTTAGTGTGATCTTTAAAAGATCCTTTGAGGACTTTAGCAGGACATTATCCCACTCTGCTTTTAATTCTATGCTAGCAAGTTAGTCATAGGCAGGAAATATCTTGGTGTAAACCCCTTGGAGTAATTTTGAGTTGTGGTCATTTTCCACAAGGTTCTAGTTTGTTTTCGTATTAAGATTTTTAAGGTTATCAAACCATCCTTCCACCTTTCATTCATTCAGTATATTTTCTCCTAAGATTACAACGTGAAACATATGAGAAGTTGATGTGCCAGATTCTCTTTATTAACTGACTGCTCATCACATAATTGGTCTGTGTCAGTTGGGTAATATTTGTTTCCTGATTGGCTCAGACAGAGGTATCACTTTACTGAGAATGCACTAATGAGGGGTTTCCCCCAGCTCATTAAAGCAGGTTTTGGCACGAATTGATCAATGACCATAGTATTCCTCAATAACATTAGCCTTTATTTTGAGCGTTATTTATCATAAGTAATTGTGATACACTTAATTCAGTTAATTAGTTCGCTTATAACGGCAGAGATACTTAAGCTATCATACGCTTTCAGTCAGGGTGTCACATGCCGGGTGATCGGGCGGAGAACGCGATCCCCGTAGAATTACCTGCTCCGCTCCGTCCTGGGCACAGCCATCTTGGATATGGGTCTGCGCATGTGCAGACCCATCCTCTGGAAAAGCAACGGGAAAAAAAAACACCTATTGGGCAGACAAATTGGCTCTAAATTTAAAAGGCACCACCCCTGGACATCCGGTGCCTGTTCTTTTAGTCATCTTCCTGGTGCTAGACATGGCTCCCTCCTTGTGTAGATCCTTGTCTGCAGAGCTGACGCTCCATCCCCTGTTCCAGTGTGATAACCTGTTCATCCGCAGAGCTAACTACCCTCTCTACATTTCCTTGCTTACCATCTCAGCTGTTCTTCCCTTCATTGTGAATCGTGACAGTAAGAACAGGCCAAAAATACTTACAATGTCGAAACCCAATGTGGCACCATCCACTAAGAATATGCTCCAGCATTTGCTCAAACGTGTAGAACAACAGGATGCAATTCAACGTCAACTTCTACAGTGCTTTCAGAGTCTTGCGGCCCGAGTTGACTCCTTGCAAGCACCACCTGCGGCCCAGGCTGTGAATCCTCCATCTCCCATTGCTCCTACCTCTACTTCTATCCTGTGGATTCCAACTCCAACCAAGTTTGATGGAAACCCCAAAACCTGTTGTGGCTTCCTGAACCAGTGTTCAATACAATTCGACCTCCAGTCACAAAATTTCCCAACCCAGTGATCTAAGGTGGCGTACCTAATCTCTATTATCCGGTCAGGCCTTAGCCTGGGCCTCTCCTCTCTGGGAACGTGATGATCCACTCCTGGCGGACAGTGCAGCCTTCATCGTTGAATTTTGTAGAATATTTGATGAACCTGGAAGAGTCACCACGGCTGTATCCAAGATCCTCCACCTTCGCCAAGGTTCCCGGTTGGTGGCCCAATATGTCATTCAATTCCAGACCATCTTCTGAACTTCGTTGGAATGACGAAGCGTTGGGGGCCACCTTTTGGCAAGGCCTGTCTGATAAAATTAAGGATGCCTTGGCTTCACAGGAACTTCCCACAACTCTAGACGCCATGATTTCTCTTTGCAACTAAGTGTACTTTCACTTCCGTGAAAGATCTTCTAAGACAGAAACCACCCGCCGTACACCAGCTAAATTAGCTCCTCTTTTCTCCCATCCGTTACTGGAAGATGAGTCCATGCAAATTAGACTCTCCCGCCTAACCCTTGAGGAACATGACAGGAGACTTAAAACAAATTATGCATGTACTTCGCTGACCTGGGTCATCTTCTGAACGCCAGACCCTAACCTACTCCGGAGAGGTTAGATTAGGGTTTTCTAAAACCTCTCCCTCTTTTAAAGTTCCCAAAATCTGCTGCTTTCCTGTCACTCTCCTTCTGCCCTCCTGGACTCTGGAGCAGCTGGGAATTTCATTTCTTTCTCCTTGATTTCACAGGGTTCCATACCAGTTGTGCCCCTGGAAGCTCCTTTTTCTATCACAGCTATCAATGGGTCCTGAATTGCCAACGGAAATGTAGATTCCTGTGCCAAGCCTATCATCCTCCAGGTCGGGCACTTCATTGTGAATTAATTACGTTCCACGTACTTCCATCTACTACCAATCCTATCATCTTGGGATTACTGTGGCTCGAACAGCATTCCCCTCTGATGAATTGGTCTACATCTCTCCTGGAGTTCCAGTTGTTTCCAGAGATGCCTTACTCAGGTTCAACCTCTCATAACCATCTCTACCCCATCTGAGTCCAACTCTACGATCTTTTTCAAGCAATATCATTCGTTTTTGGACGTGTTCGATAATGTCCGTTCGGAGCATCTGCCTCCCCATCGCCCGTGGGACTGCCCTAGTGAACTCCTGCCAGGGAAGACCCCTCCTCGAGCCTGTGTATACCCCCTATCTTTACCCGAGACCTCATCTATGTCTGAGTACATTAAGGGTTTCATCAGACCCTCCTCCTCACCAGCTGGAGAGGGGTTTTTCTTTGTAAAAAAGAAAGATGGATCCTTGAGGCCATGTATCGACTACCAAGGACTCAACTCTATAACGGTCAAAAATCGATATCCCATTCCACTCATCACTGAGCTTTTTGACCATATTAAAGGGGCTCAGGTCTTCACTAAATTAGACTTACGAGGCGCCTATAATCTCAACAGGATCAGATCTGGAGACGAGTGGAAGACGGCGTTTAATACACGTGGTGGCCATTATGTATATCTGGTAATGCCAATTGGTCTGTGCAATGCACCCTCTGCATTTCATAGTTTCGTCAATGAAATATTCAGAGACCTCCTCTATGTATGTGTTGTCATGTATTTAGAGGATATCCTAATCTTCTCTCGAGATATCGCCTCTCACCGTCTCCACGTGGCAGAAGTCCTCTCCAGGTTACGCCGCAAACCGATTGTTCTGTAAACTAG
This sequence comes from Mixophyes fleayi, assembly GCF_038048845.1. Lineage (NCBI taxonomy): Eukaryota > Metazoa > Chordata > Amphibia > Anura > Limnodynastidae > Mixophyes > Mixophyes fleayi. The sequence goes on along the minus strand of NC_134404.1, from coordinate 11,925,276 downwards.
AGAAATGTTCCTTTGAACTCCATCAAATGCCTTTTCTAGGTTACATCGTTTCCAGATCCGGACTACAAATGGATCCAGACAAGGTTAAAGCAATCCTGGACTGGCCCCTTCCGCTAGGTCTGAAACCCATTCAGCGATTCCTCGGATTCGCCAATTATTACAGACGCTTTATCCTACCAAAACAAATATAGTGCACTCAATTGCCTACAGGGATGGCTAGGTAGATGATAATAAAATGGAGGTGACAATGGATCAGAGATTAAAATAAAACTTTACTATATATCATACACAAACGGCCTAAAATATACTAAAACAACTGATTAAAATACAATGGATAAATCAAATACAATAAATTAAATGAACAATCCCAACAAGCAATGTAGGAATTGGACTACTGGAATTACAAATTAATTTTAGAGATTTACAAGCCGGACTTTGGATGCAAATTTACTGGGACTTGGTTTTCACACATTTTTAGGATTAAAAGCTGCTGACGACAAATGAAAACATTACATTACTAGTGAGTATATTGGGGATTTATTATTTTTAATAAAATTATGTGGTATAAATAAGGGTGTAGTGTCTTTTTTCGGCTTTTATTAAATGTATGTGGTTTGAATGAGGGGTTTTGTAAACTTTTAATTTTGTGGAACTACTTGTGCCAGCAAGCCTTCGGTCTCAGGGCATGTTGGCACTTGCGGTACTCCAAGTGCCAGCATGCCCTGGGCTGCCATAGGTATGCTGGTGCTTGTAGTTATACAAGCATAAACAGACTGTTTATGGCACCCTGGCTGGCTGGGACTTGTAGTTCCACAAAACAAAATGGCATCCGTTTGTTTTTTTACATTTCTATCACCGTTATTACCCTACACCCAATCACCCAGGGATGCAGGAAAAGCCCTAATGTTTTCCGCACTTGGCTGGTTCTTCTGCTGTTATTGTACTTGCTGTCTTCTGTGTTACCATTGCTGACCCCTGGCCTGGATTTTGACATTGCTGATTTGCCTGTGATCCTGACCCCTTGGCTTGGATATTGACGCTGCTTATTCGCCTGTGACCCTGACCCCTGGCTTGAATACTGACTTTGCTGATTTGCTCGTGACCCTGAAACCTTTGCCTGGATACCTGATTCCTCCTCTTTGTAATACCTGCACTACGATCTCAGGTTATCAGCTCCTACTACTAGTGAACAAGACCTGGGGGCATCCGAATACCTGTGAGCGTGTCTAGCTCTACAGGAAAGGCGGCTGCTATAGGCAAAGAACTCTGAAAAGGGTCTAGGAGTTGATACCTGGGGCGTGAGCCGTAACACTTATCTTAATGATGTATCCCACCCCTGTACAAATTGCTTGATGTAACTTCTCTTAAATGTTGTGCCCTTTTATCAGTCATTCTTTTGTAAACTTTCCTGATGATGTGGCCTCTGTGCTCTGAAAGGTAGCAAATATAAAAATTTTATGGAAGATACCCCAATGTACCAAAACATATTGATTTTAAGAAACCAACAGAAGAAACTGGCACGACTGAACAGCGACATCGTCTTCCTATCCAAATACAAAAAGGAATATCTTATTCCTAAAAGGCCTCATGTTCAGGAATCCAACTCAACACACCTACAATACTCACTCTCTCACAAAAACTGTTCTACAGATCATCTGATTGACTGCAAAATCACCTTATTGGACTTTTCTATAACAAGAGGAGAACTAACCAAGATAAGATTAATTCCCTAACCACCACAATACAGGGACCTGTGTCATATCCAACCACGAATGTACTACGTGATTTCTTTAATAAATTACCACACCTAATCACCAATAAGGAAAAGAATCTCAACAGACTAAGGATGAAAGCTGGTCTCAATGTGACAGACAAATGGCAAAATTCACATAACAATTTGGACACATCATCTGTTGTGAACCTCTCACAATATGAGCCAAGCACAGTGGAAGAGTGTTTTATCCAGAGGTCTTACATTCTGTCCAACAAAACCACTCAACATGGCTGATTTTTGCAGCCATGTGGAAGAATTCTCAAAGATTGTGGCTAAAGGAATTCTTTAATGACAAAACAGATATCCCATTACAAACCGATATGCAACAAGAAAATCCTAAAAAGAAAGATTACAAACTGGACCTTACAGCTGGGACACAACCAAACTATGGATCACAATATAGACTGTTTCAGAAACAAATGTAAAATCTGAGATTTTGGACAACAGCACAAAGTGATACACAATCTCAATGTGGAGGAGAGGAATTAAATAAACTCATTAAAATCGAACAATATCACCATTAAACCAGCAGATAAAGGAGGAGCTGTAGTTATTAAGAACACATCATATCACAATCAAGAAGCACACAGACAGTTCTCGGATAAAAAACTGACTACACTCTGATTATTGAAGACCCCACCAAACATCACACAGAACCTTGGATCATCCTCTCTACTGAACCTTTTACCGGACAATCCCAAATTGGGCACCTTCTACATGTTACCTAAAACACATGAAGGCAATAAAGGGAGACCAAAAATTTCTGGTATTGGGACCTTAACGGAAATTATATCTGGCCTAATAGAGAATGGTCAAAAGCCTTGGTGAGATGAACACCTACTTATATCCAGGATACCACAGACATTCTCTGCAAGCTTTCAGCCCTGGGTCCACTACCAGAAGGCTCAATAGTGGCAACTATGAATGTGGAGTTTCTGTACTCCCACATACCACACAAGGATGGCATAGCCGCATGCCAACACTACCTTCAAATAAACAATCTAGCCACAGAGGCAACCCTGCAGCTGATCAGTTTCATACTCAATCATACTTTTCTTTTGGGAAAGACATATACCTGCAGTGTATGGGAAGTGCCATGGATAGTAAGATGTCATCTCAGTATGTTAATCTTTTACTGGCTAAACTAGAGGAGGAATACTTATCAACTTGCACAATGAAACCTCTAGCATACTTCTGTTATATTGATGATGTGCTACTAATCTGAACTGGCTCTGAAGATGAGCTGCTGACTTTCCATAAAAACTTCAACAAGTTATCCCCAACCATCAGACTCTCAATCTTAACTAATCACAGACTTGGATACATTTCTGGGACCCTATACAATAAAAACAATACTATACAAACAGTCCATCATAAACCCACAGGCCGCCCAGCATATCTGAAAAGGAACAGTTTTCACCCAGCACACAAAGAAGTCCATCATTTACAGACAACCTCTGAGATACATTCGGATTTGTTTATCAGTGAAGACAGACAACAAGACCTGCTGTGACTCAGGAATACATTCCTACAACAAGTATACCATCCAATAGTTATAGATGAACAGATCCATGAGCCACAAAAATCCCAAGGAGAGGCCTCCTGGATTATAAACAGAAGAAGGATAACAGCTGGGTACCCCTAGTGGTCACTTACAATCCCTGCATGAACATCTTGGGGAAAACTGCTGCTGATCTTCAGTCCATATTTCAGAACGACAACAGACTGAAGGAAATATTTCCACATTTACCTCTCCTTTCATACAACCTCCAAGCTTAAGAAATATCCTCGTTAAAAGTGACAGAGACTGGCACCTTCCCTTGCAAAAACAAAAAATGCAAAACATGCACCCATGTCCTACCAACACAGTTCACATACACAACGGAACTTTAAAATCGCTTTCACATTTTCATGTACATCCTCCAATATGGTGTACATGATACAGTGTACAAGATGCCCTGAGGGAATCTATATTGGAGACAAAAAGCAGAAAAATCTGGGAACTCAAGCTGATAAGAACATTCCAGTCACTGACTCAAGGACTCACCTGGATTTATGACCCACTACATGAACAAACTTCACACACCACAACAAAGTGACTCCAGATCCCTGGACTTCTAGGACTTTCACTCTTCTATCCGTAACAAAAACTCCTGTTTTATTACTCTAGCTTACCTTAATGATGTATCCCCCCCACCAATACAATCATCATCTTCTAGGCTTTTGGTTTTCAATGAATTCAGTAATGTAATACTGATGAAATACCCTTGATGTAGTTGACCAATAAACATGGTGAATGGATGTGTAGGGGTGTATTTATGGCATTAAAAAGGATGTTTAAACTTGTGTTTGTTTTATTTACATGTATTTTGGGACACTACAGGTCCCAGCATGGGCTTGCAGCATGCTTAGATGACAGGTGGTGGTGTTTTTCTTGGTAAATTTATAATGCACAACATCCTTGTCACTTATCCTGCAACATAGTCATCCTAGTCTAAATTAATACTTATAAACCTTTATTGCTATACATTAAAATGTCTCAATGTAAGATAAACAACTTATTATTGTTAAAATAACAATGAAATAGCAAAATATTTAAAAAATGTAGAAGATAATATGATGAGTTTACAAAGAATCCTGTTAAAATAGGTAGTTAACCACTACCATCGCGCGCCGCTAAATATGTATATAGAGATATAATTAGCCTCCTTATAAAGATGTGTTCACCAAACACAAACTGCTATATGTTTGTTATATCCAAAGCAAATGTTAATTCTTTTGGCATTATACCAGATCTAATCTATATAATGATATGGCTGTCGTTTTGTTCACAGCTCTTATATTCTCTCTGGGATTAGCTTGTATAATTGAACCCTTCCTGGTTCATTATTAACATGAAATCTCCGTCCTATGTATCAATTTAGCTATCCCCATAGTGCTCCCCTATCTGGGAGTTGTCAATATATGTGGCTTCCTATTTTAGCGATTAAGCCCATCAAAAATAAGGACGATATAATGATATAAATAATATTTAATAATTAGCAGGAGAGTGGCACGCTACATTGCTGACGCGCGTTTTGCTATTTGTCTTTTTCAAGGCAACCCGACAGAGCCTCTAGATCAGTTTTTATAGTATATAACCCCGCCCCTGTAAACGTCACTCTTAGAGACGTTTACTGATAACCAGATTATTGGTATTAGAGTGACAGGTCCGTGGACCAATGGGAAATATTTTACCCGCCCTCCAATAATACGAAGTCCTGGCTCTCCTCTCAGATAAGAGGTAAAGACCACAGCTGTATTATGAAATCACTTAATCCAGCCCACAAATGAAAATAAAATGAGGGGGTGTCCTGACTAACTGTTCAAATTAACATGATTCAAATTTATTGGACACTTACTCCCAAGAAATTACATATCTAGGTGAAAAGTTGAAACAATATGAGGGCTTGGATCAATTTAAAAAAACCTACAATAGACTTAAACAAGTGGTAGACCAATTTGAAAATATGGTCATTGAGAGAAAAACGCAGTAAATTTACAAGGGATGTAAACGACTATAAAAATAACAAGGTATTTAAATGGGATACACACGTGACTAGAAAGTTTACATCGGGTTATAGTACCTCAGAGATTGAACCTTCAGAGAATGAAACTAGTGATGTTTCCCCGAGATCCAGGAGAGAAAATCCCAACAAAGAGCTTTTTTTAGGACACGATCTGAGATGCAGAGAAGGAGGTGGGGGTACAAACCCAAACAGGTACGAAGAGGTGGTAAGGTATTTAGAAGTAAGAAAAAGGAAACCAATGGAGGGACAGGAACTCCCGACAGACCCACAGCTCCCCCGAGGACCAATAGGAGGATGCGTTATTAGAGGAAAATATGAGAACTATCAATCTATCAGACAAATCCCTTAATATTCATCAGATATGTTTATTAAGCAAAGACTTATCTTTTTCACCTACCCAACATTTTGAGAGATTTGATTGGGAAAGGAATTTAATGTTATTTTCTACAAAGCTCTTGTTAAAAAAATATTTCATCAATAAACAAAGAGAAAAAGCCACCACAAATGTATCTTAACCCAGAGATTCCAAATTTTGATTCTGCTGAAGAATTGCAGTCTTTGCAAATATTGGAACTGGAACTTTCACAAGATCCTAACGATTCTGAAATAGTGACCACAAATGAATTACCGGCATTGAGAAAAAATAAATCTACTTTCTCACCGGATGTATCTGTCCTCAGGTCAAAACTTACAGAGACTTCATATCCAAGGCCCTTGATCTTCTATACTATCAAATTAATTGCCAATGAAATAGGAAGAGTAATCTTACCAAGAAAGAACTAGAGGCACTAAAAGAGATTGTAAGTTGGGAGGACGTGAAAATAAAACCATTGTGGTTTTGTGGCCTCGCACAAAGTACAAGGATGAGATCTATCGCCAATTGAATAATAAAGTGTGTTATCAATGTCTTATTTTTAATCCAACAGCTAACTATCATGCCAAATATAATAAATTAATTGAGCAGGCTTTTTCTATGGGTGTGATATCACAATCTGACTTCAGTTCTCTACTGAAAGATAACCCAAGGATAGCGACTTTATGTCCTACCTAAAATCCATAAAGACGAACATAACCTGCCAGTAAGACCCATTGTTTCTGGCATAGGAAGCCTCACTGAGAATGCCAGCAAATATGTAGACAGATTTCTACGACATTATGTAACCAGTTTGGACTCATATGTCAGAGACACCTATGATGTATTCGCAAAATTGGATAATATTATTGTCAATGATACAACCATGCTAGCTTCCTATGACGTGGAGTCTCAATATTCGAATATAGGACACAACTATGGACTCCAAGCAGTAAAATATCTTTTGGATATGGGGCAGAATGACAATTTCAGTGAATTTATTCTGTCTATTAAAGTTTGCGTTATCTAAGAACTACTTCTTATTTGAAGAAAAGTTATTTTTGCAAATCAGAAGGACAGCAATGGGTAGTGCCTGTGCGCCTACCTACGCAAATCTGTTTTTGGGATGGTGGGAGAGGGAGTTTGTCTCCACGGATATTAATGTAAGATACACTAGCCATATACAGATGTGGCTGCATTATATAGATGATATACTCATCTTGTGGGATGGTGAAGATACCCTTTTTCGAGAGTTTACCAATACTCTGAATACGAACGAACTGAATCTCAGATTAACATCAGAAATACATAAAGATAAGATCAATTTCCTGGGCTTAACAATATCTAGAACAATTGGGGGAAAACTCATTAGGAATATGTACCACAAGAAAACGGAAACCAATAATTTGTTACACTCTACCAGCTCGCATTTCCCTGCGGTAATCCAAGGGATACCAAAGGGCGAATTATTTTGAATGAGACGCAACTGTTCAGAGGACAGCACTCATAATTTAAGAATTATTTGAGCTGATGAACTTAAAAACAAACTTAAGTGTAGAGAGTACAGTACACATAATATATGGAATGCTGAAAGATCTATTAAAAAGAGACAAAGGGAAACTTTGATCTATCCACCCCCGAAACTTAAAGATACACACTCTAAAGTACGTATGATTGGAACATTCTGTTCCGAGTGGAAATTGATAAATATTTTTCAGAGACATTGGCATGTCTTAAAATCTGACGATGATTTAAAAGGGGTGTTGGAGGATAACATTGCCATGACATGGCATAGATCTCAAAATCTGAAGGACCATGTGGTACATAGTACTTTACTTCCTGAGAAAAATATATCTACAAAACCATTGGGTTTCTTCAAGTGTGGAATATGCAAAGCTTGTCAGTTCATGACCCAAACAAAGGAATATAGGGACCGATATTCCAGAACATGGACAATTAAAAGGATTTTTGAATTGTAACTCTATAAATGTGATTTATTGCATTACTTGCCCTATGTGGCCTACATTATCTTGGCATGACAAGCAGGCCACTTAAGAGAAGAATTTTAGAACATTTAGGCAATATTAGGAGGGCTCAGCATGATAAGGATTTGTCTACTCGGTGCGATATATATTATGTTAGAATAGTCATCCTAGTGTACAAGACCACAAACCAGTGTTTAAGATGAAGGTTCATTTACTGTCCAAATCATATATCAACTTCAAATGATGCATTTTTTATTATTCTTAAATTAATTATTTTTATTATTATCGTTTATCTATAAGGCGCCACAAAGGGTCCGCAGTGCCGTACATTACATTTACAGAAAACAGAGAACTAAGACAACATGATACGGAAAGAACAAAAATATATACAAACAGAGGTGACAGGGTAAAGCAAATCAAATTATTTCTGGGACAGATAGTGAAAGGGATGGTAGAAATCAGCGAGAAGTAGGCCGAAGCTTAAGAAAACAGGGCTGGCGAAGCAGGCCAAGAGGTATAGGGGGTGATGGAATAGTAGAAGAAGCAGACAAGGAAAGAGGGCCCTGCTCATGAGAGCTTACATCCTAAAGGGAAGGCATAATTAACAGTCCATACATCATATATGCTGGTTGATGCATTGATGTTTTCTTATTACTATTTACCCTAAAATTTGCAGTAATATTTCACCCTAGGTACAGTCAATTGGGGGAGGGGTGGGGGAACAACAATAATTATAATGACCTTAAACGTAAATCAAATAGTTGAATGTTCGTTAACCTTAATGTTTTTTTTTTTTACTTTTTACAGGTGGAGTATGATGATCAGAAGGATATAGAACAGGAACTAGTGGAGTAGGCCCATGATGTGGTAGAGCCTCAAATAAAAGAGGATGCAGGGGTCATTCGGCAGATGGAATTCCTTCAATTCTATGTCAACCAAACATCCAGATCCACCACAATACAAATGAAAATTAAATGAATTAGATGAGGAAAGGGAGGAGAGAGGAGAAATGTCAAAGAAACAATAAATGTAGCGACTCCTGAAAATAGTAAACCAGTGGGTATATGCAATGTTGTTCCCACACACTTACTCAGGCAGAAACTTCACTACTAACAAGGACATTAAAAAGCAGGCTCAGTCTTCAGGCAAGGGTGGCCGTCTGCTGTGAAAAGAGACATGTTAAACCGTTGTCTTAATATTGAGGGAGGAAAGAACTGTCTAAGAACGTTTGATGTTTTACCCATTCTGCCCAGGCAGTTTATTTGGGTGCTCACCACGCAAAGGATGAGATGGTTGAAGCTGCGGGATCTGAAATTAGAGCGTGTGAGGAATATGAGTTTTCTGCCTCTGCTTTACTTGATTCAGATATTTATCAGGCTCAAGTTTTTGGATATCACCTGAGACCGGTAGATTAATGTGGGACAATCTTTGAAGAGTTGGAGAGCATGAGCAATACTTGTTTACCTTCTCCTAATGGACCCATATATTTAATATTACCAGAGGCTTTGATCAGGATAATATCTTGATTGTCCGATTATGAATGTGGTTTTGAAAAGATATATTCAAGAAAATCAGGGATTTTTTTTTCCCTTAAAAAAAGAAAAAAAATCTCTCGAAGCTTAGATCCTTTTATAATTATTGTGTGATTTTAGGCTTTTATATGGTGTAAGCTAAAGGTTATGTCCTTTGCTTTCATTTAGAGGTTGTAGCAGCCAGGGCTGCCAAGAGGAATTCAGGGCCCCGGTACAACAAATTTGTGGGGCCCCCCCTTATAGTTGAGCATGCAAAAAAATTTTGCGCCGCCTCACGGCGGCGCAAAATTTTTCAAAGTTGTAGTTAGGCATTTGGGGGCGTGGCTAACATCAAAATCACTAGGCACTCAATTCGCCGGAGCGTCACATATGTCCAAGCACTCCTGACTTTCAGGACATCTACCACCACAGTGTAGTATACAAAGAATGCAGTGTGTACACAAACAGTTCAGTCTTGGCCTGCACCTAACATTGGGCACAACACTCACCAAAAATTGGTATTGTCCCTACTAGAATCACAACATTTCACACACTCTGCTGCTCTCTCCTACCTGTTCTTCTCACTTTCTCCACCTGAGGCTGCTGGTTTCTTTAGTTGTGGCTTGTCTGGATCCTGCAATGTTGAAGGACCTATTTGGAAAAAAAAATGGCTACACTTAGAAAATTACAGCCAGCCCCGGCGTTAAATCAATAGCACCCACAATTAATAATTAGGCATTCCTCCAGCCCCAACATTAAAATAATAGTATTCACATTTAATAAATAAACCTATTCCCTTCCTGCAAACAGCAATACCTATTTCCCGCAACCATCACTGCCATTAAATAACTCATAGTCACATTTAATAAATAGACCTCATTCTCCCCAAACTCATCCCCACATTCAATAGCCCCCAAACCACCCCATCTTAAATTAAGTCCCCACTATTAAATTGCCTCCCCATCACCCTACAAACAAAATAGCACCCATTAATTTGCCACCATCTACCTCACACTCACTACATTGCAACAAGCCCCCTGTGCACATTACTGTGCCCCTTCATCACTACACTGTGCCCCCTTATGTTCACACTGCGCCCTCCATGCTGCTTCCCCTCCTTTTTATTCACTCTGTACATTTCTCCCACTTTTTTTTCATTCTGTACATCTCTCCCCACTTTTTTTTCATTCTGTACATCTCTCCCTGCTTTTTTTTCATTCTGTACATCTCTCCCCACTTTTTTTTCATTCTGTACATCTCTCCCCACTTTTTTTTCATTCTGTATATCTCTCCCCACTTTTTTTTTCATTCTGTACATCTTTCCCCACTTTTTTTTTCATTCTGTACATCTTTCCCCACTTTTTTTTTCATTCTGTACATCTTTCCCCACTTTTTTTTTCATTCTGTACATCTTTCCCCACTTTTTTTTTCATTCTGTACATCTTTCCCCACTTTTTTTTTCATTCTGTACATCTCTCCCCCTTCTTTGTCACACTCTCCCTTTCTACTTTCCTTCCCTTGACTCTCTGTTCTTTACTTACTTGTTAGTTTCTTTCTTTTCTTCTGTGTTCTCTTCTTTCTTCTTGCTTGGTCCCCTCTGCGACGTTCCTCACTGACTGTCGGGCGTGACTTGATGACGTCACGCCCGACAGTCAGTGTGAAACGAGCAGAGAGGAGGGAGGGCGGCGCGATCAGGTGAATATGTAAATTTTTTTTTTTTTTAACTATCTAGCTCCCCCCACCAACGGACGGGTCGGACACCCCAAGCCCCCCCCCCCCCCCCCCCTCCCCGGGAAAAAAAAAAAAAAAAAGAAGACAAAAATAAAAAAAAATTGCAATAAAGAAAAGTGCAAAAAATAAAATAAAATTCAGCGGTGGGGGCCCGGTCCGGGCCCCCTGGCATGGCCGGGCCCGGGTAAATAGTACCCGCTCCCCCCCCCTCTCGGCGGCCCTGGTAGCAGCCCCCGACCCCTAATATAACATCTATATATGGATTATCCATTGTAGGGGACCTTTTATTAATTTACTTTATATTTGTATTAGCCTCTTATCCTCTGCGCCTGATTTTCTAGTCTACTTTTTTTCAATGAGAGGGAAACACTCAGTCAATTACTGGTGAATAAAGAAATAATCATAAAGCCAGTCAACAAGGGTGGGGTTTGTTTATCCTTAATGCAACATATTACCAAACTGAGGAGGAGAGATTTTAAGCGATACCACCACTTATTCTAAATTACCTCAAGATCCCACAAATATGTATATAAATACTGGCTTAGATAATGGAATAGTAACCCAAAATGAATATAAGTATCATGAAACTCCACATTCCATAATACCCATGCTGTATTATTTACCATAAAATACAGCAAGATGTGAATAGACCTCCTGGTAGACCAATTGTGTCTGGTATAGGATCATTGACTCCAAATCTAACCCCTTATGTTGACCTTTTCTACAGGAAGATGTCAGAACTCAAAAGTCTTATATTAAATATTCCACACAGGTGATCAACGTGTTGAGGGAGAAAGAGTGGTTTGAAGACTATTGGTTAGTCTCCTGCAATGTAGCCTCCCTCTATACAATCAATATCCATAAAAAGGCTTAAGTAGCACAAGGCATTCCATGGAAAAGCTGATACTACCCAGGAGACAAATAGATTTTATCCTGGACAGCATTGGCTTCATACTGAAACATAACTAACTCTCTCTGGTATGATGGTATAGATTATTTACAAGTATACAGTCATGGCCAAAAGTTTTAAGAATGACAAGTATTGGTTTTCTCAAAGTTTGCTGCTTCAGTGTTTTTAGACATTTTTGTCAGATGTTGCTGTGGTATAATGAAATGCGTGTAATTTTATTTCAGAAGTTTCAAAGACTTTTGACAATTACATTAAGTCTATGGAAAGAGTCAATGTTTACAGTATTGACCCTTCTTTTTGAAGACCTCTGAAATTCGCTCTGACATTCTTTCAATCAACTTCTGGACCACATACTGGCTGATAGCTGGCCATTATCAATGCTTGCAGTTTGTCTGAATTTGTGGGTTTTTGTTTGTCCCCCCGCCTGTTCAGGATTGATCACAAGTTCTCAATGGGATTAAGGTCTGGGGAGATTCCTGGCCATGGACCCAAAACTTCAATTTTTTTCATCCCTGAGGCACTTAGTTATCACTTTTACCTTATGGGAAGGTGCTCCATCATGCAAAAAAAAAGGCATTGTTCATCAAACTGGTTGGGAGAAGTTGCTCTTGAAAGATGTTTTGGTACCATTCTTTATTCATGGCTGTATTCTTGTGAGTGAGCCCACTCCTTTGGCTGAGAAACAACCGCACACATGAATGGTCTCAGGATGCTTCACTGATGGCATGACACAGGACTAACGGTAGCGCTGACCTTTCCTTCTCTGGACAGGCGTTTTTCCTGATGCACCAAACAATCTGAAAGTGGTTTCATCAGAGAAAATGACTTTACCCCAGCCTTCAGCAGCCCAATTCCTGTACCTTTTGCAGAATATCAGTCTGTCCCAGATGTTTTTTCCTGGAGAGAAGTGGCTTCTTTGCTGGCCTTCTTGACACCAGGTCATCCTTTAAAATGAGGAGGTCAAAAGGTATACTTTAAAACAACGCTCTAATGTTTATTGCAGGTAAATAATTTGGAATAATGTATAATATTTTCACTATTTTTGTTCTTGGGGATTGGGATGAGCCCCTTCACTAGTCCCAATGGCAGCAATGTACATTTAGGTAAGGAAGAGCGGACTCTTCACTCTTCACAATATTGATACTAACAGTCCTAAGGATATCCGCTGAAAACCTTACCCTCTTTATATGCCCTTTTCTGTCCAAAGTTCCCTGAAAGGCTATGCTTCGCTCTCAGAGGAATAGAGAGTGTGCTGTAACCTGAGGTTAATGAAAACACTTTCTGTGCAAATTTTCTTAGATACGAAAAATTGCTAAACTTAGAAATCAAGCAATGGTGAGAAACCAGTACTTTGTCTAAATACATAGAAAATAAAATTGTTCTGAGGGGACTAAGAATTTTTTAAAAATCCACTATATATCTAGACAATAGTGAATTTCAAAATAATTAGAACCAAGTTCTAGAACAATGCTTCGTTTCCCTTATGAAACTAATTATCAAGGATAGGCAAACATCACGAAATAGAATTGAAAAGGAAATTGCCCTTCTAGAGAAACAATTTGCACCAGTCAGTTGGAAGACTATAAAAACCTAGAAGATCTCACAAAATCTAATTTTTTACAAATAGAGGAAGAAATTAAAACAAAGAAAAGGAAAATCAGGATTATAAATCCCTACAGGATGACCAATTAGACTGAGGATGCTGGTGGTGGATCCTTTCCTTATCTAACAACAAGTCATCTCATACCCAACATAAACCTTTCAAGCCCTCCCACAGTCGCCACACTCATTGCAATAACACTAGGCATTTTGGGGAATATCCACCTAGATCTCCCCACATTAAACCCGCTAGGGACAGATTCCGAGGAGTTTACAAGCCTTTGGACCCTAGGAATACTGGCCCAGACCATTCTCCCAGACACCAAAAAAGGGATCAGTACATGACACTAGCAAAACAACAATACCACAAAGGGAGCCGAGAGGTATCAGTGGACTTTAAGAAAGCTAAGCAAGGTTTTCCCGAAAAATTGAGTCATATTAAAGAGAACCCAGCACCTGCAGGGGAATCTGCAATTCCAGAATCCAAGACGTCGAACAAAATATAGATTTTTTTTTCTAGAACTGGCAAAGAGAATATCCCCTCCACCCACACAACAGGTAAACAAGTCCAATTGCATTATGTTTCAAAAAGGTGGAGAGACATGGGACTTAGAGAAAAAAAGAGGAGGACATAGATATAGGAACACGATCCAAAATGAAAACGTAGACCCAAAAAAGGTATATTCAATCCCCATAACCTTGATTTGACTGCACCTCAATATCCTCCACAAAGGACTAAAATTTGCTCCAGACAGGAGTCTCAATAAGTTTGACATATTCATAGACATTCAGAAAATCATTAGGAAACTCACCTTAAAAAGTATTTTAGACCCTTCCAAAGCCATCATCAGTAATCACGACCAAGATGGCCACAACAAATTCAAGCACACTACCCTGAAGGATTCATCAAAATTCTACCCCAGTCACTCTAAGGACCCGTTTATCAACACATTTCAAAAGCTAGTGGAAAATGATCTAGAAAAACTAAACCTTAAAAGGAAAAGTACAAACACTTCAACACAAGCCAATAGACAAACCGGAAGTGACATCACGACCGGATGTACACATGCACTCCACGGGTGGAACGCACAACCAGCATCCCTGTAATAGCGATGTGATCAACCGCTATCTCCATCTCTGCCCCGATCTCTCCTAGAGCTGGGCTGACAATCATCATCACGAGGACACCACTCGCAAACTGGGCATGTCTTGGAATCACCATACTAACTACCAATCGCAAGTTTTATGTTTACACCCTAGCGAGTTATTTCCATCTACTCCAGCCTTGATGATATTTTTAACTACCGATTTCATATCCGATATATCACATCCAATATACATCGGACTACCTTTATTTGGATATTGCATATCCCTGGTTCATCTCCGCCTGCCATATATGAGCATCAACAAATACTGGCAGACAACATTATTAATGTAACCTCAGGAGTTTCATATATCCACTCCATTCACCAGATATATATAATATCACAAGGACTAGTTGGTTCATGATACTTCACATCTGACATCTTGTCATCTGGACTCCATGACCTATGCTTATACTTTATGCATTTATATGATCCTTATATGATTATAGTTCTAGTAACCCATTGTATTGATTCTTCTAGGTTTTACTTTTTATTTATGTATACTTACAAATATTAATAAATTTGTTTTATATTCAAGTCATACATGGTGTATTTATCGAAAAGAAACTGCTATTAATCCTTATACCAATTTTATCTAGATATTAAGCTACAAGGCAGGACTACATGATACATTACTCAGCATTTATGGGGGGTTATGGGTAGCTGACGTCACGCTTGACGTCATACCCGGAAGTAGGAGTCAGTGAGCGGCGATTTCGCCGGAGCTTTCTGGTTGCCAGTTTCATTATGGTCAGTAATCATCCAAACTAAATCATCTTTAACAGTGCGGCAGTATCATTACAATCAGGATGCTACTATTTACTACCATTAGCGCTTCTGTGAGACTATTATAGAAGCGGCATCATTTGCTCTCTATATGTTGCACTAACGCCTGTGACATTACTAAGTGCACTATGGCATTGAATATGTGGCCAGATATATTTTTTCAAACTGAAGGGCACAATACCCTTTATATTTTTGAGTCTCCACATATATAAGTCCTAATGGGCAGTTGCTACACTATTACTTTACAAGTGATTACTCATTACCATTAGTATTCTTATGAACCAACAATAAATATATAATAAAGTGATCGTATAAATATGGGGCCAATTATCAAAGGGCCTAATATTCTTTATACCTCAGAATTTTTATAAACAGGTCATATTTTGATATTTGCAAGCAACCATTTGTCATCATTAGCGCTCTAGTGAACTAATGATATATTACAAATATGTACACAACCATTTGTTATCATTAGCGCTCTGGTGAATTAAAGATACAATTATTAATATCTAATGGTAGCAATAGTCCATCTCAAGGCTATATTGGATAACTGCTATACTGATGTTTGAGGGAGATATTTATAGCAAGTAATATTACTTGCATATATATATTGCACTAGTATATCTAACCATAAATTATATAGCAGGGAATTTGTTCCATGACCAGTTATTTATCATATCCACTGAGGGATTAACTGGTCTCATATCTATATCATTTTCGAAAGTCTTTTGGTCCGTCAATATCCCCCTTTCATATTCATATTAGGGGTTGATGATCTTTTTGAACCATTATTAATTTTTTAAATTTTTTTATTAATTTTTATTTATAAGGCGCCACTAGGTATCCGTAGCGCCGTACAGGGACAGACAGAAACACGATACAGGGTGAGACAGCACGGTACAGTTAACAAAAAGCACAATAACTCAGAAGCTCAAAGTACAGCTAGATGAAAGGTGAGAGCCCCCAGCGGTGAAGCTAGAGGGGCAGAAGGGCAAGAGGACCTCACGGAGGAGACAAGGAGCCGGAGAGCAGAGTTAAGGTGGTGGAGAACAGGATGAGAGGAGGCCCTGCTCGAAGGAGCGTCCAATCTAAGGGGAGGGACCATGATAATAAATAATAGATGAACACATACCCTAGCTTATTTTCTGGCTCCTCTTTCTGTGGTAGTGTTTTTTAACATTTTTTTGCACTATTTTCACAATGTTTTTTTCTTTTATTTCACTTGTTCATTAAGAGGTCTTGTTAAATCTCAACTGAGATATGCTTTTAAGATATTATTACCAAATCGAATAAAAGCATTTGCCCTATACAACAAAAAATTATTACCCTAGTATTAGAACTATTGGTTTTCATCTAAGTGTTTCCCAACTATCATCAGCACACGCTAGCGGCTGTAATATGAGACATTTTCAATTTTATTAATTTTGGATTAGGAGTGCTCCAAAACCCCATTTCTGTTCCTTCTCCCCTTTTTTTGTTTTATGTTTCACCTAATGGGAAGAGCACCCCCTCATCATGATAATGATCTAGATAGGTATATGAGGCATATCCATAACTCTGTGCGGATTACTCCCTTTTCCTTTCTCCAATTACTCAGCATTCACAAGACAGTGAGTGCAGAGATTTTTTATTGGTTCAGTGTGTATTCTAGGGAGGGATCCCTAGTTCTTTTGCAGCTCCTGCAATTCAGTGGAAGTTGAGCGCAAACTCTTCCTTTTTCATTCTTCCAATATATCCATTGAGCTTGCTGCCCCTTCCTTACCTTCATTCTCCATATAATAGCACAATATGACACAAGATAAATATAGAGACCCATTAGGTCTTCGAACCATACGAGAACATGATTCCAACAAACTTTACCCCACTATACATCATCCCAGCATGTTTACAGATCAAGGCACCAATTATCGTCTCTGCTTACTCAATTTTGAGAAGTTGATATACAAAGAGATTCGTACTTGGTGGAATATAAAAAGTTAGAAAGATACTTATTAGAGAAACTTATACCTAGAGGATTGAAATTTAAAAAAATCCCATCTTGCTATAAAGATAATCCAATCTTTATGGATGAATGGAGATCCATACTAAATGAGTGTTCATTTCGATTGATGTCTTTACTTATTTCTCAACATAAACAACATAGAATTAGGCCATATTAAAATTGAGCCAGTATTTGATGATGTTTTGAAATTAATGAAAGGTAGGCTTGAACACAAGGAAAAGGGGATTATACAAACTAAGAGGTCAAAATACACACAAAATAAATTTGGCCTGAAACACAAATCTGCAACCAAGAAGTCCCAATCCAAAAATAAAGAGATAATTTCCAACAGGAGAATACCCGTCTACGGGCAAGCACACTCAAACAGTTAGCAGGATAACTCTGAAACAACCAAAAGGGATCTTGGCCACTGATCGCAAAATTTATCAGCAATTAGGATTAACGTATCAACAATACATGAATTTAATACACCGTAAAACCACATTTATTACCTAGAACTGTTGTTGAAGACAGTAAAAACCTTGACAACACGTGTGACACTATTATCATTGTCATACTCGACATACAGCGAACCAAGTTTGGAATACGAAAAATTAGCGATAAAATCACTTGAAGTCGGTTGGCAGCATGATTTTACTATACATGTAGAACCTCCAACTGTATTTCTCCTATGACACCTGTACATACCAACCAAGAACCCAAATCCCCAAAGATAAGTACCAGCACGACACTTTATTCCACTCCTTTAACTAAACTAACTAGTAACACTATTCATTTTGACTCTCCTATCTCTAATGCAGAACCCAATTTCCCAATTGAGTCATTTTTTTAGGCCTAGGACCGAGATTTGCAGAAATATACTTACCAACAAGACCTCATCCACTAAAAAAGAAAGTAAACAAACTCAAAGAAAATGTAGGGGAGGCCTACGAACCAAATCATAAACAAATAATAGAGAAACTATTACCCCAATAGGAATTGTTAACCTTAGTCATCAGTCACACACTATCCACAGGTGAAATCAGCGTTCTAAGTAAAGGATTAAAATATGTTCCTACAAATAAACTTAGTAAATCTGTGACATATATTGATATACACAAATTTATTAGGAAGTTAACACTTAAGAGATTTTTCCAGAAATCTCCTGTAGAGAAATCGCTACAACAATCTGGACCATACAAACATATCAATCTATATTCTACCCCAAACAAGCTAAGAGTAATGAGATTATCACCTTTGAGACTATGGCATTAGCTGACCTAGAACAACTAGATCTACATAAATCCCGTTCACTGGTTAAACTATCTATAAAGGAAATGTCAGCCCTTAACCATTTACTACAATTAGATCAGATCCTTAGCAGATAGGGGGGGGAATTGTTCTTCTTAATAAAGAAGACTACATTCAAGAAACAAATAGACTTCTTTCTGACTCCAACACATACAAACTGTTTGACCACAACCCTACTGAAATCTTCTCTAAAGAATTAGTCTCCATTCTGAAACAAGGACAAGAATTGGGTATCCTTTAATCTCAATGAATATCACTACATATACAATCCACACCCCGTAATCCCAGTAATATATCACCTTCCCAAAATGCACAAAAAAGTCTAGTCAATCCCCCAGTCAGACCCATAATTTCGGGCATAGGATCTATTACAGCTAATTTATCACACTATATCGATACATTCCTCCAACCCTATGTCACCAAACAAAAAGCTTATCTAAAAAGATACTACTCATGTACTACAGCTTTTGGAGGAGGTCACCTGGACACCAGACTATTGGCTGGTGACCTGTGATGTGTCATCACTATATACTATTATCAAACATAATTTAGGCCTTATGAGCGTTAGACATTTTTTAGAGAACGACTCCTCCCTCAATAGTAACCAAGTCGAATTCATTCTCACCCATAATTATTTTTGGTTTAATGGGCAATTTTATTTACAGTTGGAAGGGACAGCGATGGGCAGTACATTAGTGCCCAGCTATGCAAATCTTTATATGAGCTATTGGGAAGATCAAAATATCTGGTCTAATAATGGCTGGGCTGCAAACCTGGTGCTTTGGAAACGGTACATTGACGATGTGCTCATCATATGTAAAGGCCCTGAGAATGACTTGCTTCAATTTCTTAAACATATCAATAGCAATATGTATGGTCGACAATTCACAGCACACCATAGCCGTAATTCTATCGAGTTCCTGGACCTAGAAATTTTTATTGATAATGGTCAACTAGCAACTAGGACATTTAGGAAAGCAGTAGATGTCAATAGCTTTATTCTCTCAAGTAGTAACCACCACTCTAACTGACCAAGATGTATTCCTTTCAGCCAGTTTACACGGATACGATGCAATTGTACAGACCTTCGTGATTACATCACACAAGGGAACACCATGAAACAGCAGTTCTTAGATAAGCAGTATGATGGTCAACAAGGCATACCAAAAATTGAAAGACACAAATAGAGATACTCTATTGAAATACAATAACAAAGGCAAAAGAGACAGTATCACATTACCAGAAAAGAAAATCACCAGACATTATATATTTTGTGTCCAACTATTCTGGAGAAGCGATTCACATAAGAAAAATTCTTAACAAACATTGGCATATTTTTAAACAAGATACAGTACTAGGACCTATACTTTCCGACCATCTTCATTTAGTATTCAGGAAGGCCCCTGACAAAGAAAACTGACATCAAATTATGTTCCTGTAGAAACTAATCCTAATGGATCTAATTGAATTAGTGATAGCAAACCAAAAAGAGGTTTCTTTTACTGTGGTGCATGTTCTAACTGTACAACATTGAAGTGTAGGAGCACCAAACCCATTCTAGAATATCAATCCACGTCCAGTGGACAGACATTTAAAATTTGAAAATTTATTACATGCAACAGCACCAATGTTGTTTATTTGCTACAATGCCATTGCAGAAAATATATTGGCAGAACTATTAGAACACTTAAGACTAGAATTAGGGAGCACTTAAGAAACATCAGGATAGGGTTCGACAACCATCACTTATCCAGGCATTTCAAACGTACCCACAACTGTATGCATAAAGTTGTTACATTCATTGGTATTAAAAAAGTGACCAGCAATTGGAGAGGGTGGGGGGATGTATTAAGGAAATTTAACAAGGAGGAATCCAGAGCTATATATTATCTCCGAACTTTGACCCCAAAAGAACTCAATATTGAATTTGATCTGTCCTTGCAATGACACTCGGATCCATTTAGCAATGTGTCAAGATGGCTGCTAATCCGGGTATTACCTTGCCAATTACCATTGGTCCGAATCACATCTAGTTATATGAGAGGCTCGAGACCTATGGTCATGCCACCTTGGCATTGCCCAAACCCTCCCGACCTTGGAAGCCGAGTAAGGCGGAGCTAGGTAACAGGATAGGCGACTACCCGAGAACACCTAGTACAGTAGGACTGTTGTCACCATGGGTAGATATTGGCGAAGTCGCCCAGTAGCAACTTGACTCTATGAATCAGTTTAGTGGAATTTGTTTTTAATACTATCATTTTTGCATCAACAAAATTATACATTTGTCTACAAGATTGGGTAGGTGCATCTGGTTTGTATATACATATATGTCCTTACCTCAAGTCCGCTTATCGGCGGCACACTTTCTATATAATCGTCAGGTTAGCCATGATTTTCCAGAGCACCGGACCCCAACAAAGGTCTATGGTGATCTTTGAAGATTAGGACAATGGGTACATGCATGTACATGTGTGTATACATATGTTTATAAATGTTAAAATATGTATGTAGGTAAATGCATATGTGTGAACATTAGATTAGTGTGTGTAATTATAGATGTGCATACGTATATGCCATCTATATGTAGATCCAATTTATCATTTATGACCCATGTTGGGTATAGGGTTCATATAAGATAGATATTCATTTTTCTACCAGATAGTTGTATTTATGATATGTGTATTATTAATATTGTTGATACCATTCATCATAGTGGTTTATACCAATGTATTTTCTGGAAGCATAGAGTGCGATGTATGTACCAAATACCAAAAACCCTGTCAAAAGAAAGCAACATTGCTAGTTTTTAATATCATGTCAAATCTGGTCTAAATTCAATTAATATATATATATATATATATATATATATATATATATATATATATATATATATATATATATATATATATATATATACATATACATACACACATATACACACACATACATATATATATATATACACATACACACACATACATATATACATATATACATACATACATACATACATACACACACACACACACACACAAGTTAACCCGTGCATGATACTCATGCATTCTAGTCAAATCAAGCTACTTAAGGTGTTAAAAAGGTTCTTGTCATGCATTTGGGCCATAGCCCAGAACTCAACCACCAACCACTCCCCACTGTCACCCCCGGCAACCACCAACCACTCCCAACTGTCACTTCTCCTTCAAGAAATATATATATATATATATTTTTTAAATCTTTATAAACACTTTTAACAATTAACAAATTAAATTAAATTAAAAACATCTTAGTATACCAAATTTCAGCCCTTTCTGAATTTTTTTTCCACACACACTAAGAATTTAGTAGGTCAGTGTATAACTCCGCCCAGCAGGTGGCGCTGCAGCGTGGTTTTATTTTTTCCACACACACACACAGAGAGACTAACACACGCCACTAGACATTTATATATTAGATTATATATATATATATACATACATATATATTATATATACATACATATATATTATATATACACACATATATATTATATATACACACACACACACACACACATCTGTATATTACCCTAAAAATATGTCAATCCGTCAATATATGTAATTTGGTTGAAACACACAGAGTGTCATTATTATATAATGTAATCAATTGTCGCCTTCTCAAATAGTAATACACATATGGTAACAAAACATACAGTTTAATGTATATGGTTATTCTCCACTGGTATACTTAATATGATTGCTTCCTATGCTGGGAGTTATCATTTTTTTCCACCAAAAGAATAGGAATCATTGATATAGATTTATCCTTATAAGCAGTCTAATCATTCCATTCCTTGCTACACTGTGTAAATAGCGTAAACATTTTTTCTTTATTATTATGGTGTAAATTCTGTATTGGTTCTGAAATAATGACTGTCATAATACAAATACTGAGGAGTGCAATCAACAACAATGAAATCAGCCAACCAGTGATTAGGACGTGCACCGGAGCTCTATAAAAAGACATTAACATACAGTCTCTCTAATTCCCTTGAGAAAGTCGGCAGATGAAACGCGTTGGGCCTCCACCTCCATTGCACCCTATTGGCCAATAGACAAACCGGAAGGGACATCACGACTGGACGTACGCATTCGCTCCACGGGTGGAACGCACAACCAGCATCCCCGAAAAAAGTGGCATGATCAACTGCTATCTCCGTCTCTGCCCCGATCTCTCCTAGAGCTGGGCTGACAATCATCATCACGAGGACACTACTCGCAAACCGGGCATGTCTTGGAATCACCATACTAACTACCAGCCGCAAGTATTCTGTTTACACCCTAGCGAGTCATTTCCATCTACTCCAGCCTTGATTATATTTTGGACTACCGATTTCATATCCGATATATCACATCCAATATACATCGTACTACCTTTATTTGGATATTGCATATCCCTGGTTCATCTCCGCCTGCCATATATGGGCTTCAACAAATACTGGCAGACAACATTATTAATGTAACCTCAGAAGTTTCATATATCCACTCCATTCATCAGATATATATATAATATCACAAGGACTAGTTGGTTCATGATACTTCACATCTGACATCTTGTCATCTGGACTCCATGACCTATGCTTATACTTTATGCATTTATATGATCCTTATATGAATATAGTTCTAGTAACCCATTGTATTGATTCTTCTAGGTTTTACTTTTTATTTATGTATACTTACAACTATTAATAAATTTGTTTTATATTTTATATTCAAGTCATACATGGTGTATTTATCCAAAGGGAACTGCTATTAATCCTTATCCCAATTTTGTCTAGATATTAAGCAACAAGAAAGGACTACACGATACATTACTCAGCATTTACAAGACAGTGAGCGAACAGATTTTTTATTGATAAATCAACCAACCCACCAGGCAGACCGGTAGTATCTGGGATTGGTTCACTAACCACCAATCTTTCCCAATATATAGATTTGTTTTTACAGCCCTTGGTAACTGAACAAAAGAGTTATCTAAGGGATACGGGCAGCCTATTAGAGACTATCAAGGACATCAATTGTCTCCCTATATACGATCATCGACCACAAAGCGGGGTGTTGGAACATTATATCAATTTTGGAACAATCATCTGAACTCCCAAAGGAGCAGATTGATTTCCTCATTGACAGCATCTACTCAACCACAACTATTTCTGGTCCAGTGGGAGTTACTGCAGACAGGTTTGCAGGACTGCAATGGGCGCGAAATTCGCACCCAGTTACGTGAACCCGTTTGTGGTCCACTGGGAGGATATCACCATATGGAACAATAACCCATTTCATGACAGCATCGTCAAATGGTGCCGCTATATTGACGACGTGTTTTGTATTTAGGCCGGTAGTAGGGACCAATTGTCATTGTTCATTCAATACATCAATGAAAATAACCTTAATATCCACTTTACTAGTGAGATGAGTAATCGGAGTGTTGAATTTTTAGATCTAGACATTTTTCTAGAAACTAGACATCTTGCAACATAGACCCATTTCAAACATGTAGACTGTCATTAATTTTTACCGACTTCAGGCAGCCACCATAAGAACTTTCAAGGATATACTGAAAGGCCAGTTCACACGTCTTGGACGTAACTGCTCAGATCTTGTCTACTATGATGAACAGGCTGGCATTTTTATAGATAGGTTTTTGGAAAAGAACAGTATGAAAGTAGAGACATAGAAGACGCCTATCCAGAAGTTAGATTAACAAATAGGAACCTTCTTTTTAGGCAGAAACAACATCAGGATAAAGACTGATCAGAATACAGTTGATCTACCTTTTATCACAAAATACAATTGGGACCATAAGAAGATTAAGCACATTATTAGGAAACACTGGCACATCTTACTGGGTGACAATGACCTCATATGAATTCAAAAGAGAGAGCAAGGTAATGACCTCAGTAGCACTCCAGGTATGAGTGAGTAATAAATTGAATACATTAAATTTTATTGGTATACATTAAAGATGAACAGGCTCAGATTTCGCTAATCCGAGCCCACCCGAACAGTGCGGATCCAATGGGATCCGAGCACCGTTTGGGTATTTCCGGCCGCGAAATGAATCCAAAACGAGGCTATGGCATCCAAGTCTCGCGTCGGATCTCGCGAGACTCGGATGTAATAAATTCCCCACTCGCGGCCGCAATCTTCATTCTGCCTGCGATCACTGAAGAGGGAGGTTGTAGTTTGGGAGCCCCTGTCCTGCTTATTTTCAGTGGTTACTTGGGAGATCCTGTGCTCTGTCCTGCTGATCAGTTTAGTGGTGCTTTGTCCAGTGCTCTGTCCTGCTGAGTCCAGTGGTGCTGTGTCCTGTGCCCGGTCCTGCTGAGTCCAGTGGTGCTGTGTCCTGTGCTCTGTCCTGCTGAGTCCAGTGGTGCTGTGTCCTGTGCTCTGTCCTGCTGAGTCCAGTGGTGCTGTGTCCTGTGCTCTGTCCTGCTAAGGCCATTGTTATTTAAAAATTATTAAAAAGTAAAAAAAAATATATAATAAAATTATAAAAAAAAGTATATTAAAATTTCTACTGCAATATATGAATAGGTTCACTGTTCCTGCAGTCAAGAAATATTAGTACTGCAATATATAAAAATACGTTCACTGTTGCTGCTGTACCAAAAATAGGTACTGCTGTATAACTCCAGTCCAGTGGTACTCCTGTGCCGCAGATAATTTTTAAAGGCTTTGCCGAGTGTGTGTGGTTTAGGGGTACGCTCTCTTGTGCTGCATATAATGGAGTACCAAAATTTGGAGGATAAAGTAGGGAAAGATCAAGAACCACTTCCTCCTAATGCTGAAGCTGCTGCCACTAGTCATGACATAGACGATGAAATGCCATCAACGTCTTCTGCCAAGGCCGATGCCCAATCTCATAGTAGAGGGCATGTAAAATCCAAAAACCCAAAGTTCACAAAAATTAGCAAAAAAAGAAAATTAAAATCATCTGAGGAGAAACGTAAACTTGCCAATATGCCATTCACGACACGGAGTGGAAAGGAACGGCTTAGGCCCTGGCCCGTGTTCATGACTGGTGGTTCAGCTTCACCCAAGGATCTAAGCCCTCCTCCTCCCCACCCCTCTAAAAAATTTAAGAGAGTTAAGCTGTCATCAACAACACAGCAAACAACTCTGCCTTCTAAAGAGATGGCATCACAAATCCCCAAGGCGAGTCCAAGGGTGTTGGTGGTCGCGAAGCCTGACCTTCCCATCACTGTACGGGAAGAGGTGGCTCCTTCCACCATTTGCAGCACATCCTCTGCATATGCTGGAAGGATCACCCACAGTCCAGTTACAGATTTGGCTAATGAAGGTGTCATTGTAGTACAGCGGGAGGAGGATAATGATGTAGCTGGCGCTGAGGAACTTGATGAGGAGGATGCTGATGTGGTTATCTTAAATGAGGCACCAGGGGGGGAAACAGTTGTTGTCCATGGGATGAAAAAGCCCATTGTCATGCCTGGGCAGAAGACCAAAAAATCCACCTCTTCGGTCTGGAGTTATTTCTATCCCAATCCGGACAACAAATGTATGGCCATAAGTACCTTATGTAATGCTCAAATAAGCAGGGGTAAGGATCTTGGCCACCTAGGGACATCCTCCCTTATACGTCACCTGAAGAACCTTCATAATTCAGTGATTAGTTCAGGACCTGTGGCTAGGACCGTCAGCAGTCCAGGGACACCTAAATCCCTTGGTCCTGTTGTATACACACCAGCAACACCCTCCTCGTCAACTTCCTCCACGATCTCCATCAGAGATAGTCCTGCAGGCCATGTCACCAGCCAGACTGAGTCCTCTTCAATCTGGGATTCTTCCGGAGGAAACTGCAGCGGTACGCCTACTACTGCCGCTGCGGCTGCTGGTAGTCGGTCATCTTCCCAGAGGGGAAGTCGTAAGAACGCTACGTCTTTCACCAAACAGTTGACCGTACAACAGTTGTTTGCCATGAGCACGAAGTACGACAGTAGTCATCCTATGGCAAAGCGGATAGCTGTGGCCGTAACAGCTATGTTGGTGTTAGACGTGCGTCCAGTGTCCGCCATCAGTAGAGTGGGATTTAGACGGTTGATTGAGGTATTGTGTCCCCGGTACCAAATCCCGTCGAGATTCCACTTCACTAGGCAAAAAATTTGGTGGTGCAGCATTACCTGAAGAGTGACAGGGGTGTGCAGGAGATGTTTGCGGTGGCACGCAAAATTGCTGGACACTTTTGGCATTCTACCAGTGCCTACCGCAGACTCGAGCAACATCAAAAAAGCCTGAACCTGCCCTGCCATCACCTTAAACAAGAGTTTGTGACATGCTGGAACTCCACCCTCTATATGCTGCAGAGGATGGAGGAGCAGCAAAAGGCCATTCAAGCCTACACAGCCACCTACGACATAGGCAAAGGAGTGGGGATGCGCCTGAGTCAAGCGCAGTGGAGACTGATTTCCGTGTTGTGCAAGGTTCTGCAGCCGTTTGAACTTGCCACACGAGAAGCCAGTTCCGACACTGCCAGCTTGAGTCAGGTGATTCCCCTGATCAGGCTGTTGCAGAAGCAGCTGGAGAAAGTGAGGGAGGAGCTAGTAAACCATTGCGATTCAACAAATTATGTAGCTCTTGTGGATGAAGCCCTTCGTACGCTTTGCCAGGATCCGAGGGTGGTCACTCTTTTAAAGTCAGAGGAATACATTCTGGCCACCGTGCTGGATCCTCGGTTTAAAGCGTATGTTGTGTCTCTGTTTCCGGCGGACACAAGTCTACAGCGGTGCAAAGACCTGCTGGTCAGGAGATTGTCCTCTGAAGAGGACCGTAACATGCCAACAGCTCCTCCTTCATTTTCTTCAACACCTGCAAGGAAAAAGCTGAGTTTTCCTAAACGACCCGCTGGCGGGGATGCTGAGAACATCTGGGTTCAGGCTGAAGGACCTGCCAACCATTGAAGACATGTCTACTGTCGCTGCATTGGATGCTGTCACTATTGAAAAAATGGTGGAGGATTACTTTGCTGACACCATCCAAGTAGACATGTCAGACAGTTCTTATTTTTACTGACAGGAAAAAAAGCCAGTTTGGAAGCCCCTGTACAAACTGGCTCTATTTTACCTGAATTGTCCCCCCTCCAGTATGTACTCGGAAAGTGTTTTTAGTGCAGCGGGGAACCTGGTCAGTGAGCGGCGAAGGAGGTTGCTTCCGTATAACGTTGAAAAAATGATGTTCTTAAAAATGAATTATCAATTCTTCAATCAAGACCAGCACTGGCCTCCAGAGACTATAGAGGGACCTGTGGTTGTGGAGTTCAGCGGGGACAAATTGATAATGTGTGAGGAGGAGGAAGTACACACTGAAGGGGGCAAGGAATCAGAGGATGAGGATGAGGATGACATCTTGTCTCAGTAGAGCCAGTTTAGTTTGTACAGGGAGAGATGAATAGCTTTTTTTGTGTGGGGGCCCAAACAAACCAATCATTTCAGCCACAGTAGTTTGGTAGGCCCTGTCGCTGAAATGATTGGTTTGTTAAAGTGTGCATGTCCTATTTCATCAACATCAGCAGGGTGGGTCATTTATCTCCGACTTTATTTACTACTTAGTACGGAGTAACATCTTTATACTGATACAGAGACTGCGAGTACAATCGCGTTGGGAGCAACGCTTTACATTGGGACTCATCCAATCTTATCAGTCTGTTGGGACCTCCGTGTCCAATATCAAAGGACTATTGCTGATTATAGATTTGGAGCCAGTGTATTTTATGTCTATTATATGGATGTACTAAGGTTGTCACCTTGCATTTCATGTTAACCATCGCAGCTTTGTATTATCATATCAGATTTTCTGTGCCAGGACTTCACTACAGTTCCAACCTATACCTACATCCTAGCACGGATTATTGTCATTATATAGATACAGAGACTGCAAATCCCATTAACGTTTGGAATAACGCTTTACATTGGGACTCAATAAACCGTTTCAGTTTTGGGACCCTTGTGTCCTTTTTAAAAGGACCATTGCTGATCCAGGATTTGGAGCAAGTTATATTGCTGGTTTATACTATATGTATGTACTTTTATATTGCCATTTTGCATGTGAACCATTGTAGCTTTGTGATTTAATAAATCATTTCTTACATTTCTGTCTATCTTTGTGCGCTACGGGGAAACCATCTTTAACATATCTCTCTAGGGTTGGAACTACCCTTTGTATTTCAGCCCCCTAAGCAGCCCCTTTCTATCACCACCATATAGAGGAGCGCTCACCAACCCCCCATTGCCACTGCAATCTATATTACATTTACTACGTTCAATTTCTAAGCAGTTCCAAAGAATAGTTACTGCAATCTATATTACATTTACTACGCTCAATTTTTAAGCATTTCCAAAGTGTGTGTGGTTTAGGGGTACACTCATTAGTGCTGCATATAATGGAGTACAAAAATTTGGAGGATAAAGTAGGGAAAGAGCAAGACCTACTTCCTCCTAATGCTGAAGCTGCTGCCACTAGTCATGACATAGATGATGAAATGCTATCAACGTCGTCTGCAAAGGCCGATGCCAAATCTCCTAGTAGAGGGCATGTAAAATCCAAAAACCCAAAGTTCCCAAAAATTAGCAAAAAAAGAAAATTAAAATCATCTGAGGAGAAACGTAAACTTGCCA
The DNA here is from genome assembly GCF_038048845.1 of Mixophyes fleayi. Classification (NCBI taxonomy): domain Eukaryota; kingdom Metazoa; phylum Chordata; class Amphibia; order Anura; family Limnodynastidae; genus Mixophyes; species Mixophyes fleayi. Next base: position 11,895,956 of record NC_134404.1, on the reverse strand, counting down.
ATATGCCATTCACGACACGGAGTGGCAAGGAATGGCTTAGGCCCTGGCCCGTGTTCATGACTAGTGGTTCAGCTTCACCCATGGATCTCAGCACTTCTCCTCCCCCCCCCTCTAACAAATTTAAGACCCTAAAGCGGTCATCAACAACTAGTCCAAGTCCAGCGAGTCCAAGGGTTTTTGTGGTTGCGAAGCCTGACCTTCCCATCTCTGTACGGGAAGAGGTGGCTCCTTCAACCATTTCCAGCACGCCCTCTGCATATGCTGGAAGGATCACTCACAGTCCAGTTACAGATTTGGCTAATGAAGGTGTGAATGTTGTACACCGGGAGGAGGATATTGATGTAGCTGGTGCTGAGGAGGAACTTGACAAGGAGGATGCTGATGTGGTTATTATAAATGAGCCACCAGGGGGGGAAACAGTTGTTATCCATGGGATGAAAAAGCCCATCATCATGCCTGGTCAGAAGACCAAAAAATCCACCTCTTCGGTCTGGAGTTATTTTTATCCAAATCCGGACAACAAATGTATGGCCATATGTAGCTTATGTAAAGCTCAAATAAGCAGGGGTAAGGATTTTGGCCACCTAGGGACATCCTCACTTATACGTCACCTGAAGAACCTTCATAATTCAGTGATTAGTTCAGGACCTGTGGCTAGGACCGTCAGCAGTCCAGGGACACCTAAATCCCTTGGTCCTGTTCGATACATACCACCAACACCCTCTTCGTCAACTTCCTCCATGATCTCCATCAGATTTAGTCCTGCAGGCCATGTCACCAGCCAGACTGAATCCTCTTCAATACGGGATTCATCCGAGGAATCCTGCAGCGGTACGCCTACTGCTGCTGCTGCTGCTGGTAGTCGGTCATCTTCCCAGAGGGGAAATCGTAAGACCGCTACGTCTTTCACCAAACAATTGACCGTCCAACAGTCATTTGCCATGAACACCAAGTACGACACTAGTCATCCTATGGCAAAGCGGATAACTGCGTCAATAACAATATTGGTGTTAGACGTGCATCCAGTGTCCGCCATCAGTGGAGTGGGATTTAGACGGTTGATGGAGGTATTGTGTCCCCGGTACCAAATCCCGTCGAGATTCCACTTCACTAGGCAGGCGATACCAAAGATGTACAGAGAAGTAAGAAAAAGTGTCCTCAGTGCTCTGAAAAATGCGGTTGTACCCACTGTCCACCTAACCACGGACATGTGGACAAGTGGTTCTGGGCAAACAAAGGACTATGAGACTGTGACAGCTCACTGGGTAGATGCATTGCCTTCCGCAGCAACAGCAGCAGCTGCATCAGTAGCAGCATCTCCACAACGGCTGTTCGTTCCAAGGCAGGCAACGTTGTGTATCACCGGTTTTAATAAGAGGCACAACGCTGACAACCTCTTAGAGAAACTGAGGGAAATTATCTCCCAGTGGCTTACCCCACTTAGACTCTCCTGGGGATTTGTGGTGTCAGACAACGCCAGTAACATTGTGCGGGCATTACATATGGGCAATTTCCAGCACGTCCCATGTTTTGCCCACACCGTTAATTTGGTGGTGCAGCATTACCTGAAGAGTGACAGGGGTGTGCAGGAGATGTTTGCGGTGGGCCGCAAAATTGCTGGACACTTTCGGCATTCTGCCAGTGCCTACTGCAGACTCAAGCAACATCAAAAAAGGCTGAACCTGCCCTGCCATCACCTCAAACAAGAGGTTGTGACATGCTGGAACTCCACCCTCTATATGCTGCAGAGGATGGAGGAGCAGCAAAAGGCCATTCAAGCCTACACAGCCACCTACGATATAGGAAAAGGAGTGGGGATGCGCCTTAGTCAAGCGCATTGGAGACTGATTTCCGTGTTGTGCAAGGTTCTCCAGCCGTTTGAACTTGCCACACAGGAAGTCAGTTCCGACACTGCCAGCTTGAGTCAGGTGATTCCCCTGAACAGGCTGTTGCAGAAGCAGCTGGAGAAAGTGAGGGAGGAGCTGGTAAAGCATTGTGATTCCACCAAGCATGTAGTTCTTGTGGATGAAGCCCTTCGTACGCTTTGCCAGGATCCGAGGGTGGTCACTCTTTTAAAGTCAGAGGAATACATTCTGGCCACCGTGCTATATCCTCGGTTTAAAGCGAATGTTGTGTCTCTGTTTCCGGCGGACACAAGTCTACAGCGGTGCAAAGACCTGCTGGTCACGAGATTGTCCTCTGAAGAGGACCGTGACATGCCAACTGCTCCTCCTTCATTTTCTTCCGCACCTGTGGCTGCGAGGAAACAGCTGAGATTTCCGAAATGACCCGCTGGCGGGGATGCAGACATCTGATCCGGACTGAAGGACCTGCCAACCATTGCAGACATGTCTACAGTCGCTGCATTGGATGCTGTCACAATTGAAAAAATAGTGGAGGATTACTTTGCTGACACCATCCAAGTAGACATGTCAGACAGTCCATATTCTTACTGGCAGGAAAAAAAGCCAGTTTGGAAGCCCCTGTACAAACTGGCTCTATTTTACCTGAGTTGTCCCCCCTCCAGTGTGTACTCCTAAAGAGTTTTTAGTGCAGCGGGGAACCTGGTCAGTGAGCGGCGAAGGAGGTTGCTTCCGCAAAACGTTGAAAAAATTATGTTAATAAAAATGAATTATCAATTCCTCAATCAAGAACAGCACTGCCCTCCAGAGACTACAGAGGGACCTGTGGTTGTGGAGTCCAGCGGGGACGAATTGATAATGTGTGAGGATGAGGAAGTACACACTTAAGGGGGCGAGGAATCAGAGGATGAGGATGAGGGCGACATCTTGCCTCAGTAGAGCCAGTTTAGCTTGTACAGGGAGAGATGAATAGCTTTTTTTGTGTGGGGGCCCAAACAAACCAATCATTTCAGCCACAGTTTTGTAGGCCCTGTCGCTGAAATGATTGGTTTGTTAAAGTGCGCATGTCCTATTTCAACAACATCAGGGTGGGTGGGAGGGCCCAAGGACAATTCCAGCTTGCACCTGTTTATTGGCCATTATGTGCTCTTTGGGGCCTAGCTTTTTAAACTGCCATACTGTCTGCCACTGCAGTGCCACTCCTAGATGGGCCACGTGTTTGTGCCGCACACTTGTGTCGCTTAGCTTAGACATCCAGCTACCTCGGTGCAACCTTTTGGACTAAAAACAATATTGTGAGGTGTTCAAAATAGACTGGAAATTAGTGGAAATGAATGTTATTGAGGTTAATAATAGTGTAGGAGTGAAAAAAAAACAACAAAATAATTGATTTTAGCACTTTTTATGCTTTTTTAAAAAAAATATCAGAACCCAAAACCCAAAATCATAACCAAAACCTTTCATGGGGTGTTTTGGCAAAACAAATCAGAACCCAAAACCTCAAGCTAATCAGAACCCAAAACCCAAAACACCAAAAGTGGCCGGTGCACACCCTTAATATATATTGGTGACCAGCCACCATCATCACAATTGGTTAACAAACATCCCACAAGGACAGTTCAGAAGAATCAACAGGAATTGTATAGATAGAAGTATATAAACACACTAAGGGAGCAAATGAAAGAAATTTATAAAGAAACAATACAACCAGACATTGGTAAATCAAGCTTTTGAAGAGAAAAAACGTAGATAGGGAAGAATTACTTAAATACAAATCTTAGAAAGATCATAAAACACAAAAAGTGGGATCAGGATATACCATTTATCACAGGATTTTTTGAATCTGCAATGCAACTCACTGGAACGGCATGATACTGACATGTATTACAAAAGAATGAGGTTCTACATGACATTTTATAAATTGAGCTCACAAATTATTATGCAACACTGCAAATATTGACTCTTTGCATAGTTTAACACATGGTTATTAGGATTAGACGCCAGAGATGAATTTTAATATTACAGAGCATACCGCACTTGCAAGACCCTCGGCTATCATTCAAATAGACCCAATTGCTCCTTTATGTCAAATCAGACATTATAAACATACATTATTAGGGAACGGTAAACATCTAATACCCATAATGTGATTTATCTTCTGGAATGTCTGTGCCACGTTCAATACGGAGGTTGAACCATTAGAAAAGAGAATATGAATCACAGAGCACATAAAGAAATATTAGCAGAGGGTCTACCCTACACAGCGTATCACAGCATTACTTACAGTACCATAACAGTGACCCCAAAAGCCTGAAATTTACAGCTATAGTAAAATATAACTGGGGAGTGAATGATTTCCTTAAAAAAAATACACAAGGAGGAGATCAGATGGATATACAATTTAAAAACACAACATAAAGGTATGAATATTGAATTTGAAGCAAAAATCTTAATTTAATGAGAACAGAAGTGGGGGTTGCCATGTGAAATTCTGGTTCAATCATTTTAGAGATATGAAGTCAATTCCAATAGGATCAATATACATCCAGGGTGAACCTGGTCCTCTGGCGACGCTATATTGACGATATTATCTTCATATGGAGCGGTGATGAACCTTCACTTCAAAACTTCATTGCAGAACTCATTCAAAATTCACACAACCTTATATTCAGTACGAAACACAGCAAACAATCCATTGAATTCCTCGATCTATGCAATTATGTTTAAAAAAATCAACTCAAAACAAAGACCTACAATAAACCAGTAGACGTGAACTGCTTTATTTTAGCCACTAGTAACCACCACCCTCAATGCCTGTTTAATATTCCATTTGGACAACTCAGACGTATTAGAAGAAACTGCTCAGATCTACACACCTTTGAGACACAAGGGTCAACAACTTAGAAATAAATAGAGAAGATCGACTGACTTATAGGGAACCAAATAGCCATGAATCTAGTGAAAACATCTATTTTATCACTGGCTATAACGATTCAGCATTCAAAGTGAGAAATATAGTCAAGAAGCATTGGAATATTCTGCTTCAAGACCCTGACTTACAAAATACATTATCTGATGAACCCAAAATGTTTTTCAGAAAGACACGCAATCTCAAGACTCAGCTAGTTAGCAGTTTCATCGCCCCGAATAGATCCATTCAACTCTCGCTTACCAGTAAACAGCCTAAGGGTTTTTACCCCTGTGGGAGATGTATCACTTGTAGGAATCACGGACAAAGATACCAAACCTATTCAGCAGTATAAATCAAAAGCAAAACAGGAAAGGTCTATACCATTAAAGTCTTCATGACATGTGACACCAAGAATGTGATTTACCTCCTTGAATGTCCCTGCCACTTACAATACATAGGGAGGACCATTAAAACTTTATCTGTTTCTCCTTAGTGAACACACTAGAAACATCAAGAAAAGCTTGGAAACACAGTGTCTCAACACTACAAAGTGAAACACAACAAAAATCCTATCTTCCTATTGCTAATAATAAAGTTGAGAGACTGGAGAGGGGGGATCAAACAAAGAGAATTAATAAGGAGGAAATGAAACATATGTTGGCCCCCAACGAATTAAACATTGATTTTGATATCATGGGATGCGTTTAAAGGCTAAACTGCAGACACAGACGAATCCCTGGCGCCTACAGTCAAACCACCATTCCATCAGCCCAAACCCTTTCGATCTTGGAAGCGAAACGAGGTGAGCCAGATTAGTACCTTGCCAAAAGACAGGCGAATACCTGGTACTGTAGGTGTCTAGAGAGAGCAGAGTCTGAGATCATCTTTTATTCCTTGATGCTATTGGATGCCCCCCATGGAATAATAATGTTAATGTTACCTCCATTTCCTCTACAATGTCAAAACTGCTGGGACCATTTTTATTATATTATGGAGCGTGCGCAGCAACTAAGTTGTTGTGCAGTTATGTATAACACTGTTACCAGTGACATCTTCATATTTTACTGTCTTTTGTTCTGTGTGGATGTGCAGATTGGCACACATGTCTACATCCACACATGTGTAATGTATTTATGGCGATATACCATATATTCAGGTATGTTTAATGAACAATTATTCATGCCCTTTAACAACATTGTTGTTATTTTTCAGTATTCACCTTTTATATAAGAAACCTTTGTTAATTTTTGCCTTTTTTCAGAGTTGATTTTAGGTATATTCCTTTATTTACATATCACTTTGTTGTATTGCAATTGTTTTTGTAAATATCTATTTATATCTACATGATTTTTAGTTTATTTAATTTAAGATGGATATTTGACCATGCCATTTAATTAACCCAATCTATGTACTAATCAATCTGTTTTCTTCAACTATAGACATCGATTCAATATCTATTTTTATTAAGGACATTCTATTGTATTTAAATGACTTTTGAACGAGTTCCGTGTAAGGAACCAGATATGCCCAATCAGATTGGATGGAGGAGCTGTAAAAACAGGACCCTTAGGGCATGGCTCACACATCCCTTGAAAAAGGCGACACACGAAACCAGTCGGGACTTTACTATACATCACTATACATCAGACAGGAAATAGCGTGCGTCCAAGGTGGAATGCGCTCACTTCACTCCGTACTGCCCACAGTCATCATCATCATCATCATCATTTATTTATATAGCGCCACTAATTCCGCAGCGCTGTACAGTGAACTCATTCACATCAGTCCCTGCCCCATTGGAGCTTACAGTCTAAATTCCCTAATATAGACACAGACAGACAGACAGAGAGAGAGGGGGACAGACAGACAGAGACTAGGGTCAATTTTGATAGCAGCCAATTAATTTTAATAGCAGCCAATTAACCTACCAGTATGTTTTTGGAGTGTGAGAGGAAACCGGAGCACCCGGAGGAAACCCACGTGAACACAGGGAGAACATACAAACTCCACACAGATAAGGCATTGGTTGGGAATTGAACTCATGACCCCAGCGCTGTGAGGCAGAAGTGCTAACCACTAGGCCACTGTGTTGCCTAATAAGACTCTTTCTACCCATCTGAATTGGATTCATAGGACATCACTAATTGCAAGTATAGCGGGGGCAGTGCGCCCTTTTCATATACACAGGACTCGTATCAGATTCTGCCCACCTGGTCCATGACAGATCAAAACGCATTGAGCGGTTTACTCAGCATCTGCTTATTATTACTACAGAATCACTATTTCTTGTTGCATTGTGTTAGAGTGATCACACACATGCCCTTTTTGATGTCAGTCCTTGCAAGTGAATCCTTTGTATGAAGGTGAATTATCCACAGCTGGTTATGTACACGGTTTTATATTTGTAAGTAATAAATATTATTTTATTTCAATAAATAGTACAATTGTTTTAAATCCATTGCAATTTCCTTCATAGGACTTTACATATTGGGAGTCAAATCTCCTCATATAAGATGAGAATTTGGATAGCGTCTTACAGCCACGTGCAGCTGGTGTTTCCCGATCACAAACAAGTGAACCAAGCCTGCCTTGCTGCTGAAGCACAGAGGAGATGAGACTCTCATTCAGGTCCCCTTACATGTAAGTGGATATTATAATTATATATTGGTGACCATACTGCAAAGTTATTTGGTTTTCAATATATTTTCATGTAAAACACTATGGAACAATTTGTGAACATCAAGGAGTGATATATAGATGATCCAATTACAGATCATTTATTAAAATCAGGAATTAAACATTATACAGCGTTGTGCTCAGAGAGGCTTGATCTGAATCGAACTACGATTCGGTCAGACACTGATATTTCCAAAAAGTGGAAAACATTGGTAATTTTACAGGACAGCCATACAAAATGTAGATTTGGGAAGATGACACCCTGTAGCAGCTCTTAGGGAGTCCTACGTAGGTACAAGATGATATTTAACTGACCTTTACCATTGTATTTAAAAATACTACCCAGAAGATGAGCACAACCCTCATACGTATTGAGCAAAAGTTGGTCACCATAAAAAATACCACTTTCACAGACCAAGCGGACCAAGGGGAGCGACAGACGGGACAGCGGTGAGCTGTATACACATTGTGGAACACCTACATTGTCTGAAGGTGATTATATCTGTGCTCCCAGTATGGGTCCTATGTTTTTATTTTGTTTTTATTGTTATTAAAAGATAATGGACCAGATTGCTCTTCAGACATTACACCTCCCGAAGATGAGAGAAGTGATAAGTTCTCCACGGAAAGAAATTCCCGATTACAACTTACTGTTTTGGGCGTCTTTATTCCATCGATCTTGTAAGCATACATCCAGAGGGGTGTGGAACGGGAGTGGATGCAGGAGTGATTGGGTGCAACATTTTTCTGAAGCAACACGGAGATTTTTAGAGACTCTCTCTTGTCATTTTGGTTATTACAGTATTTCACTATGCTAGGTTTTTGTATAATTTTGAAGTTATGACTTCACATCGATTATCCTTCAAGGATAAAGACATATACATTTGACGGATATTGTGCCAAGGAAGCGCCCTATGTATGTATAATTGTTGTTTTGTGTAGATCCAAAATATCCGCTCTTGTCTCACTGACCTTGTTTCCCCAATATGTCACTTCCAACCTTCCTGGCCAAATGTCACATGTTTCCTCTCCTTCCTCATTAGTAACAATTCACCTATCTCTGAAGTTGAGCATTGTGAGTATGCCAATACTATTGAATCATATGGAGATTTTGGATGTTCACATCCTGTAGCAACTCTTGGGGAGTCCTACGCATGTACAAGATGATATGTAACTGACCTTTAACATTGTATTTAAAAATACTACCCTCATACCTATTGAGCAAAAGTTGGTCACCACAAAAAATAGCACTTTTACAGACATCCAAAATATCCGCTCTTGTCTCACTGACCTTGTGTCCCCAATATGTCACCTCCAACCTCCCTGGCCAAATGTCACATGTTTCCTCTCCTTCCTCATTAGCACAAAATCTTAATCCTGCCCACTGTCCTAATTTACCTCCACAATTTTTCCCTGATTATAGCCCTCACTTTGGCAATGCTGATCTACACCGTCACTCTTCTGCCCCAGTGACCTCTGCTTCTTCTACACTATTGCCTTCCACATCACGGGTAACCAGAAACCAGTATAAAAACAAAAAACAAAAACTACACTTCAAAGGGCCAAGTGATGCCAAAAACGAATACTCTTGTGAAGTAGTTTTTGGATTACATGTTATTTTTTGTTGTATGATTAATACTCTAGTTTTAGAATGCACAAAGCAAAGTCTGTTTTTTTATCTAATAGACTTTAGAAGGGACATTTATACAAGCTTGTTCTTTATGATATAGGCATTAGTGATAAAACAGTAAAAAAAAAAAAAGGTTTAATTATTATTTTCCCATAAAGCATCAGATTGTTCTTAATGTCTACTGAACATAAGACTAATGCTTATAGTTGCTCATGATTGCAGACACATGCATACGATACTGCCATCACTAGTACTCATATGAGGTTAGAGAGCTCACAACTACCACACATGTTATAGCAGCAAATGCTGCGCGGGAAAGTGATAGTCAGTGCTAGGGGTCAGGTCATACCTGTAGTCTACAGCCAGTGAGGTTAACTGAGAGTGAGGGAAGAACCTACAATGATAGTTGACATAGCTGGTAGGAAACAAACTTTTCTTGTAAATACGGGGCAGCCAGATCAGTGATAACTTCTCCTTTAAATCTACAGGTAACTAGCAAAACTGTTCCAGCTATGGGGGTAACGGGGAGAGTGTTACATTATCCTTTGACTAAACCCGCAGAGGTTACTATCGGGCCTCTGCATAGCAAGCATTCATTTCTCTTGGCTGCAGCAGCTCCTACTAACGTACTGGGAAGGGATTTGTTGTGCAAGATGGGATGTGTCATATACTGTACCACTATTCCTAGACATACCATAGAAGGTTGCACATGAGGTACAGGATATATTGAACACCACACAAAAGGTTAATGTTGCACTCTACCGTTATAGAACAAAGTCCATCACAGGTAAAGGGAATGTTGCTGGAAATACCGGGTTCCCTATGGACCAAAGATGGACAGGACACTGGATTGATGGCAAATATAGCTCCTGTGATGGTAAATCTAAAAAGTGGTAGGATAACTCCAAAAATCCCACAGTATCCATTAAAACCGGAGGTGGAATTAGGGGTGTATACTGTTATTGAGAGGCTAGTTGCAACTAGAGATGGGTGGGCTCAGTTCCTCAAGATCCGAATCCATCCAAATTTCACATATCCGAGTATCGAGCCAAGCACGCCTGATACTCTCCCGCCCATTCGGAATCGAAATCGAGGCAAAACGTCATTGTGACGTATTCGTATTTCTGAGCTCGGTTCTCGCGAGAATTGTTACAGCAGTAAGAGGAGGGTAGAGGAGGGTTTTTTCTCAATTTCTGTGCCTTTTGCAGTAATTTTTCTGCCTGTCAAAAGTCATATTTGTCAGCAGTATCTAATACAATACAATTTTGGCACTACAAGTGCTTTGACCTCATTAAAATGGATTCAAAGCAGTCCACATAAGAGCAGAATCAGCAACCAGGTTCTGTCACCAGTCCTGATGGTAGTGTTCCCAGTATGTCATCTGGGAAAGGCGATGTCAAAGTACATAGCCTTTTTAAATCAGGGGGAAAAAAAACACACACCAAAAAAATTTACTGTGTTGAAGCGAAAAAGAAGTGTAACTGAGAAAAAGTTGAGTGCCGATAATTTTTTTTTTGCCAACATGCCATTCTACATACGCAGTGGCAAAGAAAGAATAAGGCCTTCGCCTTTCTCTATTAGTGGCAGATCCAAAAATGTTACCGAGCCTTCTTGTACGGTCACTCGTGACCAAGCAAGACCAAGTAATTTGGAGTCTAAAAGTGGTGCACAACTACTGTTACGAGTGAAAGCTGAGCTGCAAGAAAGCAGTAGGCATTAGAGTATAATGTATGCTCAGAATCAGAAATGACACCAATCCCTGTTGAGAGTCCATCCACCAGTGGTATGTCTAATCGTGAGCATTCTGTTAGTGACAGTGTACCCATAAAGAATGGTCCTTTCAGCAGTTCTGCTGATGTGTGCCTTAACAGCCCGAGTGTAGCCGGTGATACACCAATTGAGGATGCCACTTTGGAACTAGAAGATGATGAGGGGGAGACTTGTGTAGGCGACGAGGGCAGTAATGATGATGTTGATGATTATGATGCAGACAGCCACCAAACTACCTTGGTCCATTCATTTTTATATTCTAATTCCACAGTCTATGCAGGCTGCTTTTTTTCTATTCAACTACAAGTGGAGGGGGGAAGCTATAGAGACTGAAACTAAACTGCCTTTGCCCATTTCTTTATATAGTTAATTATAAGTGTAGGGTGTAATATACAACCAAAGACGGCTGCATGCCAATAGGCTAAGATGAAGAGAAAGACAATCAGGTTTGTGTGCAGAATTAAGGATGGCCTGCCAGGGATTAAACTGTTTTCTTCCTAATTTATTAGCGTTAGAATTACCTTTCTTATCCAAGAAACAGGTGGAGCACTAAATTAGGTTATTTTATAGCCAAAAACATTGATTTTTAAACTAAATTGCAAAACAAACAAAACCAAAACACAACAGTAATCCAGATCCAAAACCAAAACACGCGGGTCAGTGAGCATCACTAGTTGCAACAAGGGATTTTAATTCTCACATCCAGCACAGCCAATAGTCCCATTTTCCCTGTGAAGAGTGCGGTGAGGGGCTATAGATTAGTCCAGGACTTAAGGGGAATTAATAAAGTTGTTGAGCCAATTATCCATAGTGACCAATCCAGCTGTCATCCTCATGCAGATTCCACCGTCTGCTAGTCACTTTACTGTCATTGACCTCTGTTCTGCATTTTTCTCAGTCCCTCTTCACCCTGACTGCCAATACCTTTTTGCATTCTCCTATAGGAGGGTGCAATACACATGGACCAGACTTCCCCAGGGGTTCATTGACAGCCCTAGTATTTTCTCCCAAGCCTTACATGACTGTTTACAATCCTTCCAGCCAAGCAATGGGGGTGTTCTAATTCAATATGTGGACGATTTGTTGTTGTGCTCAGATTCGTTTATGTCATGTTTACATGATACTAAATTGTTGTTACTTCATCTCTCGCAAACAGAACAAGTTACAGCCATGTCAGACTAAGGTTAAATACTTGGGACACTGTCTCACCCAGGGGCTAAGACATTTGACAATGGACAGAATCGAGGCAATACAACAAATGACTGCCGCAGAACCAGTAGCAAATCCGTACCTTCTTGGGGATGTGTGGATACTGTAGATCCTGGATCCCAGGTTTTTCTATTCTGGTGTTACCATTGCAGGGGTTAGTCTCTTCCTCAAAACCAGAACGTGTCATACACACAGAGGAGTCAGAGAAAGCATTCTGTAATCTTAAAGATAGTCTGACTAGAGCACCTGATTATGAAAAGCCCTTTGAGTTATACTGTACGGAAGCTGATGGTTGTGCAGCAGGTGTCCTCACTCAGAAACATGGTGACGCTATCAGACCGGTAGCATATTACAGTGCACAATTGGACACTGTGGCAAGATCACTCCTAACATGTCTAAGAAGTGTAGCAGCAACTGCTCTTCTGGTAAGTAAGAGCGAGGACATAGTATTAGGACATGATTCAACTGTCTGTACACCTCATAAGATATCGGCTCTGTTAAATCCAGCTTAAACCAGACATGTCTCTTCAGCTAGGTTCACAAAATGGGAACTGATGGCACCCTCAAACATCCCAATCAAAAGGTGTAGCACTTTAAATCCAGCTACATACCTTCCATATGTGCCTCGAGATGCACAAAGGATGGGAGGTGAGGAGACCCTGGTTGGGGATGAGTTTTGCAGGTATACTAATATGCACGATTGTATGGAATATCTGAACCAGACCTTTACTGCAAGGCCTGACATAGAAAATGTAGATTTTATGTTTTATACAGATGGGAGTTGTCATAGACAGACTGAAACAGGAGAACTATGCACTGGTTATGCTGTTGTAGATGATCAGGATGTTGTAGAAGCTTGACCCCTTGGCCCACCTCACTCGGCCCAAGTGGCCGAACTAGTAGCATTAAGGAGAGCATATGAGCTGGCAGAGGGAAAGTCAGCGAATATATATACTGACTCTAGGTACGCCTTCAGGGTAGTGCACGATTTTGGGCCCTTTTGGCGTCTTAGAAACTTTATGACAGCAGCAGGCACCAGTAGCAAACTCAACACACAAAAGGACTTTTAACAGCAATACAGTTACCCAAGACAGTAACCGTCATAAAGTGTAAAGCCCACACCTATGAAGACTCAATAACAGGGCAGACAAAGCTGCTAAATAGGCAGCAGAGCAACCTTTAACTATCGACAGAGACAATAATGGTTTTTCAGACATTAGACACTCAGAAATTGATTGAAATGCAGGATTTGTGTTCCCTACAGGAAAAGGCGGTCTGGAAGGCAAAGGGATGTGGTCAAGAGTCCTCGGGACTCTTGAGATGGACAAGGTAGGCCCATGGCTCCGAGAAAATATTAACCAGGCCTGGCTGAGAAAGCACATGGTCTGACTCAACTGGGTAAAGAAGTTATCTGCAAATTGATGAGAGCGTACTGGTGTGCTCCTGGCTTTTCATCTCAAGCCGGTAAGAAAGCAATGTCCTGTCTTACTTGTTTGAGGAAAAATATTGGTAAGACAATACCAACTGAGCCATGCCATATTCTTCCTACAGACGGACCTTTTCAGGTAATACAAATTGACTATATCCAATTACCACCTTGCAGGAATTCAAATATGTGTTGGTGTGTACTGATGTGTTTTCCAGTTGGGTAGAGGCATATCCAGCAGCCACTAATACTGCTGTGTTCACTGCAAAGAAAATTGTTCAGGAATTTGTGTGTAGATACGGTATCCCTAGAGTCATAGACAGTGATAGGGGTACCCACTTTACTGGTGATATTTTCCAAAACATGTGTAAGCTCATGTGAATCAGTAGCAGACTTAACCCACCTTACCGACCACAAGCAAGTGGTAAGGTGGAAAGAGTAAATGGTACCATTAAGAATAAACTGAGTAAGATAATGGCTGAAACTTTGTTGGCATGGTCAGAAGCTTTGCCACTAGGCCTCCATAGCATCCGAACCATTCCCAGACCTCTGGCTTAATCTGTCCCCCCTTTGAGATACGATCTAATGAGGTTGTCGGCCAAAAAGTAAGTCCACAAGACGACTTGAAGTGTAACAATGAAGTGAGCAATATCTCATAAAAATGAGCAGACAGCTAAAACAACAACTGTCACCAGGGATGCCAGAAACAAACTGTCATGATGTTGAACCTGGGGAATATGTTATGATCCGCAATTTCTTACGCTCAGGTTGTTTAACAGACCATTGGGAAGGCCCGTACCAAGTGTTGCTGAACAGTACCACATCACTGAAGTTTGCAGAAAGACAGTTAGGTCCATTCCACTCACTGCAGGAAAGTCAGTAGACCGGAGAAAGTACGAGATAAAGCTGAGACCGACGACACTGATCTGTCACTCGTAAACTTATTCTGGGAGACCTAAAGCCTATAGTCAAGACACCTGAGCCAAGGACGTTGCCCAGATCATCATCCCAGCAATGGAGTGGCGTTTTTTGTTTTTCTTCTGTTCCAGGAGTTTTCTTGTTTTCATTTTGTTATAGAACACCCTATTTTTGTGAAGGCGAATGGATGACAGAGGCAGGATCTGGTAGTGATACTGATGAGATGGAGTTGGAAGAAAGGTTGATAGAACATATAGCGCAGCCCATTATCAAGCTTGGTCCAGGGGTTATGAAAAGGTCTGCTAGCTCTGGAACTCGGAGACAGTGTGAGGGGCTATTGTCTGATGAATATAGTATTTGTAAGTACTGTGGCTCCCTAGTTGAAGAGAAATGCATCCAGCGATGCCAGTCCAATAGTAATCTAGACATGGGCGGGCATTCTCTGGAGGATTATCACTCCCTAGGGGGTAAGGTCCTAATCCAAACTGAGTGCTGGGTGTGCTCTCATGTGTCTCAGGGACAGCATAACATAGGACTGGTGCCGTTCCCACTAAATATCTGAGGTCCTCGAATTAAGGTGAGGGAGGTCCATAGAAGGAAAGTACAACAACACTAGGTCCCCTAGTCTAAAGCTTTGCCAATACTCCTTAGACCGGTCTTTACTATGTTTAAATATCTCACATGTAAAACGACTGAAGAATTGGGAAGCTGACCTACCAGATCAGACAATGGCTCACCACACTCATTTTGGAGGGAGACTTGCAAGGTCACCAATAGACAGAAATGTTGATGGGCATCATAGATCAGGGCGCATCAACAGACATAAGAAAGTACTCGTTGGGAGGGTTCCTCAGAGTTATTGTCAGCATATAATCCATGTCAAAACTTGTCTTGAACAGATGGAGACAATGGGTATTTGAAGTTCTCAAGACACTGTGCAATATTATTAGCAATCGTACTGTACCTTATCTCCTCACAGATGATGTGTACTATGTTTGTGGGAGAAAGGCTTATTCCTGGTTAGCTCCGGGTTCCAAGGGTTTGTGTTTCTTAGGTAAACTGGTTCCTGAAATCATGACTATTACACATAAAGGAAATGGTTGGTATTCATAAGATTACATCCCCACCATACATACACACACACAGTATGAACATCGTGGCAAAAGAAATATGATTCCTGGTGAAGGACCTACAAAATCGATTAGTGAAACCACTGGTTTTCAGGTTATGGTAGCATTAGATCCCACCAGGATCACTCGGGGAACTTTAAATTTTAGATATATACAGGATCTAGCTAAATTAATAGACAATATCACCGAGATGTATGATTACACTTTCAGGTATACGGAGAGAGAGAGCTACAAGCTTATAAAAAGGAGTTGGTGCAGCATAGACTGGTATTGAATTATCTAACATCTATTACTAGTGGATATTGTGTGACATTGGCCATCCAGTTTGGTGTCAAATGTTGCACATACATCACCAATAACACTGATGACCCCAAGGCAGTTATAGACCGGAAGCTGGATGAAATTCTGCAACTGAAATGGGAATTTCGAAGGAACCATAATTCTTTATTATATGATTGGAGAAAAGGTGGCAGGATGGTTTCTCATGGTTGAAACCTGTAAAATGGTTCTCTGGTCTAGGAGAGTGGGCACAGGAATTGGTTGCTAGCATAGGTAAGCTCCTTCTCCTTATACTTGGTCTCATCTTAGTAATTGGTTTATGTGTCAGATGTGTTCCTACTGTGTGGAAAGCAGTCTACTGAGGTAAACGTTGAAAATGAGAATGAAATGATGGTGAGAGATACGGAAATCATGGTCTGTGAAGAAATACATTACAATACTGACATCGAGAATGTGATTAGGTGATAGTTTCTTACACTATCAAAAGGGTGGAGCTGTCGAAGTCTGCTAATTGGATAAATTCGTTTCAATTAATATCTAGCACCTGGATTGTCTTTGCCTGAAAATTATGCGTATAGCACGCTACGGCATGAAGAAGCGTATTCAGCTGCAACACGTGACAATATCAGGTTTTACACATTTACATGTACAAATTTGTAATTAGTACAAATTAATAGTAGTTGCAACACAGTTATTTATGTCAAAAAGTAGCAATGTTTTCGGTTATTAAAAGTTATATACATGTTAGTGAAATCAAAGGTTCAGGTTGCAGGAAAACATGTCATTTAGTATCATTTTAATCCCCCATTTATCCGCAGTTGTCTGGTTCATTCGCCGAAAGGATCGCACATTGCATACTCTAGTTATCGATGATAGGGAATAAATGTTTAAAATTATAGTGTCTATGTAGGGTAAATAGACAAGTTTAAACTGGATTCTTGGTGGGAAAATCAGAGTGCATCCCCTGGAGAGCTGACCCCCACCTTTGGATATTTTTGTTTTAACTAGCATATGACTTGCATTACACTGGACCCTCCTGAAGCCTGGACCTAAAGAAGCAAGCCACATCTGCATTGTTTTACTGTATTTACTGACTGTATATAAGCAGGGGCTCTGGACCTAGTGGACAGTCTACTTGACCACAGCTTTCAGACCTGAATGATTGTAAACTGGATCCAGGGCGCCTGCAATACGTAACGGCTGTACTTATTTTATTCTGATTGTTATTCTGCTACTTTTGAATATTAAATCACATTGTGCTTTGGAACTACATTTCGGCAATCGACAATCGTTATTGGATAGCAAGTAGACATGCATAACAATACTTACTAGAGGAATGTGTGGTATGCAGATAAAGGGGAACTTATGACCTGTTGTGTGGAGGTAAAATCATGTTTGTACATCATGCTGGTGAAAAGTTAGGACAGAGTAACAAAAACCTTAAAAGGGTGTTTCTCCAGCAGAGTCAAAACCCTAATTTGCATTCTCACAGACCTTTTTATTCTGACATGACAGGAAGGGGGACTGTGGGCCCTGCAGCTTGTTTTTAAAATTGCACCGTCACTGTAAAAAATGGTATACTTTTGGGGAGTTAATCTGATTTTGAAGAGAGTGTCCAATTTTTCCTGGTTCTCCCAGCACCAGAAACTAGATTATATGTGAGTTATCAATTCTGTGTTTTATCCTTTTTTATTTTATAAGTAACAATTGCATTATATTTGTATGACTTTTCCATATTAAATTACACTTAATAAGTTCAGGTCTCTGTTCTTACGAGTTCATGCGACAGTTTGGTCAAGACGCTACATAATTGAAACGAGAAGAACATTTGTGGTTCATGTTAGCTCTGATTAACGTAAGTTGTGTTCCTCCTAAACTTACTTTCTTGTGTTACCCCCTTTCTACTGTTCAAGATATAGCCTAATCAGAGTTAAATTGATTGGCTGGGTGTCAGACAACCAGTGTTATTTGTAATCTAGAGCATAATATAAATCCATATCCCACTAAATAAATAGCAATTTCAGTCCATCATACCGATATTTACCATATAGAACTTGAATAAGAATTTATTTTTTCAAACCAGACACAAATCAAATAGCACAAAAACTACATTTAGATTGAAAATTCCAGATGAGAGAGTGAAAATTTGTGCTGACCTTATCTCTAGTACACATACACAATAAAGCACTGCTGCACAGTGATCGAAAGCCAGACAATATGCTACTAATGGAAGAGGAATGCCACAACATTAGACTGAGATAATTCAGTTTAACTCGGCTCTAAGGGTTCCATGTCACATCATATCCTACATTTCACCGAAACTCTGAATTGAATCACAATAATGTCTTAGTTTATAATTATTGTGTTCATTTCTGGGCTTTTGGTGTGCAGTTAATATTTTGAAAAACTGTTGTAGTAGACCATATTCCGCCTCCAATATGAAGTCAGTAAGAAACGTTCAGGATTTATTTGATGTTCTGCTCTGCAAAAACTTTTCTTGAGAAAACAAGTAGGCATTACCCTGACTTATCTTGACTTGCAAAGAGGAGTTGAACATATTTCAACAGGCAACTATTGAGGATGTGGTTGAAGAGAATATTGAATCGAACAAATGCGAGGTTCAAGTAATAATACGTAGTTGTACCTGAGGAAAATCTTTTTCCAACTCGTGCACCTCAACAGTGTTTTTCTTTTTAGACCCAAGTACCAGGATAAAGTTCACAGCAAATACCAACTACTAAAAACCAAAAGAAAACTAGAACTGAGAGGTGGTAGGGAAGGCCCAAAACCCAAAACACAAATAGGAAGTGAAGCCAAATTAGCACCTGCAACATAATTGAATTTGGCCAGACAAGAAGCAAACATCACATAATTAACAAAGGTTTCAACTTTGCACCAGGGAGGAAATTAAATCAATGAGACGTAAATAGACCAAGACATTCACCAACTTTGAAAAAATAATTCATGAAGTCACCTGCAGAATCCTTCTATCCACAGAACAGAGACAAATTCTGACTCAAATATACACGAAGATGAGGCCACCATTAAATTTGTATCCTAGTTGTCTTAAAAAGGTCCATTTGTAAATGTAATCCATTGGCTGGAACCACAAGACGATGCCTTGTGCAAAATCTAAACAATTGGTTTGCATTATAGTTTATGTGCAAACCGTAAAGATTTGTCTATGGAGCAACATTCAAAAAGAAAACAAGATTATTCAAAATCTGATGTACAGCTGTTGAATAAAAGCCATTTGAATCCACTGTAGGACATTACAGATTTCTATAATGAAGTAAATGGGGGAACCATACTGATTTGGGCCATTGATACACTGCTTGAAATGGCAAATAACCATTACAAACAAAATCTACTGACTTATTTTTACCCTGTAATTATTTGAACCATTTTCAAAACAGCAATGATTTGTAATGACCTCAATGGCCAAAACATGTGTTGATAAAGTTCATACAATGACACCCTGACATTGTACGGTCTTGAAACATAACAAATGACCAGTATACTGGGTGCACTTCCGTTAATACAGCACCAGCCTTGGGGATAAATGTATCAAAAATCGATTTTTGAAAATCGCAAATATCTGCCGACTTTGTATTGTAAATTTAAAACAAATCAAAGGTTTCAAAAAGGAAAAAAACACAGTTGATCAGGTTGTTATTGCATGGGACGCAATCTTTTATTAATAACCTCTACGCTGCTGGTCACTCTATCATAGGATATTACCCTACATGCTTCATGCATATCTTGAGGACTTCAGCCACAGAAGTTGCATTCTCTGTTGAAATTATTTGTAAAACTAAACGTATGTCCTTTTTCAAAAAAAATAAATAAAAAAAATATTGAACAAAATGTTTTGGATTTTCTTGTAAGTTTTCTTGTAGGACAAGCAACACTAAACCCACACAGGGGCACTTTCACCATTTTTATTCTGAGTTCAGCCAACCTGCGCCTATTTGTTTAAATGTCTACTGATGCCGCTATTCGTCTAATGACCACTTATTCTAACTACTGGTGTCAATCTGTTGGAAACACTCAGATAATGTCATTTTTCCCATTCAGTGACTGCACGTGTAATAGAATAAATGGTACAAATATAAGTTGGATAAAATATTAATTAAAATTAAAATATTATGAATATTTAAATGAAGTAGGTCAACTGTTGTGTTTCTCTGTATTTTGTGCAAGGGTTAAATTCTCTCTGAATGTCTTACAATGAATAAGGGCCTCATTGAACACAGGATGTTCCAATAGATGCCAGATGTTCTATGTAAGCATAAACTCAGGAATGTGAAAGGTCACATATGCCACTTGACCTTAAGGATATAGGATTTCTGTTTAATGAAATATCTGTCGAAAGCATTTATAATTGATATCTTTACTTGTGTGGTGTATTATTTCAAAGTATGTGAAGTGATATCAGTTAAGAGGGGTGGGCTTTTATGTATATAATCTATATGTTTTGAATCTAGTCTTCAGTCTATCATTGAACTAATACTCAATGCATTGCATTATGGAAGAATAAAAGAAAAGAACTTTGCATTTCAACACTTGCTGCTTTGAGTGAGCTATCATTTTGGAAATGCCCACTGAGGTTATCTGTAAATAACAATCAGCCAACACAACTACAGGGAGACAAACTATATATTCAATTGTGGCTACAAAAGGCAATATATTTTTAATCTTTCTAACTATATACTTCTGTCTCCTCTCTGAGTTTGCTGAAAAGGTATTTAAAGTTATCTCTAAGTGTGAAATTGAAAAAGTAATTTTGAATTGTTTATTTGTTTGTATAGATGTATAAGTATAGATTTGGAACTAATTAGAATTTCCATTTGCTGTTTATTGCTCAGAGACTGTTTTACCTCATTACCCATAGTGTGAAAGGTTGCATGTATGTGTGTGAAAGAGTTTCCCGGCTGTAGCTGGTAAACGAGGTGATATATATTAATAATTGTTGCAGCCCTATTACCATAATGCAGATACTGAATTGGTTGGACTATAAAAGAAAAAAAAAAAAAAAAGATTAAGCAGCGTTATGGGACAGTATGTAGTCACACAGTTAAAGCCTAATTAGCTGGATATTTCCCCTGGAAGTCCAACTGCCATAATGTTCCATAAATATGGAAAAAAGTCTGTTCAATATGTGCATAAATGGTTAACAAGGTGTCCTGAATTTACAGCAAAAGGAAATTTTGATTTAAATGTCTAAGGAGAAATAGGGTTTTCTAAAAAGTAAAAAAATGCAAGCCTTACAATTATGGTTAAATGAGGCTACAATTCCGCCTCCATATGTTAATCAATATATGGCAGTTAAAACTACTAGTGCACCAGGAGAGCAAGACAACCCAATATCTGTGTCAGGCGCCGTTCCCACACCACGCTAGGTGCTGGGAATAGACGCCTGTCTTCTCTGACAGACCCCGTCCCATTGCCTAGCAACGGGACGTACTTACGGGTTTAGCCGTGCGCGCATACGCAGTAGCTGTGTCCCGTTGCTAGGCAACGGGATGCTTCTGCGTCGCTACATCGGCGGTCAGGTCCACCTGACCACCGGAGTTCTCCTATCAGGGCCAGTGCCCTACTATTTAAGGCCTCCTTTTCCTCCATGGTGCCAGAGTATTGGTTTCACCTCTCTCCAGCGCTTGTATCCTGCTCCCATATTTTATGTCCTTTGGTATCTGACTCCCGGCTCATTCCTGACCACTGTCCTGTGATTTGGCTTCTTGGTTTCTCGTATTCTGACCTTTGGCTTGCCTCCTCACCTTCCCTATGGATCTCCCTTGTGTACCGCGCTATCATTTGGCAACAACCCACACTGTACGACTATTCCTGCTCTCTCCCGCTGCACTGTTAACTAGCTTGAAGGGTCGCAACCTGCGTACCCCACACAGCCAAGTCCATACCCCCTTGAGGGGGTCCCTGGTGAATAGGGGGGTACATTAGACTCCACGCCTTCCTGTCTAGTAGAGTCAATATCAGTCAGCGGCATCTCCGAGTTTAATCGTGACAGTATACTATGGCCATGAGTAACCAGGACGAACCGTCGGCCCGGGATCTTCTGTTGCACTTAGCTCAGCGTGTGGATTAGCAGGACGCCAATCAGGCTCAGCTATTACAATATATTCAGGGTGTAGTGACCTGCCTGGACACCATTCAAGTGTCACTACCTGCACACCCCATGGCTCCTGCTGGAACAGCGGCTCCTATTCCCGCTCTAGCCTTTTCCAGCTCTGCCAGTTCCGCAGGCTCCCAAGGGTTATGCATCCATTCACCAGAGAAATATGATGGAGACCCAAAGAGGTGCCGCAGGTTCCTTAATCAATGTGCCATACAATTTGAACTCGCTCCTGAAAATTTTTCGGCAGAAAGGATCAAGGTGGTCTATATAATCTCTCTCCTTTCCAGCCAGGGCCTGGCCTGGGCATCACCATTGTGGGAACGCGATGACCCACTGCTTCAGAACTCTGTGACCTTTGAGACCTTTCGCAGGGTATTCAACAAACCAGGTCAGGTGTCTTCCACCTCTACTGGTCTCTTAAACCTTCGTCAGGGAGTCTTTACTGCAGGTCAGTACGCGGTCCAATTTCGGACACTAGCCTCGGAGCTTCGCTGGAATGACGAGGCCCTTATCGCTACATTTTGGCAAGGTTTGAACGACAGAATTAAGGATGATTTAGCATAACGAGATCTGCCCTCCAACTTGGATGATCTAATTTCATTATGTCTTAAAGTGGATATCCGTCACCAGGAACGCTCACAAGAAGAGAACGCAGCTGCCGGTCCTTCCCACGCCTTGCACCTCAGTTCCAAACCCCTCTTTCTCCCATAGAGGAACCTATGCAAATTGGTCGTTCACGGTTATCTCCTGAGGAAAAAGAGATAGACACCTGAAGAATCGGCCTCTACTGTGGGGATCCTGGACACCGCCTCTCGGTTTACCCCAAGAGACCGGGAAACGCCTTCTCCTAGGTGATTACAGGGAGGTCAGCCTAGGATCCCGGTTCGCTTCTCCCTGTACTCAGAATGAACGATAATTTCTCATGCCTGTTTTTTTATCTTCTCCTGATGGCCCTCGACACCTATCTGCCATCGTGGACTCGGGATCCGCGGGGAACTTCATATCTTCCAGTTTGGTCTCGCAGCTCCGTTTGGGAACTTCACCATTGCCTCAGCCGCTTATCCTCACCGCAGTAGATGGAAACCGGTTCTCTAATGGCTCTATCACCTGCATTACTGTTCTGTCGGGTTGATGGTAGGAGCTCTATTCAGAATGGATAAAATTTCTGGTTCGTCTGCAATCCATCAACCCTATCATTCTGGGTCTACCCTGGCTAAGGGCACACTCCCTTCAATTCAATTGGCATTACACCAAGGTCATCTCCTGGGGTTCCTTCTGTAAATCACATTGTCTGACTCCTGTCATTCGTAGTAATTTAGTCATCTCTTGCCGAGCCGCTCCCTCCTGTGATACCCTTCCCAAGGTCTACTGCGAATTCCTTTTTGTTTTTAGCAAAATGGCTGTGGAATCACTTCCTTCTCACCGGCCTTGGGACTGCCCAATTGAGTTTGTGCCAGGCAAGAGCATCCCTCGGGCAGGGTATTTCCTCTGTCCATACCGGATACCCAGGCCATATCCGAGTACATCTCAGAGAACCTCAAAACGAGGATTGGTGCGGGATTTTGCTTTGTGAAAAAGAAGGATGGATCCCTTAGACCATGCATTGACTACCGTAAACTCAACGCCATCGCGATCAAGAACAGATATCCTCTACCCCTCATTCCGGAATTTGATTGGATTTGGGGGGCTCAAATCTTCACAAAATTGGACCTCATGGGCGCTTACAACTTGATCAGGATCAAAGAGGGGGACGAGTGGAAGACAGCATTTAATACCAGAGATGGCCACTACGAGTACTTGGTAATGCCATTTGGGCTATGTAATGCCCCAGCCATCTTTTAAGAATTTGTCAATGAGATCTTCCAACATTTATTGCACCAGTCTGTGGTGGTCTACTTGGATGATATTTTGATATTTTCCCAGGATCTTTCGTCCCACCAGGGTCATGTAAAAGAAGTGCTTCTTTGCCTTTCGGAAAACCACTTATACTGCAAAATGGAGAAATGCCTATTTCATCAACCCCAGGTACCCTTTTTGGGATACATTGTCTCCGGTTCTGGCCTCCAAATGGACCCAGATAAAACTTGAAGCTATCCGTGACTGGCCTCAACCTGCAGGGTTAAAAGCTACCCAATGCTTTATCGGGTTCCCCAATTACTACCGGCAATTTATTCATGGATTTTCCAATCTTAATACTCCCATTACTTTTCTTACACATAAAAGGAGGACAAGTTAAGTCATGGCCCAAAGAAGCAGTTCTGGCATTTAGAGCTCTCAAAAGAAGCCTTCTCTCTAGCTCCCATTTTGATTCAACCCGATTTATTCAAACCCTTCTTCCTGGAGGGTGACGCCTCTGCCGTAGGGGTAGGGGCTATTCTACCCCAGAAGAGTCTCTCCGGCATCTTCAGACCTTGTGGCCTTTTCAATAAGAAATTTTCTCTCCCAGAATCTAACTATGGTATCGGGGACAAAGAACTCCTAGCTATTAAACTTGCACTGGAAGAATGGAGCTATCTATTGGAGGGAGCTCACTTTCCAGTCACCATTTTCACTGACCACAAGAACCTCATTTACTTGCACACCGCTCAATGATTAAATGTTCAACAAGCTCGATGGTCATTATTTTTCAGTCGTTTCCAACTCATCTTGACCTTCCAACCCGGCTCCAAAAACCTCAGGGCAGATGCACTCATATGTTTGTTTGACCCCTCTGACTCACAGACGGCTGTGCCCATTAAACCTATTAAACCCGAAAAGATCCTGGCCTTGACCCAATCCTCAGTCAAAACTCCTCCTAGGGGCCGTTCCTTTGTTGACTTCCATTTACGCAGCAAGTTGTTGAATTGGGCCAGATTTGCAGGCCATGCCGGTGTAAAAAAGATGGTGGGACTCCTCTCCTGGTCTTACTGGTGACCCTTTTTAAATCTTGATGTTCAGAAGTTTATCAAAGCCTGTGGGGTATGTACTAGACATAAGACTCCGAGACAACCTCCTGCCGGACTCCAGCGCCCACTACCCATTCCTGAACACCCCTGGTCCAGCATGAGGATGGACTTTATCACTGATCTCCCTAGTAGTGATGGTCATACTTGTATATGGGTTGCTGTTGACTGATTTTCCAAATTCGCTCATTTTGTCCCCTTCAAAGGCCTACATTCTGCTCCTGATTTGGCATCATTGTTCATTCGTCACATCTCCCATCTGCACGGTTGCCCTCAAGAAATTATCTCCGACCGTAGGGTACAGTTTATTTCCAGCTTTTGGAGGGCCTTCTGTAAACTCCTAGGAATCAATTTGAAGTTCTCCTCGGGATACCATCCCCAGACCAACGGGCAAACTGATCGGGTCAACCAGGATTTGGAGTCTTCTATTCAATGTTTTTGTTCCGGACAACAATATAAGTGGAGCAAGTTTCTTCCTTGGGCAGAATTCTCCCACAAAAATCATCTACATGAATCCACTAGCATGTCTCCCTTCTTCATTCTATTTGGTAGACATCCCATTCTGCCTACCTTCCCAGACCTGCTTGTCTCAACAGTACCGGCAGCCCAAGATTTGGCTCACAATTTTTCTTCAATCTGGTCTCAAATACAGACCAAATTACTACACTCTCTGTATCGTTACAAACACTTTGCGGATCGCCATCAGAGGAACATCCCTGTACTCCACATTGGAGACAAAGTATGGCTTTCCACTCGAAATCTTAAACCCAGAGTTCCATCCATGAAGTTTGCACCCCGCTACATTGGACCCTATCCTGTTATACAAGTTCTGAATCTGGTTACTTTCAAACTCTGATTACCCCTCTCCCTACAAGTACACAACTCTCTTCATATTTCTCTCCTCAAACCTCTGGTTATCAATGAATTTAAAAAAACACACAGACTCCCCCTCCTGCCAGGTCAATATTTGGGGATGTTTGAAGTCGGGTGTATCCTTACAGAACATACCCTCCGAGGTAAACCACAGTTCTTGGTCCATTGGAAGGGCTATGGACCTGAAGAGAGATCCTGGGTCAACAAAATGGATCTTCATGCTCCTCGCCTCCTAGCTCAATTTTTGAAGAATAAGTCCTTGACCCAGGAGAGAAAGGAGGAGGGTACTGTCAGGCGCCATTCCCACACCACGCTAGGTGCTGGGAACGGACTCCTGTCTTCTCTGACGGACCCCTTCCCGTTGCCTAGTAACGGGACACTTCTGTGTTGCTATATCCACCTGACCACCGCAGTTCTATCAGGGCCAGTCCCCTATTATTTAAGGCTCCTCCATGGTGCCAGAGTATTGGTTTCACCTCTCTCCAGCACTTGTATCCTGCTCCCATATTTTATGTCTTTTAGTATCTGACTCCTGGCTCGTTCCTGACCATTCTCTGTCCTGTGATTTGGCTTCTTGGTTTCTCGTATTCTGACCTTTGGCTTGCCTCCTGACCTTCCCTCTTGATCTCCCTTGTGTATCGTTTGGCAACAACCCGGACTGTACGACTATTCCTGCTCTCTCCTGCTGCACTGTTAACTAGCTTGAAGGGTCGTGACCTGCGTACCCCACACAGCCAAGTCCATACCCCCGGGAATGCGGGGGTCCCTGGTGAATACTGGGGGTACGTTAGACTCTGCGCCTTCCTGTCTAGTAGAGTCATTATCAGTCAGCGGCATATCTGAGTTTAATCGTAAAAATCTGATTTATTACCTATTGTAATGGGGGCATAAAGAAGGCTAGAAAATATATACCACACAGAGATAAAATTGTGGAAAAAACAAAGGGATGATGAAATTCTTGTAAGGTCTGATGAGCGCCAAATATCTGATGAGGACAGTAAGGGAGAAGCAAGGGGAGCAGTAGGAGGTCTGGTTACATAAGTTAAAAAGCCCTTTATGGATAAAGATTATGCAAATGTATCTGCAAATAAAGTAAAACAAAGTGATTGGTATATCTGCGCAGACCAACTGGAAGCAGCCCACTGTTCACACACACATAATCCACATAAAATGTGCAGAGATAACTATAAAAACAACCAATGCTAACAGAGCTGGCGCTCATATTTGGACGGATCCCACAGAGGGGGCAAATCTGGTTTCCTGGTATCGGTATACATTGATGACATTATTTTTATATGGCAAGGAGATCATTCTTCTTTAACTGACTTTTGCAATAGACTGAATTCTAATGTTTATAACATATTACGTTTCGATATAAGTAAGAAGAAAGTTAATTTTTGGGATTTAAATATCTATGTGGAAGGTGACAAATTACTTACAAGAAACTGTAACAAACCCACTGACTCAAATTCATTTATCCCCTCTAATAGCAACCATTATAAGAAGTGGTTGAAAAATATCCCTTTTGGACAGTTTCAAAGTTTAAGGCATATTTGTACTAAAGTAGAAGTCTTTGAGGAACAGGCTATAATACTGGAAAAAAACAATTTATGGATAAAGGATATAAAGAGAAACAGTTAAATCAAATGATTGAGAAAGTGCATCGTATGAAAATAATAAATTTACTTTGTCCTAAAATGAGCAAAGATAAAAGGTACCTATAGGATAGAACAAGAAGTGCCGTTCATCACTCAATATAATTCCTATTATAGGGATATAGAAAAAATCTTAAGACATTGGCCTATTCTTGGGGAGGCTCCTGAATTGGAGGGTATTATATCTTTGGACCCTTGTGTTATATATATATATATATATAAACGGGCTCCTACTCTCAAAGATATTTTGGTAAAAAGTGTAATATTTAAACCTACAAATAATCTTAATAAGACCAAAGGTTTTCACCGGTGTGGCTCGTGTTGCATGTAAAAATATTAAAATCAAATAATGTCAAAATATTGGAAGTGCAAGCTAATACTACAGGGTTTATTCATAGGATAGATGATTTTATCACATGTAATACGAAGAACTGCATATATATGATAGAATGCAATTGTGGAAAACAATATATTGGTAGAACCGGACGCAGGTTAAAAGAACGTTGGGGAGAACATATCCGAAATATTAAAAAAGGATATGAATTACATTACCTTTCTTTGCATTGTAAAAATAACATCAATGCAATATTGCATCTATCAAATATTTTTGTGGTTTGAAAAATTTTTGGGGAGACTGGGGAAAAAAAAGAAAAAAAAGATTCCAAAACAGAATTAGTGAGAACTGAAATGAAGTATATATTCTATGGGGACCTTGATACCAAAAGGATTAAATATGGATTTTGAGATCAAGTGATTTTAATAATATTTATCCTTTATATGTTTCTCTTTATGGGCTGATTGCTATACTATTTTGAGTTAGTGTTTTATTTATGCTACAAGTGACTAATATTATATAGACATGCACTTATTGTGATGATTTTTCATTTAAATATCTATGTTTCACGCTGTGACATGTTTTTGTACATTGATACTTACCCTATACATTATGCATAATATGGAGATGATATTATGGTGTTTCACACATCGCTGTTTGTCATGCGATTACATATATGTTTGTATGCTGCTCTGAATATATTTGCACTAAACACTTTCTTTGAATGTATGCTGTAGCCCGATAATGACGGGCTGGTCACCATGGATACTATATCTAGATTAGATTTGTGTTTATTGGTTGTAAGGACTTCAAATACTCATGTTCACATTCCCCCCTCATGCCTTGATAAAGATTTTATAAATTGAAACGCGTCGGCAGCTGAGGGGCGGACACCCAGAGGGAGACACACACCAGACGAGATGAATTTAATCTGGACTTCCAGTGTTTGTGTGGGGAACAAGCCAGCAACCTGACCGTTTGGACGGGATTATTTTCTATCTGAGATTCGGTAAGAGTCAGCTTTACTGGTGTTTCTGTCCGATCTGGATAGTCTGGATGTTTTTATTTGGAACTGTATTTTATATAGTTTTTATG
Organism: Mixophyes fleayi; assembly: GCF_038048845.1. Classification (NCBI taxonomy): domain Eukaryota; kingdom Metazoa; phylum Chordata; class Amphibia; order Anura; family Limnodynastidae; genus Mixophyes; species Mixophyes fleayi. The sequence goes on along the minus strand of NC_134404.1, from coordinate 11,867,110 downwards.
TTTTTCTGGTGCATTAAAAGATGGTTGTGTGAGATAATGCACTATTAGTTCTCACTTTTCTTTTGAGCACCAGTTTTAAAGGAGATCCAATAGGAGCCAAACCTTAGCAGCTGATTTAAAGACTTTGAGATTTTCACAAGGAAGTATGCTTATTCAGTATGTGGAAGATTTGTTATGTTCTGATTTTTTTGAAGCATCGCTTTAATTAATTTGGCATATTCAGGACACAAGGTGTCAAAGGGTAAAATGCAGATGTGCATTCCACAGGCCCTATACATAGGACACTGTTTAACTAAAGTGAAAATACATTTATCCCCAGAAAGTATACAAGCTATTCATGATTTAACTTTGCCATTAAATAAAAGGAAGTTACTCGGATTTTTAGGGTGTTGTGGATTTTGCCTGTATTTAATATCAAAACTATTAAAATTTAACTGCCCCTTTGTATGAACTTACAACTAATGCTGTTAAAGAACCTCTCATTCACACTGATATTACCAAAAGTTGTTTTGAGCAGCTTAAACAAGAACTCTTAATGGCATTAGGTATACCGAATTATGGTTTCACTTTGCTTTGTCATGAACATTCAAGTCATGCTGTTGGTGATTTAACACAACCCCAGGGGAATAGCTCCAGACCTGTTGTATATTATAGTAAGCAACTTGATCCAGTGACTAGAAGGTTTCCAAATTGTTTAAAATCTGTTGCAGCCACTGCTTTGTTAGTAGACAAATGTTCTGATATAGTTTTGGGAAATCCATTAACAGTACAAGTCCTACATGCAGTATCTGAACTTTTAAATTGTCATATGCCTAGACATGCTACAAATACCAGACTAACAAAATGGGATTTGATTCTTTTTATGGCTCCAAATATTACACTCACCAGATGCAATGTTTTAAACCATACTACTCTGTTGCCTATTGCTTCAGATATTTAATCTTGTCAGATTCAAAGGGAGGGGGAGGTATAATAAAGATAGTAATGATTTGGCATTAAAATCAGATGAGGAGAATACACATAAAAGTGAACATCAGAATTTTACACATTTTGCTCATGAACCATATAATTGTGTTGTATACATGCAGCACACTACTGCATCACGACCAGATGTAAAAGAAATACCATTGCAAAATCCTAATTTGATTTTCTATGTAGATGGGAGTTGTCATTGGAAAAATAACAAAGGAGCATTACAGTCAGGATTTGCAATAGTGGATGATAATAAACTTTCAGAATATACAGGCATATTATCTCCACATTCTGCTCAGATCGCCAAATTAAAAGCATTAATTAAAGCTTGTCAATTGGCAGAGGGTAAAACAGTAAATATTTACACCGATAGTAAATATGGATTTGGTGTTGTTCATGATTATGCTGAAATATGGCGACAAAGAAATTTCATCACGGTACACCAGTTGCTCATCATGAAATTGTAAATTAATTATTGCACGCTGTCCAATTACCAAAATAAATAGGTAGCAGTTCTTAAATGCCAAGCGTATATGAAAGGACATGATGAGGTAACAAAAGGAAATCATAGAGCTGACTTCGCTGCTAAAAAAGCAGCAGAAACAGACATTGCACATATTGTTGAAAATACTGAAAATCTAAATGTTATAATAGCTGATCAAACTGAACTAATTGAGATGCAAAAAAGGTTGTTTTTCACAGGAAAAGACCCGATGGGAAATGGCTGGATGTCAAATTGATAAACATGGACTGTGGCATGGGAAGGGAGGTAAGCCTGTAGCTCCCAAAGCACTCTTTCCAGCATTGGTACAAATAAGTCATGGATTAACCCAAGCAGGTAAGACTGCTATAAAGAATATAGTCCAAATGTATTGGTATGCACTTGGATTTTCAGCTTCATGTATTCTCTGTCTCCAGAGCAATGCAGGGAAGGCAGTAAAAACAATACCTAATCACCTGCCACCAACTGACGGCCTGTTTCAAATTATTCAAATTGATTTTAACCAACTTCCTAAGTGTAGGATGTTAGAATATGTATTAGTATGTGTTGATCAATTCTCTGGTTGGGTTGAAGGTTATGCAGTTGCAAAAGCCACCGCTAATGTTACAGCTAAAAAGATTGTACAATAATTTGTATGTAGATATGGCAAATCACAGGTAATTTCTTCTGATCGAGGTCCTCATTTTATTGGATCTGTTTTTAAGCAAATGTGTGAATTGCTAGGTATAAAACAACAACTTCATGTACCGTACCATCCACAAAGTAGTGGGAAAGTTGAGAGATGCAATGGAATTATTAAAAATAAACTGTAAGATATTCAAGAAAACAGGAATGCAATGACCTGAAGCATTACCAATAGTTTTACGTGCTTTCAGATTAACCCCTCGAGGTCCTCTCAATTTATTCACCATATGAAATTCTGTTTGGAAAAATTCCTAATTTAACTCTGAACTGCAATACCAGAGCCAAGTTAATGATGATGTGACTTAACTAACTTCCATCATTTACTAAACAGTTGAGACAGATTGAAGCTGCTGTGATAGGCATACACCAATTCCAATTGATAAAGCCTGTCATAATTTGAATCCAGGAGATTGGGTGATAAGAACCACCCACCACTCCACAGTGCTTTTGCTAATAGGATGGTCCTACTCTAAACAATGAGAGCCCATATATTTGGCCCATACATATGTGTTTTTAAATTGAGAGCTAACTTACCAAAGAGGTACCCCAGAAGCCTCCAAATAGCAATCCAATGTCAGCACTCCCCCTCAGCTACTGACATCAACATGCCTCTCAGACAAATAAAGAAAATGGAAGTTGCTCAAATCAATTTATAGACTATATCAGGTGCAAGAAAGGGTGGGGTTTTCTAGTTCTGTATGTTTACAGCTCTGTAAATAGACAACAGAATAATGTGACTGCGTTGGAAAAGAGGTAAAAGGGTACTACATCACATGAGCATTGCAAAGATTTATCTCCTATACAAGCATGTATTTGTAAATATTGTGATCATTTAGAAAAACAATGCGTACAATGTTCCTTAGATGATCCAAATTTTTTTTAGTGATCAACATCCTATAGATGTGTTTCATCAATTGATAGGAAAAAAAAGCTTAATACCAGCGAGTGTTGGGTTTGTACTCAAGTACCTCAGACATCATAATGTTGTTTCCCATAAATGCAAATAAATTAGGTGAGAAGAAAAGAGGTAACAAGACAAAAGGAGAGTATAGTACTACCATGACACCATACAAAGTTGATAAAGTATTAATGTGATACATGAAAATATAACATGTTATAATAAAACTGCTAATCTTACAGTTCAATAGAAGGGAGTGAATTATAATGTACCAAAAATATATATTTAGGAGCAATAAAAGAGTGTTTGATTTTTAACATTTTAACATGTGCTCCAGGTATGTTAGGAAAGCTTTTTTTCAGCTGACAGCATATCACCCCCGCCAATTCCCACATACCTCAGTTTGATTACAAAAGCCATTAGGAAGATAGGCCAATCAACCAAGACACACCACTCAACAGAGGGGGGAGTGGAGACAAAACAACGAAAAGACGGGGGGGGAATCGGAGTGTCCCCTAGATGGACTCAGAGAAAAAGATTTATCGTAAGTATAAATCCCGTTTTCTCTTTTATCCATCTAGGGGACACTCCTTAACCATGGGGACTTACAAAAGCAATCCCTCTGAAGGGTGGGACCGCTCTGATCTCCTTGCACGCAGAACACTACGGCCAAAGGAGGCGTCCCCAGACGCAAATATATTAAATTGGTAGAATTTCGTAAAGGTATGGACCGAGGACCAGGTGGCTGCTCTGCACAGCTGGTCCACCGTGGCTCCTTTATGAGCCACCCAAGACGCCCCAACCGACCGGGTAGAATGGGCAACAATACGTTTCGGAACAGGGAGATTAATACGGACATAAGCCTCCCTGATAGTCAGGGTAAGCCATCTGGCAATAGTTTGCTTAGATGCTGGCCATCCCAGTTTGGATAAGTCAAACACAAATAGAGAATCTGTCTTACGTATCTTTGCAGATCTCTTAACATATATATGTAATGCCCTCACTACGTGCAAATATTTATTTGTCTTTGTTCCAGGAGTCTGAGGGTCCTCTCTCTACCAGACCCTGTAGGACAGGTTTTACCTGCAGTCCCAAGGCCTTGCTAGGACGTCCCTTACCAGAGGATCCCTTGTTCTTGCGCAGAACTCTGGGACTTCCCTGTCTTTTGTTCGGTTCTTGTCCAGCAACCACCAGCTGAGGACCTACCTCCTCCACTGGTACCTCGAACACGGGAATGCTCCTCTGGGGTGGGACCCTGCCCAGGGTAAGGTCGCGAAAGATGTCACCATCTTTCCCAGCAGCTTCAAAGACCTGGCTACTGACAGCCTCTTGTCTGACAGGATCCTGCCTGTCCACTCCATCTAGGACCTCAACTTGTCCTGTGGAGACAACATTCTGCTGTATACCAAGTCCCTCACTAGTCTCAAGAAACTCATTCTTAGACAAGGGATTCTCTGTGACCCTTTCAGACTCTAGAAGTTCGGTCATAGACTGAACAACTCGTCTAGCCTTAGCACCCTGAATGGGTGTGACTAAAATCTTTTCCCTTACTGGAAATTCTAAGCCTGTATAGCTTCGTCTGAACGAAGCAAATCGACAGCCCTGAGCTCTTTCTGATTTGACAGAAGCCAGCGAGATAATTTTTTTCAAAACCTGAGGTGAGCTGGTCCCATGAATTCTATCACGATATTCTGGACCTACTCGTCCACCGAGGACCCTGTCTGCTGCTGCGCAAACCCAAGCAGCCGTCCTCCCACCCCACCCTCTGGAACCAGAGGTGGGTGGTAGTCATGCTGCTGGTCTATCTGGCAGCTTGGCGGAAGAAGCTCTCCGCACCACAGGGGCAAAGGATGACCTTCCCCTACGGGACTGTCTCCTGGATTCTACGGCCCCTGTACTGGTAGTCTGGCCTCTGCCAGACCCGCCCCCATAAGGAGGCTGTCTGAAAGAACTAAACCTAGGCCTAGCCCTAGGTTTTGGAGTATTTACAGGCAAGGACGTCTTCTTGCCCCCTGAAGCCTGTAAAATCCAGGAGTCTAATTCTGGACCAAATAACATCCCACCCGTATACGGGATGGATTCTAGTGATCGTTTAGACTCTGAATCCGCATTCCAAGCCCTTAACCATAACGCCCTTCTAGCTACTACAGCTGTAGCTGCAATAGACAAAGCTATGGAGGCCGAATTATGGGCAGCTTCATATACATAGCCTGCTGCCTCCCTTAGCTGCATGGCCAGAGGCAGTAAATCTGAATACTGCAAGGCAGACTCTAACTGCCCTGCCCAGACTTCCATGGCCCTAGCTACCCAGGTAGAGGACAATGCTGGCCTGAGGCTAGTACCAGCAGCCAAGAATATCGACTTCAGCAGGGATTCTAACTTGTCAGTCGCATCCTGTAAGGTCGCTGACCCGGGTACAGGTAGTGTAGTCTGACGAACCAATCTCGCCACAGGTGTATCTACCTTTGCCACCTGTTCCCAACGGGTCATATCCTCCTCCTGAAGGGGATACAATACGCCAAACTTCCTTGGCATAGAGAACATTTTATCTGGATATTTCCAAGAGGCCTCTACAATATCACTCAACTCAACTGAGGGAGGGAACCTCACCACCTGCTTAGAAGCCTTCTTAAAGAGGGAGCGGTCCAAGGACTTCGTCTCCTCTACTTCAGCAAACCCCAGGGTCTGACGAACTGCTCTTACCAGGTCGTCCATACCCTGGTGCCTAGAGTTTCCTTCGTCCAACAATTCCCCCTCCTCCTCTGAGGAACTCTCAGAGTCTGACACTGACCACAGCACTTTAGCTGTTTGTCTACGTCTTTTAACACTACACTTGTTTCTGGGGTTCTCCAGTAGATGGGTAAGCCGGTCCAGGCTTTTAGGCACCGCTGACCAACCCACCTCTCCCATCTGGCAAACCCCCGGGAGGGCTTGGGAGGGAAATACACTGTCCCCTGGGGAAAATGACTCATCTGTCATTCCTACTGTTATACCCTGAGAAACCCCAGATGTAGCTGGGATCTCAACTGGTTTAGATAACAGATTTACAAGGGTAATAACTCCCTGTGTTAAGGCAGCCGCCCACTCAGGAGGACCTAACGTTATGGTGGAGGTGTCTATAGGCTGTTTCACAGGAGTCACAGTGCAGGCTGCACAGAGCCCCCCCTGATCCAGCCGTTCATTTGTTAGTTTAACATTACATTTTGAACAGACATTATGTTTGGTATGTGTTGTTTTGCTTTTATCTGCCATCACAAGATAAGAAAAACGAAATCACGTTTCAAAATTCACAAACACTTCTCCAATTTTATCAGAAAATACAGATTAGGTTATATTAACATATCATAGTATTTCTGATTTAAATAAGACAGGCTTGGGGAACTTTATAGTTTTCTCATAAACAGTTCTGTCAACACATCATTGTCTTATAATATACATGTCTACACATGCACACACATACACACAGAAAAAATAAAAGTGATACTCAGCGGGGAAGATATGTGTCAACAGTGCACTTCTCTTCAAATGACTGCTGCAACTGTCCTCCTTTTGAAGCTTGGCGCCAAAAAGGGATCTTCCACGTGCTCACTCAGCGGGGGAGGGGAAGAGGTGCTTCTCAACACATTCCCCTACCACTGGAATCTCCTTCTGTGTCTCTGCTAACAGCGATTTCCCCATTCTACTTAGGCGAAATCCTGTTGCTTTATCTTTCTCACATTTTGCTACCACCCCGCAAAATACAGGTACATATTTATCTATGAACCAGTCAAAAGATAGTATTTCTGTTCCTTTTCCTCTATATAGAGAGTATAAGATATAATTAGTCAAGCTGGTTTTTCAGTAATGACTGCAATTAGCACAGAACACCTGGGCCCATTTAGCATTACATTTGGAACAGACAATATGTTTGGCACGCCCAAACACTTCCAAAACCTTTATCAAAAAATACAGACTAGGTTATTTAACATATCATAGTATTTCTGATTAAATAAGACAGGTTTGGAGAACTTTATAGTTTTCCTTAAACACAGTTCTCTCAACACCTCATAGTCTTATAATACACATGCATACACAGAAGAAACAAAGTGATACTTAGCGTGGAGGATATGTGTCAACAGTGCACTTCTCTCCAAATGACTGTTGCATCTGTCCTCCTTTTGAACTTTGGTGGCAAAAGGGATCTTCCACGTGCTCACTCAGCGGCGGGGAGAAGCGATGTTCCTCAAACACATTCCCCTTCCACTGGCTCGCCTTCTGTGTTGTTTACTTTAACAGCGTTTTGCCCTGTCTCTTATATTAGGGGAAAACCTGTTAGACTGTGTTCCCCGCTAGCGCTATTCAAAGCGCGCCATCCTCAAGAATTCACTGCCATCCCCATGGGAGGAGGAACTTTGTATACTCCAGCTGGCTTATGGGGAACCACAGCAGTAAATGCGCTCTCTGCCTAATGGCAGCGCCCGTCCTGCATCAGCGGGGAGAGTCTCTTGCCCCCCCCCCCCCCCGACAGGCGCTTCTCCCACGAGTCAGCTCCGTTTACACGGAGCCTCTCGCCACTGTTAAAAGAAAAAAACTGCAAAAGAAAAAGGAAAAAACCTATAACCAGTGAACCCTATTCACTGTCTCTCTTGGAGCTCTTCCAAGGGCACCCAATTCAAACTGAGGTATGTGGGAATTGGCGGGGTTAATATGCTGTCAGCTGAAAAAAGTTAACTCTTTGGGTGCCAGACTCCTGCCCCCGACTCAACCCCCATGGTTAAGGAGTGTCCCCCAGATGAATGAAAGAGAAATTATGGTACAAATATAAGTTGGATAAAATATTATTAATGTATTATATGTGTGTACATACATTTATACCATAGTAATGTGCCACATTACCAATGCTTATCTGTTTTAAAAAGTGATGTGCCTGTTAAATAGTATTATAGCCAGCATACAATAGTATTGTTCACTTATTATTGTGTAAGTTCTTCAGTCTTGTCTATGTATTCTACCATATATGGCTATAAAGTAACATGCATCATTTTTATTTTTGGATGATTGTCAAAATTCGTTTTTATTACTACAATTTTATATGATTTTTGTATTTTGTCTCGAAGAGATATGAGCTTGGCAAGGACAGTTTTTGGTGTAGGTATGTTTACAATTTTGATGTACAAGCAGACTACAAAGGTTGCAAGAAATCCATCTCTCTCATATATGGCCAGTCATAGACATGGCCTGAAGAGGTGGGCAACACACGTCAACTCCTCTGGAATCAGCAATTGATCCACAGTCACCAGCCCAGGGAGAGTGTCTTTAGCTTACGTGTTGGCCACTTTGAGATGTCAGATGTTGAGGTGGTCCATCACTTTCGGCTTCTGCCTCGTCGTCATCGTGGATACTCTGCACATTGTGCAAACTGTTGGCGGTATTGCACTTTTATGGCATTGGGTCCTTCCAGACCACAGCAGGGGGTCGCGACAGAAATGTTTCAATCCACCTTCAGTCGGTTGCTGACAAGAACCTTCCTGTCATGATTCTGATAATTTATCCATCTGATACTCGATGAGGAGTCCATTGTGCCCATAAAGTGGCAGTTTTCCATCATAGCTGGCTTTCAGCATGATATAGAGCAAGTAGATTGTACATATGTAACCCTGGTCCCATCAGGTTTAAATGCTTTGATTTATTTGAATCTTAGGCATTTACATTCGATAAATGTCCAGGCTATATGTGATGCCTCTCATAATTTGAGAGCCGTTTGCTGTATGGCCTGGGAGTACCCACGACTCCTTTGCCATCAGGCAGAGACCTGGAGCAGATTGTAACAGAGGCAATGGGGTACAAGGCCACATGGTGACTCACGGCTATTAGGTATTTGTAAGGAAACCAAGGATCAGGTTAATGGACTTTTATAGCTTTTCCCCCACTCTTCCACTAGCATTGGACTTTGATTTAAAATGGTGCCTCTAAGAACAGGTATTTTTTGTACTACTAGTCCCATCATTATCCAGTAGTGAAAAGTGGTTTACTACTGTACATGTGTTTTAAAGTTTTATCACAGATGTTGTAATATATTGTGAATATACAGTATGTTAATGTAGTGCTATATATCATAGGTTTTATTAACAAAGTTATGCACTTGACAATATGTATTTAATACTTGGCTAGTATCAGTCACATGTTTTAGTTTAAATAGTAAAATGTGTTGTTTACAATCTGCAAGTACATATAGTATAAATACATCCACTTTCTATGATGAAGGCACCACTGTATTAAGATTCTATCCTGTGTGTATTTATGTAAATTGTTCTATAAGTTAGTCATTCTAAATTCGGCCAGGTTTTCATGCGAACAAACACATTGTATACAGTACCCTGGATTAGACTTCTAGGTATCTTCTGCACAGGAAGACAATGGTCCCCATTTACCATGGGGAGGACACTCAGGGTTATGCATTTTCATTATTCCACCTATCACAAACTGGCTACCGCCTCTAATACACCCACCATTAGCTCCACCACCGTGGGAATAATGAAAGGAATATAACCTCTTTTTTTTTACTTATTGGGTGTGCTCGTGGGTGAGTGACCCAGGAACTGTGCTTCCATCACATGTGTATGCTGTGCCTGCAAAAAAATTTTTTGCACATCTGTCTGGTGATTGTATATCCATCTGTCTGTGTTGCATCTACGGAAAAAAGTGTGTTTTGATTACAACAATCTGCCTAGGTGATTTTAAAGAACCCACTAGGACATGCGGTCCTCGCAGTACTATTTTATAATTTAACACTAACCTGTTGATGGCCCAAAAACTCTGCTATACACTGTAGTCAGAAATGTTAGGTTTAAACACCTTTGCAAAGTATTAACATTGTTTAATAAAATGCACCATATTGCAAACTAAGGGTGGAAATTAGTTTATTGTTGTGAACATAAGGAAAAGACCGGCTGCTTTACATATAGCACACAAATTCTTGATAGCTATATTTTTACTATAAAAAGTGGATATACGACATGCCTTACCCCTAACTAGAAATTTGTCCCTACAGATTAATTTTCCTCACCCCTCCAATGCAACATGTTTTGTCAAAGGGCAATCTATCTATATTGTTTTCCCTATGATTACCTTAATGAATCAGGCCTCTAGACTTAAATGGCAAAGATTGTACCATCACAATAGCACCATACCATGTTGGATAATTACATAATTGATAGCATGTTTGTTGTCACATTACCAATATTTATTATTTTGTCTTCCTTTTTACCATTTTTAGGAAACAATGCGTAATCTTTCTGCCCTTGGCTCCTTATTCCTCTTTTGAGCCAACACACAGTGCAGGAGGTCACGTACAACTCCGCATGTAACAGGATGGACCTGCTATGCAATCCTATCCTTGTGTTGCTGGGAAACAGCTGGTCTTGTCTTGCCAGCACCTCCTTCCTTTATCCCAAATTGCGACCCTCTAACCGCAGTAGGAGGGTCTTGCTGCTACCACTAGGCTCATTTGCTACAAATAGAACCGGTTCCTTTCGCTGGTAGTGTATCCCCTTACTGGGCACCTGGGCTGGTACCCCTTATCTCATCCTTTAGATCAGTGTTGCAGTAGATGGTTCCCCTGGCATATCCACAGAGTTGCGTCTAGTGGACAGAGTGTTGTACTGGATGCTGAGTTCCAACCCCAAAAATGCCGGATAATGGATGGAATTGGTCTAATCTATAGGTCACAGTAATTGCCACAGGTAAGTAGGCGTCAAAACAGGATCTTGAAACAGTGATGTTTTATTCGCTCAAATGTCCTAATAAAGACAGCTACACTAGTTTGTGGTACTGGTGATTTCCAAAAAGGTACATATGGGATAATACTACATTACAATGCTCAAACAGTCTGCTTTTATACAGATTTACAGAGAAACCCTGGCAAAGGGTAAAACAGTCTCTTGCCGCTCAAGGTGCTTCATGCAGCCTGCACATAAATCAGCCTGGAGGGATTTAACACCCCGTCACATTGCTGCTAGCAGCACCAAAATGTCTGAAGTTTTATACTGAATGTTGATCATCAGGATATAACATTTTCTCTAATCTTGCTTTTAACACAATTTTACTTACAAAATTCTCATTAATATGTGATCACTTGCATCCTGAGTCTTACACACATAGGAAGTCTACCAGAAAGTCTAATTAACCCTCTTGTGTTTTCAGGATCAGCAGACGTTTTGGTCACTAAGCTATGAAAAGGTCTAATTAACATAAGATTACCTGTCTCCAGACAGTTTCAAAAAGACAACCCCTCCACACATATGCTTACTGGGGATTTCCTATAGAAAAAAGTGACAAAATCCAAACATGACATATTGCCTCAAAAATCAATACAATTCTAATACAGTGTCAAAAATCAGTGCATTTGCAATGATAAAAATTGGAGCACTGCACTAATAATTTAAAGATATTTATACAATAAGTTATCTATAAGTGTTCCAGCCACACTCCTCCCATTCTTGCCCAATCAGGTAACCAGCAGGTCATGTCCCCATGATTTGGCACCTATCCCGAAAGTCTCTTGGGGTTACCAGAGGTGACCCCAGGGAATCAGACTCTACATGCTGAGAAAGCCCATTTGTATTCCTGTCTGACTTTCCTTTGCTTGTGAATGATCTGAAAGTTATTTTATTTTTTTAGCTTATCTTAATGATGTGTCCCCCCTGTACAAATTGCTTGATGTAACATCTCTCAAATGCTTTGCCATTTTCTCAGTCATTCATTTGTAAGTTTGCCTGATGAAGTGGCCTCTGTGCTCTGAAAGATAGCAAATAACATTTTTATGGAAGATGCCCCAATGTATCAAAACAGATGCATCTTAAAAACCAACTGAAGAAACTGGCACAACTGAACAGCTACATCTTCTTCCTATCCATATGCAAAGAATACTCCCTAAACGGGGGTGTTGGTTTTATCTTACACCTGCTACATCCAAGGTCATAAGCATGGTTCTAGAAAATAATGAATAACTCCTACAAACTAGCTGTATCTAATTGTTTTTAAGCTATAAGAGAATAAAATGACTATAAGGCAACAAGATGGCGTCAGCTTAGCAAAATCATATTTCTCAATAACAAGAGAAGAACTATCCAAGATAAGGTTAGTTCCGTAATAAACAATACAGGGATCTGTGTCCTCTCCAACCAGGAAAGTACTGTGTGTTTTCTTTTATAAATCGCAACATCACCTAATCACCAATAAGGAAAAGAAACTCAGACTAAGGATGAAAGCTGGTCTCAATGTACCAGACAAAAAGCAAAATTCACATAACAATTTTGATACATCGTCATCTGTTGTGAACCTTTCATATGAGCCAAGCATAGTGGAAGAGAATGTTTTATCCAGAGGTCTTACATTCTTGTCCAACAAAACCACTCGGCATGGCTCATTTTTGCAGTGATGTGGAAGAATTCTTCCGAAGATTGCGGCTAAAGGAATTCTTTTATGACAAAAGAGATATCACATCACATCAGAAGTTGATATGCAACGAGAAAATCCTAGAAAAAAAAAAGAAAAAAAAGGAGAGGACAAACTGGACCCCACAGCCAGGACACAACCAAACTATGGATCACAATATAAACTGTTTCAGAAACAAAAGTAAAATCTGAGGTGTTGAACAAACACCCCAAATAGATACACAATCCCAATGTGGAGGCGAGGAATGAAATAATAATCATTAAAAAACAATATCATTAAACCAGCAGATAAAGGAGGAGCTGTAGTACTTATGAACACATCAGATTACATTCAGGAAGCACACAGACCACTCTCAGATAAAAAAATACTACACTCCGATTATAAATTATGATAAAATAGTGTTTATATTGTTTGAATTAAGAGGTTGTAGCAGCCCCCTTTTTTGGCAGCACCTGACCCACTAATATGACACATCTATATATGGATTATCTATTGTAGGGAACCTATTAATTTACTTTATGTTTTTATGAACCACTTACCCTCTGCGCCTGATTTTCTGGTCTAGTTTTTTTCAACAAGAGAGGGAAGCACTCAGTCAATTACAGGTGAATAAAGAAATAATCAAAAATCCAGCCAACAAGGGTGGGGGTTTGTTTATCCTTAATACAACATATTACCAAACTGAGGAGGAGAGGATTTTAAATGACACCACCACTTATTCTGAAATTACCTCAAGATCCCACAAATATGTATAATGAATTATCAAAACATCTAAATACTGGCTTAGAGAATGGAATAATAACCCAAAATTAATATAAGTATCATGAAAATTCCATAATACCCGTCCTGTATTATTCACCATAAAATACAGCAAGATGTGAATAGACCTCCTGGTAGACCAATTGTGTCTGGTATAGGATCATTTACATCAAATCTAACCCATTGTGTTGATTTTTTTCTACAGGAACATGTCAGAACTCAAGTCTTAAATGAAAGATTCCACACAGGTGATCAATGTGTTGAGGGAGAAAGAGTGGCTTGATGACTATTGGTTAGTCTCCTGCAATGTAGCCTCCCTCTATACAATCATTAGCCATGGAAAGGCCTAAGTAGCACAATGCATTCCATGGAAAAAGCCGACACTACCCAGGAGACAAATAGACTTTATCCTGGACAGCATAGACTTCATACTAACACATAACCATCTCTGGTATGATGGTATATAATATTTACAAGAACGAGTGGCCAAAAGTTTTGAGAATGACAAGTATTATTTGTCAAAAAGTTTTCTGCTTCACTGTTTTTAGACCTTTTTGTCAGATGTTGCTGTGTTATACTGAAGTAAAATTACAAGCATTTCATAAGTGTCAAAGACTTTTGGCAAACACATTAAGTTTATGCAAAGAGTCAATATTTCTTTTTGAAGACCTCTGCAATTTGCTCTGACATGCTGTCAATCAACTTCTGGACCACATATGGACCGATGACCGCCCATTATTGCCTAATCAATGCTTGGAGTTTGTCAGATTTTTTGGGTTTTTCTTTGTCCACCCACCTCTTCAGGATTGATCTTAAGTTCTCAATGGGATTAAGGTCTGGGGAGTTTCCTGGCCATTGACCCAAAATTTCAATGTTTCCCCCGAGCCACTTAGTTATCATTTTTTTCACCAAACTGTTCTTGCATGTTTGGGAGTAGTTGTTCTTGAAGGATGTTTTGGTACAATTCTTTATTCATGGCTGCTCTTAGGCAAAATTGTGGCGATGATATATAGATGAAAAATTTAATTGTATATTTAGATCTAGAGATCTATATAGAACAAAAAACTATCAAAACTAAACCATATGAAAGCTGTTGACATATATGATTGGGGACCAGCCACCATCACCACAATTTGTTAACGAACATCCCACAAGGTCTGTTCAGAAGAATCCACAGGAAATGTATAGATGTAGAACACAGAGCAAATGAAAAATTTATAGAGAAACATTATGACTAGGCATTGGTAAATCAAGCTTTTGAAGAGAAAAACTAGATAGGGAAGAATTACTTAGATACAAATCTAAAAATGATGATCAGCACAAATTGTGGGATCAGGATATACTATTACAGGATTTTTGGAATAAAAAATTATGCAACACTGCAAATATTGACTCTTTGCATAGTTAAGGAATTTAACACATGGTTATTAGGATTAGACCCCAGAGATGGATTTTACTATTGCAGAACATACAGCAGTTGCAAAACCCTTGGCTATCATTCAAATAGACCCAATTGCTCCTTTATTCTCCTATATTATAAAAATACACAGATCTACAACTTCATATGTAACATAGAAAAGGAATCTATAAAGAACAGCTAGTTTAGCAAGTATAACTTGAGAACGAGTTGAACTAGGAGTGAGTAGGATTAAGAAGGACATCAGGATTAACCAATTGAACAATGAATTAGTAACTGAATGAGAAGTTGCACATATTTAATAGGACAAATAGGAGATGGGACACACTGCTCTTGATAGAGTTCTATGATGGAAAAAAATGCATTGAGCGGTTTAATCAACATCTGCCTATTTTTACTACAGAATCACTATTTCTTGTTGCATTGTGTTAGATTACTACACATGCCTGTTTTGATGTCAGTCCTCGCAAGAGAATCCTGGCTTGTTTTTTGTATTTTTTTGTTTTTCAATATATTTTCGTGCGGGACTATGGAACAATTCTTGAACATCGGGGAGCGATATATAGATGATCCAAGTACAGAGACTTTATTATCAGGAATGAAACATTATATAACATTGTGCTCAGAGAATCTTGACCCGAATTGAACTACGATCCGGTCATAAATTTGTATTTACAAAAACTGGAGAACAGGACATTGGTAATTTTACAAGACAGCCACACAAAATTGAGATTTGGGATGACAACACCCTGTAGCCGCTCCTGGGGAGGGGAGTCCTACACATGTACAAGATGATGTTTAACTGACCTTTACCATTGTATTTGAAAATATTACCCAGACGATGAGCACAACCCTCATCCATATTGAGCAAAAGTTCGTCACCACAATGAATACCACTTTCACAGACACTCAAAATATCCTCTCATGTTTCCTCAATATGTCACTTCCAACCTTCCTGGCCAAATGTCACAGGTTTCCTCTCCTTCCTCATTAGTAACAATTCACTTCCTATTGGTCTGGGGGGAGGGACTAAGTCTGCAGGGGTCGCCACATACTTATCTGAGGAAGCCTCTTCACACTAGATTCCATTCAGGATTTTGTCTGGGGCAGATTGCTTATCGTAGACAGCTCTTGGGCGGGTGAGCCTATCAGGCTAATCTGTGTGTATGCATCCCCTGGTAGGAATGAGTGTTTGGAGCTTTTCCAGACACTGCGGGCCCAGCTTGCAACCAACAGAGTAGTAGTAATGACCGGGGATTTTAACTGTCCTATAGAGGAAGGAGGATGTAGTACTAATAGCACTGCTAAACTTGGTTTGTTTTGTATCAACAGCCCTTAATTGACATATCATCACCATTTATTTATATAGCGCCACTGATTCCGCAGCGCTGTACAAAGAACTCATTCACATCAGTCCCTGCCCCATTGGAGCTTACAGTCTAAATTCCTAACATATATACACATACACACAGACAGACAGAGACTAGGGTCAATTTTGATAGCAGCCAATTAACCTACTAGTATGTTTTTGGAGTGTGGGAGGAAACCGGAGCACCCGGAGGAAACCCACGCAAACACAGGGAGAACATACAAACTCCACACAGATAAGGACATGGTCGGGAATTTAACTCATGACCCATATAACCTGAATGGTTTATCACAATATTGACAATAAATGTCTCTAGTAAGGAGACACTCTTATAATTATAAGTGGTACGCATATTACATGATTGCAAAAATGAGCATGATTTCATTGTAGCAGTATTGATACTATAACTTGCTACTAAGTCAATAACCCCCATTTTCTATTATTAATTAACAAATCTATCAGTTGTTATACAATTAAGGGATATTAGCTGGCAGGTGCGGCAACAGCAGAATGTTTTCTGTCTGTTTTATACCAGTTTATTTCTAGGTAATCATTTCCATTCTACAATTTTAATATTTCGCCTATTTGTCATGTTCTTTAATAAAGTTTTATTTTTAACTTTATCACATATATTCCCTAATATAGTTCCTAAGAGTGCCCTATTTATACACATTCTTCTCTACTCTTCTATGCGAGTTAATCATTGTGTGGGTGCACCACCTTGAGGAGGTCTGACTATAAAGAACATTTTTCAGTTACGAATTAAACTTTCCTCCTAACAAGGTTGGGGGAATTACAATTACTTACCTGGTGCGGTATATTTTTCCTCTCTTTTTACAATATAAATATGGTGTTGCTCTTTTGCTACACAACCATACCAGCACAGGCATCCAGTATTTATCTTTGAAAGACTGTTATCAACCAAACAGTAGTAGTGATCGTGAAACTGCTATTAAATAAATACTTATAACTTTTCGTGTATTTAACCCATTTGAGTACCCATGGCAACTTTTAGTATAAGTGGGGATCTGATTAAAAGACAAAAAAAGTGGCATGGGGATGTGGATGCTGAATTTAATGTTGAGATCACAGGTCATGACGACACAGTGAAGGGTTGGTCTCAATTACTTCATGGATTTAGAAATCTGATGTATAAGCAAACTAAGGTTTTTTTGGAATAAAACCATGTTTAAAAACTATAAGAAACAGTCTATGATACCTAGAGGTCTGAGACCTAAACTTTATCCGGCATTTGATTTGGAGAATGGGGAATTAAAAAAGGTGGGAGGCAGCCCTTACTAGATGCTCTAATGATCTGATGGATATCCTTATAGAGAATGACACTCAATGTTTACTCTCAAGATATCACTCATATAGGAGAAAAATTACAACAACTTGAGGGTTTAGATCAATTTCAAAAAAGACCTTTAATAAATTCAAACAAGAACTGAATCAGTTTGAAAAACTAATAATTGATAAGAAACGACAAAATATCACTAGGGATAAGAGTGATTATGCTAATGATACAGTATACAAATGGAATGTGAAAAAGAAAAAAATCCTTCTCAGGGTATAGTTAATTTCCTGAATATGAATATGTTCAATCGTTTATTAAAGATGAGATTAACTTTTTAGATATAGCTATATCCATTAAATGAGGGAGAATTGTTACACGAACTATAACAAACCGGTTGATGTCTGTAGTTTTCTGCATTTTAAGGGTGGGCATCATAGACCTTGGGTAACCAATATCACTAAGAGTCAAGTAGGTCGTCTAAGGAGGAATTGTTCAGACGAGACAGAATTTATAAGTCAACTGGATACTATGTTAGGATCTTTCAGATCTAGCGGATATCCCAAAACCTTACTAGAGAGGATCAAAGATTATGCACTCTCTAAATAGAGAGTCCCTCCTCCAACATACCACCAGCTCTAAAGCAAAAGGAAAAAAAACTTTGGTGATAACAGAACACCGGCTTTCATATCAAAGTATAATTCCAAATCTAAATAAATCTCTAATATTATTAGAACTAATTTTGACTTATTGGAGTTGGAAAATGTTTTATGTGACTGCATTGAATAAAGGTCAGTTATCGTCTTCAAAAAGAACCTAGACCTTAAACGTATCTTGGCACCAAGCTCTTTGAAGACAATAAAAAAAGAGAACTCGTGTGAAAGCTGGTTACCTAAACGACCAGTTGGCTGTTTTAAGTGTGGCAAGAAAATATGCTTGACTTGCAAACACATTGTTAATAGGTCCACAAACATCAAGTCCAACCACTCTGCTGTCATTTTCCACATAAAATGGTTTATTAACTGTGATGGCTCCTATATTGTTTATGTGTTGGAATGTGGCTGCAAACTTCAGTATGTCAGCAGGACCACAAGAACACTGAAAACAAGACTCAGAGCATAGACGAAATATCTTGAATAAATTGCAAACTCACGATGTCTAGACATTTTGCTGATTTTCCTGAGGGTGATCCCAGTAGCCTTAGTAGGGGTTGAACAAGTGATTAATACTGAAAGAGGAGGCGATCGCTTTGCCAAACTATGCTTATGAGAATCTGCATGGATTTTCAAACTGTCAACCCTACTTACTGGCTTGAATGAAGCTTTAGATCATCATTGTTTGAACTGAGGTGTTACCTGATAGTTCCCCTTGAAAATATATAGCTATTTAAAATATATGTGAGAAGTTGTATTATGTTCTCTAGTTATGGATCGTGAATGGGGTGGTTATTACACACTTTTGGGTCACATTCTCTAAGCAAATGCTCTTTTTTTAATTGGTGTCTATATAGTTCCTTAGAACGTTAAAGATCTTAAGATTATTATTTTTGCCAACCTGGGGAGAATGGCTTATAGTCACTGATTTCATGCAATCTATTAATTTGTGAGATTGGCTATAGTGTTTTTTATTGTTATCTATGTATATATGTTTTTTCTATGTTTAATTTAGGCTATTTCTTTTAATTTATTTTTAATTTGTTCTGGGTGTTTTATTTATTTATTTTAGTTTATTTTATTCCATCTTTCATTGTTCAGCAATTGATAGTCATTTAGGAATCCTAAAAAATAGTGGATTAAGAGAAACAGATCATCTTTATGTATCCACACGTGCTTATTATCATACGTGTTCATACAGAATCTTCTTTCCAGGATTATTGGTATAATGGCATATTAATAGGTAAGACCTGAATTGACATACACTGAATGGAAGCTGAAACTAATTACCACACCTGCTTGTTTGGCTTCCTATTTAAAGGATTTCTACAGACCCCATAACAGCTTTGAGAAAGAGTGCCAGGTATCAGCTCGAAACGCGTCAGTTGAATCTGCTGTTCAATCTTCCTCCGGCTATTCGTCTGTTACTACTCGAGACCAAAAACCGGAACGTGAACCACACTTGTCTTGTTACTAGTGAGACGGGTTTACAGTTGCGCATCATCACGCTAAAGATCAGTTGATTATGTTGTAAAGTAATCTCGAGTCAGGCTGAATACCGGAGTCCGCTAGGTGTTGCACTAAATTCCTCTGGAGGTTGAATTCTGCATTGGTAAGCGGTGCAAACTTTTGATTACCCGATTTCTATTTGGAATCATGTTAACGGGGTTTTACCCTGCTGATTAAGGAAAACGGGACAGAGCCTGTGGTACACATCCCGATTGCCAATTTGTTACCTGGAGCCAAACATACGTGTCCTTACACTACCGATAAAGGAACACGGTCATAACGTGTTGTACATATTCTGATAAATTGTCTAGAGATTCCGTCTCAGCTTCATGATCTCGGGCTGTCGCTATTTTCTATGTAATCGATATACTGCAGCGCTCAGCCAATTAGTGTAGTTATAATAATAGCTTGGTAGTACCTTAAAAATAGTGTTCTGTAGTCACACAAATAGAAACATTTATGAATCCCACACTGTTCTGTAATTGTCCGTAACTTCTATTGTAGGGTTTCACTTGTAGATTCATATTCCGCTCAATGTCAAATCACGGATGCCGCCATGGAATATATCCGGTTTTCACAACCTTCCCAGTTGCCTGCAATAACACAGTGCCCCGAAAACTTTGCAATATGAAGCTGAATGGTCTCCTCGTTGTTCCAACTCCTTCCGCTTCACAAATTGAGCAGGCAAATCTTGAATACAATAACTTTATTCTACATAGTAAAAATGACAGCTAGCATGCCGTCGTCAAAGTAAAGGACTGTTTGGGATATCAAGTTACAAAGTATCAATGGTAACACCTTTACGCATTTCGTTCTATATTAAGAACTTTTTCAAGAGTGATAGTGTGTAGTTAAAGGGATACTTTATATACACATACTCGTCTCATTGGTAAACTGTCCTGATTGGTTATTTGGTCTACATCTATCTTACTGTGGAAGTTTTAACTCATCCTATACCACACTATAAATTACATATATGTATAAAAATTACACAGTATATATTGGCAATAAAATATATTAATTTATAGACAATATAAATGAAAAAGTATATAAATAAAAAATTATTATAAAACAAATTCCAAAATAAAACATTCCTTAGACATAAATAATTGATGCAACATATTCCTATAGTCTAATCGAAAAACCCAACTACCGTCTATGAAATTGGGATAGTGATCATGCCTATCAATAGGTATAAATACCAAGTCTGTAAAAATAACAAATATAGCAATCCAAATTAATCTACATATACCTCATTGTCATACATATATATTCATTTATGCACATATCAAACCACATACCCATATGTATATCTCTCTTATACATTTTCAAAGTTCTTAATGCAACAACTTTACCTTGCAGATCCTTCTTATTATGATAATATATACATCAAATAGAATATAATCTGTCAAACGTGGCGTACACAGATATAATAATAAAAATTAAAAAAACATATATACCATCCTTTGTTATTTCTCATCTCAATTTCCCTATCTAACAAATATCCATAGGACCTAGATTTACAAAAATTCAAATTTTACTATATTATTTTATTATTTCAGCCTTCTTCCTAATTCCTACACACGACCCGCTCACTTCCTGACAAATCTCTCCATAAGATATTTAAAAAAAAGTTTTTTGGGGATGACCATAATGGAGTTCAATATATCTCACTATTATAATATAGACTTTAACTCTAAATCAATATTAAGGCCAGTGGGTGTTAATGTGCGAAGCTCATATATCCACCTCGCCTCCTCTTTGTTAATAGCACTTACAAAGTTACCGCCTCTCCAGCTCTGTTTGACAGACGCAATGGCTATAAATTTGAGGCCTGTAGGGTCACAATTATGGTATTCAAAAAAATGTCTGGAGACACTGTGTAGCGGAAAACCATTCATATTTCTTATGTGCTCACTTACTCGTACTTTTAATTTCCGCACTGTCCGTCCCACATATTGCCTCTTACAGGGACATTCTAATAAGTGAATGACATTTTTCGAATCGCATGTTAAACGACCTTTAATAACGATGTCTCGGTTGTGTTAGGGAATGGGAACTCAAGTTAAACAGCCCTATTGGTTTAATAGCCAATTCGTTAATGTGCTTTGCCT
Organism: Mixophyes fleayi; assembly: GCF_038048845.1. Lineage (NCBI taxonomy): Eukaryota > Metazoa > Chordata > Amphibia > Anura > Limnodynastidae > Mixophyes > Mixophyes fleayi. Next base: position 11,845,504 of record NC_134404.1, on the reverse strand, counting down.
TTTTATTTTTTTGTTGTTGTTGAATCCTTTTCCCTCCTCTTCTCCCTCTTCTGACTAGTCTAACTTGCGCTTGTGTTGTATTGATTATTACATTCTTAACTACTTCTAAAAAACAATCTTGATTAGTATTAGTGTCTGGATATTCTTTCTGTCTCACTAAACTACTCTTTTCTTCCAGACCAGTAACTTCAAACTGCACTACTTTATTAGGTATAATCTGTTGAACACTATCAGGTATTGTAGGCTGTGGATGGATATCAATATGCGCCACAATACCAATGTCGGTATCAGTATCTTCAGAGATGACATTAGTCTCTATTATGTCCTCACTCATAATCGAATTCTCCTTCAAACCCTCAATGGGCTCCTTAAGATCCTCTATATTTGCATCTAGTTGTGAAGACACATTTGTTATGTTATTATGTGTACTTTGAGAGTTACCTTGTAGCCATCCTAATTCAAATGAATGTAGTGCTAGATGTTGATAGTCCTCATCTGTCCCTGTGCTATTATATACTGAGAAAGAACATGAATCCATGTCTTCTCCAAATCGCTCCTTTTGTTTGAATGTCAGTCCTATATTCGGTTTAGTTTAGTCATATACTCTTGATAAGTGTAGCCTAATTTAGATAGAAGTACTCTTTTTTGAGGGCCATATTTTGTGATTTTCCATTATCTATTGGTGGATTCAATATTCTTTTATTATGGATTCCTAAAAATCTGCTTATTATCACGCTTTTTCACATGTTTATTACTCTTTTTATTCATTTTAACGTGTTTCTCACCCAGATTAGACCCTCTTTTACAATCTTTGTACACCTTATTGCGTTTCCTGAGTATAATCTTCTGTTCTGTAGCTACTCTCTTTTGAACCACCTCCATAAGTTTAATGTATTCGATATTGGAGTGATACTTTCTCAATTGAGAGTCTACCTCTACAATCTCTTTAGTGATCTGTTCTAACTCAGATTGTTGTTCTTCCACTAGAATTCTCATTAGTGAAATGGAACAGGTAGTGAGTGTTTGCTGCCATTTTAATGTAAATATACTACTGATTTTACATATCGTAGGTTGTTTTTTAATCTTTAATCTTTTCGGCACTAATTCCTGTCATTAAATAAATTTGAGACCTATCTAGATGTGCAGAGGTTCATACGGAAGCTTTCACTTAAGAAATATTTTGCCAATTCACAAGCATCACAAACTATTAATACTCCTCCAGTCAATTCATTAATACATACTACACTCAAAGTGCCATCAACTTTTTATCCTAGTTTTAATAAAGGAGAGTTCATTAATACGTTTGAACGCTTAGTGGTAGATGATCTAGAACAGATAGATACCAGGGTGAATAAGAACTTGAGAGATAATTTAACCAAAGTGGAAAGAGAAGCCCTACAGCAACTCAAAAACAATGACAAGATAGTTATCAAACTCGCAGATAAGGGGGGCGGGATTGTCATCCTAGATGCGGTAGACCAGGCCTGTCCAACCTGCGGCCCTCCAGATGTTGTGAAACTACAAGTCCCAGCATGCCCTTCCAGCTATCAACAGGTTGTCTACTGGCAAAGCATGCTGGGGCTTGTAGTTTCACAACACCTGGAGGGCCGCAGGTTGGACAGGCCTGCGGTAGACTATCACGCAGAAATGCAGAACATTCTTGAGGATAATATAACATACTGTAAATTGAAGCATGATCCAACTAAAGAGTTTAATACTCTTATCTACACATTTAAAATCAGGTGTAGAATTGGGAATTTTATTGCCAAATGAATTTAAAAACCTGCAAGTTGAATATCCAAGAACTCCAGTTATGTATTATCTACCAAAAGTGCATAAGAATCTTGAGAAACCGCCAGGTAGGCCTATTGTTTCGGGTATCGAATCCCTCACACCGAATCTATCACACTATGTCGACTTTTATCTCCAAAGTCATGATAGATTACAACCGTCATATGTGAGGGATACGACACAGGTGATCAACACACTGAGAGCTAGTCTCCTGTGACGTTACATCTCTCTATACAGTTATCCCCCATATACAGGGTCTTAATAGCGTTAGGCACTATTTAGAAAAAGATAACAAATTACCTGCACAACAGATAGATTTCATTATAGATAGTATACAATTTAATTTAGAGCATAACTACCTATGGTATGATGGGGAAATTTTCTTACAAATACAGGGAACCGCTATGGGCACTGGGTTCGCCCCGAGCTACGCCACCTTATTCATGAGTAAGTGGGAGGAGGACACCATTTAGACTCATGGGTGGCACGTGGCGAACCTAGTGCTCTGGCGTCGGTATATAGACTATTATTTTAATCTGGCAGGGTACACGGGATTCATTGGATGAGTTTCTTTTATATATTAATCACAATGATCAAAATCTAATTTTCACATTGGTAGTCAGTAAACAGACAATTACCTTGATCTGGAAATTTTTGTAGAAGGCGAGGAAATTAAAACAAAAACATACATGAAGCCTGTAGATGTGAATGGATATATACTTGCATCGAGTCATCATTACCACCACTGCAGGGAAATTTAAGCGGATTCGTAGGAATTGTACTGATGTAGAAACATTTCTGGAACAAAGTATACGTATGAAAGAACAATTTTTAGAAAAAGAATATAACCCACAATTAGTAGATCTGGCTTACGAAACGGCCAAACAGATGGACAGACAGCAACTCCTTACATATAAAAATGATTTAAGTAATAAATCAAGAGAATCAGACAATTGGGGAAAGGATGTTTTATTTATTACAAACTATTCCCGATCAGCCCAGCAGATTAATAAGATTCTTAGACGCCATTGGCACATCCTACAGAAAGATGAAGTTCTTCAGACTAATATACCTCAATATCCCAAGATAGTGTATCGTAAAAGAACCCAATCTTAAAGCAAAATTGACACAGTCATTTAGGTGCGAAATCCCAACCTAGGATGTGGCTTTCTAGCTTGACTCCTAAAGATGGGTTTTATCATTGTGGCAAATGCCAATGCTGTAAACTATTGAGGAACCAATCAAATGCCCATTTGCGCACATTCATTTCTCACCAAACTGGGAAGACATTTACAATTAAAGGTCGTTTAACATGCGATTTGAAAAATGTCATTTACTTATTAGTATGTCCCTGTAAGAGGCAATATGTGGGACGGACAGTGCGGAAATTAAAAGTACAAGTAAGTGAGCACATAAGAAATATGAATGGTTTTCCGCTACACAGTGTCTCCAGACATTTTTTTGAATACCATAATTGTGACCCTACAGGCCTCAAATTTATAGCCATTGCGTCTGTCAAACAGAGCTGGAGAGGCGGTAACTTTGTAAGTGCAATTAACAAAGAGGAGGTGAGGTGGATATATGAGCTTCGCACATTAACATCCACTGGCCTTAATATTGATTTAGAGTTAAAGTCTATATTATAATTAGTGAGATATATTGAACTCATTATGGTCATCCCCAAAAAAAAAAATTCTAAATATCTTATGGAGAGATTTGTCAGGAAGTGGACGGGTCGTGTGTAGGAATTAGGAAGAAGGCTGAAATAAAATATAGTAAAATTTGAATTTTTGTAAATCTAGGTCCTATGGATATTTGTTAGATAGGGAAATTGAGATGAGAAATAACAAAGGATGGTATATATGTTTTTTTAATTTTTATTATTATATCTGTGTACTCCACGTTTGACAGATTATATTCTATTTGATGTATATATTATCATAATAAGAAGGATCTGCAAGGTATAGTTGTTCCATTAAGAACTTTGAAAATGTATAAGAGAGAGATATACATATGGGTATGTGGTTTGATATGTGCATAAATGAATATATATGTATGTACATGAGGTATATGTAGATTAATTTGGATTGCTATATTTGTTATTTTTACAGACTTGGTATTTATACCTATTGATAATAGTTAAGCATGATCACTATCCCAATTTCATAGAGGGTAGTTGGGTTTTTCGATTAGATTAGGAACATGTTGCAACAATTAATGTCTAAGGAATGTTTTATTTTGGAATTGGTTTTATAATAATTTTTTATTTGTATACTTTTTCATTTATATTGTCTATGCATTTATATATTTATTTTATTGTCAATATATACTGTGTAATTTTTATACGTATATGTAATTTATAGTGTGGTATAGGATGATTTAAAACTTCCACAGCAAGATAGATGTAGACCAAATAACCAATCAGGACAGTTTACCAATAAGACGAGTATGTGCATATAAAGTATCCCTTTAACTACACACTATCACTCTTGAAAAAGTTCTTAATATAGAACGAAATGCGTAAAGGTGTTACCATTGATACTTTGTAACTTGATATCCCAAACAGTCCTTTACTTTGACGACAGCATTCTAGCTGTCATTTTTACTATGTAGAATAAAGTTATTGTATTCAAGATTTGCCTGCTCAATTTGTGAAGCGGAAGGAGTTGGAACAGCGAGAAGACCACTCGGCTTCATATTGCAAAGTTTTCGGGGCACTGTGTTATTGCAGGCAATTGGGAAGGTTGTGAAAACCGGATATATTCCCTGGCGGCATCCGTGATTTGACATTGAGCGGAATATGAATATACCAACTCATATGTAAGTAACGGATTGCACTATTTTCCATTTGCCATTATGAAGGCTGATTGTGTCTTTTATACATCTACGGAACGGGATTAACATCTACGAGGTTCGTGCAAGTGAAACCCTACAATAGAAGTTACGGACAATTACAGAACAGTGTGGGATTCATAAGTGTTTCTATTTGTGTGACTACCGAACTATTATTATAACTACACTAATTGGCTGAGCGCTGCAGTATATCGATTACATAGTGCTTTTAGGAGGGTGGGATCTCCTATTGTAGCTGCATGCCAATTGGTTATCTATTAGATAGAGTTAGTGCGCAGAGGTTATTGTTTTGTATATGTCAATATTTCTAACATGTGAGCCCTTAACCATGTGTGGATTGGGTTAATTTATAACTGGGCATTTTTTGTTACGTTATAACTTTTTTTGAGATTTACCAATTACCGTGGCTGTATATATTTATATATATTTTATAGGTACCTCAGTACTGAAGGTTTGGTTTTCTATACTGTGTATATATATCTGACTCATGATCTAAGGGCAATTTATGTAAATGTTGGAATTGTTTCTTATATTTTATATTTAGAATTAATACAAATTGTGACTCTTACTAGAGATTTTTTCCTCTCTTTTTCCTTGGCAGTTAACTTAGTCATTTTTGGTTCTTATATATTCATATTAAATCAGTTTCTCTGCAGCGACCTGTGTCTTCTCCAACCAGGAAAGTACTACGTGTTTTCTTTTATAAATCACATCATCTAATCACCAATAAGGGAAAGAAACTCAGACTAAGAATGAAAGCTGGTTTCAATGTGCCAGACAAAAAGCATAATTCACATAACAATTTGGATACATTGTCATTTGTTGTGAACCTTTCACAATATGAGCCAAGCACAGTGGAAGAGTGTTTTATCCAGAGGTCTTACATTCTGTCCAACAAAACCACTCGGCATGGCTCATTTTTGCAGTGATGTGGAAGAATTCTTCCGAAGATTGAGGCTAAAGGAATTATTTTATGACAAAAAAAAGATATCACATCACAAGTTGATATGCAACAAGAAAATCCTAGAATTTTTTTTTTAAAAAAAATGGACAAACTGGACCCCACAGCCAGGACACAACCAAACTATGGATCACAATATAGACTGTTTCAGAAACAAAAGTAAAATCTTAAAATGTTGGATAAACACCCCAAATAGATACACAATCCCAATGTGGAGGAGAGGAATGAAATAAAAATCATTAAAATCAAACAATGTCATTAAACCAGCAGATAAAGGAGGACCTGTAGTAATTATTAACACATCAGATTACATTCAGGAAGCACACAGACCACTCTCGGATAAAAAAATACTATACTCCGATTATGGAAGACCCCAAATACACAGAAGAACTGATACTGATCATAAATGGTTTCAACCCTGGATCATCCTCTCTACTGGACCTAATACCGGAATATCCCAAATTGGGTAATTTCTAAATGTTACCTAAAATACATGAAGGCAATAAAGGGAGGAAGACCAATAATTTCTGCTATTGGGACCTTAACGGTAATTTCTGGCTGGATAGAGAATATTCTAAAACCCTTAGTGAGATGAGCACATACTTATATCCAGGATACCACAGATATTCTCTGCAAGCTTTCAGCCCTGGGTCCCCTGCCAAAAGGCTCAATAATGGCAATTATGGCGTCTCTGTACTGTAACATACCCCACAAGGATGGCATAGCCGCATTCCAACACTACCTTCAAATAAATAGTCTAGCCACAGAGTTGACCCTGTAGTTGATCAGGTTCATACTCAAATAATAAATGCTTTACTTTTGGGAAAGTCATATACCTGCAGTGTATGGGAAGTGCCATGGGTAGTAAGATGTCACCTCAGTATGTTATTCTTTTCATGGCTAAACTAGGAGGAATTCTTATCAACTTGCACAATGAAACTTCTAGCATACTTCCGTTATATTGATGGGTTACTAATCAGGACTGGCTTTGAAGATGAGCTGCTGACTTTCTATAAAAACATCAACAAGTTTCACCCAATTATTAGATTCTCAATCTTAAACTACTCACAGTCTCAGATACATTTCTTGGACCCTATACAATAAAAACAATACTATACAAACATCAGTCTATCCTAAACCCACAGGCATATCTTAAATGGAACGGCTTTTTCCCAGTACACAAAGGAGTCCGTCATTTACAGCCAAGCTTTGAGATACATTCGGATTTGTTCAGACAGTGAAGACAGAAAACAAGACCTGCTATCACTGAGTAGTACATTCCTAAAACAAAGATACCATCCAATATTTATAGATGAACAGCTACACAAAGCCTCAATAATCCCAAGGACTAGCCTCCTGGATTACAAACAGAAGGAGGTTAACAGCAGGGTGCCCCTAGTGTTTACTTACAATCCCCACATGAACATCTTGGGGAAAATTGCTGCTGATCTTCAGCCCATATTTCAGAAAGACAATAGACTGAAGGAAATATTACCACATTTGCCTCTCCTTTCATACAAACAACCTCCGAACTTAATATCCTCGTTAAAATTGCCCTCTCATCACCAGAGACTGGCACTTTTGCTTGCAAACAAAAAAATGCACAACCTGCACCCACGTCCTACCAACACACACAGTCCACATATCCAACACAACGGGGCAATAAAATCTCACACATTCTCATGTACATCCTCCAATGTGGTGTACCTATTACAGTGTACAAGATGCCCTGAGGAAATCTATATTGGAGATACCAAGCAGAAAAATCTGGGAATTCAAGTGGATAAGTATATTCCAATCATTGACTTAAGGACTCAACCTAACACCTGGATTTATGACCCACTACATGGACACTTCACACCCCACAACAAAGTGACTCCAGGTCTCTGGACTCCTAGGACTTTCACTCTTCCATCCGTAACGAAAACCCCCATTTTATTATTTTAGCTTATCTTAATGATGTATCCCCACCCACATACAATCTACTAAGCTTTTGGTTTGCAATGAATCCCACAATATAACACTGATGAAAGACCCTTGATGTAGGTGACAAAGAAACATGGTGATTGGGTGTGTAGGGGTGTATTTATGGCATTAAAAAGGAGGCTTACATGTTTGTTGGGACACTACAGGTCCCAGCATGGGCTTGCAGCATGCTTAGATGACAGGTGGTGGTGTTATTTTTGGTAAATTTATAATACACAACACATCCTTGTCACTTATCCTGCAACATAGTCATCCTAGTGTACAAGACCACAGACCAGTGTTTAGGATGAAGGATTATTTACTGTCCAAATCATATATCAAGTTCAAAATGATGCATAACAGTCCACGAGTTTTATTGTAGTACACTGAACAGCATTGGCTCAGTAGAAGAATGGTCATCATTACTTAATGAATTAAAAAACACTATGAATAAACAAACGAAGGTTTTCTGGAACAAAACCATGTTCAGCAATTACCTTAAACATATGATACCAAGGGGTTTAAAACCAAAAATTTACCCAGCTTTTGAACTCTTTAATGAGGAACTCAAAAAGAAATGGGAGGAAGCTCTAACTAGATGCTCGAATGATCTGATCAACATATTGATGGAGCATGATAATTTACTGTTACAATCTTACTCAATAGAGATTACCTCTTTGGGAGAAATTAAAAAGGTATGAGAATTTGGAACAATTCCAGAAAGCGTATGAGAAATTCAAACTTGATCTAGATCAATTTGAAAAAATAATCATAGATAAAAAAACGTCATAAATTTGCTAGAGATAAAAGTGACTCTCTTAATAACAGAACGTTTAGATGGGACACCATAAAGACCAAAAAAGCAATATCAGGTTACAGTACCTCCGAAATAGTCTCGTCTGATAATGAAACCCCTAACCAGTCCCCCCTAATTAAGGACAATCAAACCTCCATTCGGAATTTTTTAGATCTAAACCCGAGACGTCGGGAAGGAGGAGGAGCAATAAACACAGGCCGCCATGGAGGTGGGGAGGGGGTGGGGAAACACCAGACCAAAAAAAAGAAAAGCTCTGGAGGAACAAGATCTACCCATACAACAACTACCTCCCAGGAGATACAACCAGAAACCACGTTATTAGAAGATAGTATGAAAATTATTAATCTTTCAGATATTGAAATCACTCCGGACCAAAGATCTCTTTTAGAAAAAGGTTTATCCTTTTCACCTGCGAGAAATTTCAATAGATTTGAGTAGGAAAAAGATCTTACCCTGTTTTCTAGAAAATTATTCTTAATCACAAAAACTAGAGATCAAACAACCTCTGTAGATCTATATCATAATCCGGTAAAGTTAAAACTTGACTCAGCTGATGAATTACTAGCATTTCAAATTTTGGAGGAACTAGATACAGCAGATAAGCTGTCACTCTCTTTGGATAAAGATCCAGTAGAGGAAATCTTACCCCCAAAAAACAAAAAGAAATCTATGTTTACACCAGACATGAGTATCTGTCCCCAAGTCAAAACATAAAGATCTTGTATCGACTATATCATCAAAAACAACATAAATTTAGAAGTAAATACAATCTTACAAAGGGGGGAGTGGAAAGCACTTAAGGAAATAGAAAAATGGGACAATGTGGTAATAAAGCCGTCTGATAAGGGCGGCAACATAGTCCTATGGCCGAGACCACAATATCTTAAGGAAGTGTATCGTCAGTTAAACGATATTGGCTGCTATAAACAATTGATTTTCAACCCGTCAGCCAATTTCTAGCTAAAATATGACAAATTGATCCAGGATGCACATGTAAGAGGAATTATTTCATGTACTGACTTTGATTTCCTCAAGGTACGTTACCCTAAAGTGGCCACTTTCTATATTCTTCCAAAAGTCCATAAGGATGAAACGAATCCTCCCGGGAGGACTATTCTCTCTGGCATTAACAACTTAACAGAGAATGCTAGTAAATTCATAGATGCACAATTACAGGAATTTGTAGTTAGCATTGACTCTTATGTATGGGACACTTCAGATGTACTGACAAAGATTAATAATATCAGTATCAATAAGACAACAAAATTAGCCTCATTGGATGTGGAATCCTTATATTCTAATATAATTCATGAGCAAGGCCTACAGGCAACCAAATACTTTCTGGACATGAGATCTATGGACGATCTGAATGATTTAATTCTAAATCTATTGGAGTTCATTCTAACCTGTAATTTTTTCATCTTTGAGGAGAAATTTTATCTCCAAATAAGAGGAACTGCAATGGGCAGTGCGTGCCTGCCAACATATGCAAATCTCTTCCTTGGTTGGTGGGCGAGGGAGAAGGTTTTTCCTGAAGAAAACCACAGATACACCAGCCATATTGTTTTATGGCTAAGATACATCGTTGATGTTCTGGTTTTATGGGATGGTGAAGAGAATTTATTCTTAGAATTTGCCAGAATAGAAATGACCTAAATCTCAAACTGACATTTCAAATACATCCGGATTGTATAAAAACTTCTTGGATTTAACCATTCGTAGAATGAACATCAGATGGACATCTCAGTACTGACATTTACAGAAAACAAACCGCTACGAATAGCCTTCTTTATTCATCCAGCTACCACTACCCCGCGGTTATCAGGGGTATCCCCAAGGGAGAACTCTTAAGAATAAAGCGCAACTGCTCAGAAACACATACTTTCAATATAAGAGCGGATGAACTTAAAAGTAGACTTTTCTCTAGGGGCTACAGTAAACGCGTTATTCACAAGGCTGAGGCCTCTGTCAATAAAAGAGAAAGGGAGGATCTTATCTATTCATCTACCAAGAATATTACTCAGGATTCTAAGGTTCGCCTTATTGGTTCTTTTTGCTCTGAATGGAAGCTGATTGAAAAAATCTTCCAAAAACATTGGAAGGTTTTGAAGTCGGATGATGATCTAGACAAAATCTTACAAGATAGATTTCTATAACATGGCTTTGTTCCAAAAATCAGAGATTGTTTGATACATAGTGCCTTATCCTTACCAAGAGAAAAGAATAGTAATAGACCCATTGGATTTCACAAATGTGGAAAAATGTCAGGCTTGCCAGTATATGGTCCAAACTAGGACATAAGGACTATCATCAAAAGATATTGAAGATAAATGAATTTCTGAACTGTGATTCTCCGAATGTGATCTATTGCCTCACTTGTCCATACAAATTACATTATATCGGCATGACTAGCGGGCCTCTGAAGGAGAGGATCCTAGAGCATATTGGCAATATTAGAAGAGCAGAAAAGGATATGTATAATCTTAAACAAATTACCACTGTAGCGAGGCATTTTATAAGATGCCATGAGTGTTAACCAGCAGGACTCCAGGCTTTTCCTATGGAACGAGTCCACATGGGTCTGAGAGGGGGTGACCTTAAGTTGGAGCTCCTCAAAAGGGAAACAAAGAAAATCTTCCTGATGAATAGTCTTGCCCCTAAGGGTCTTAATGACCACGACAATTTTTCGGTATTTCTGTAAATAACCATCTATCTGTAGGGCTGTTCTGAATATGAACATGTCTTATGAGGTCTTAATTTCTAAAAATTTATTTAGTATTTTTCACTAATCTTTTGACTATTTAACTTGGTCCCTGATCACTTTATTGCTTCATGTTAATATTGGAGCAATACCTTTTACAAGAAATTATGGACTATTTGGTCCTCTCTTTCACATTATATTTTTATATTATTTTTTGACTTACTTATACCTGTTTTATCACTTCACCGATTTTCACTTTTTATTTTATTGCACTTTAATTTAAATTTTATTCATTATATTTTAAATTTAGTTTATCTGATACGTGTAAAGTTTTTGTTCCACTTGAATTGCCTTTGGCATCTTCCCTTTACCTAACATAAGCTTATTTGCACTCTGCACACCCTCATGATATATCATCTAATACTCAATATTATTGTCTTTGGTATCATTTAATTTTTTTATAACCTGTAGGTCTCATAAAATATGAAGTGGATATTAATCTAATATTCTGGAACATGTTTATTAGACTATCCTTTATCTAGTTCCCCCTGCTTTTCCTCTTCACTTTCTCGGAATTCATTTTGATTATCTTGACTGTAACTTGTCTTCCTTTATGAAGCATATATTCCCTAATCGTAGTTTGCTTGGGCATTAATTATAAGAAAATAAATAAAGACCATAATATTACCAAACTAGGATCTGGCAATATATCCTTAAGTAGTCGGATCACTGTCCTCCCCTTTGTTTATTGTCCCTCGTTTGCTAGTTTATCCTAATCTTACCTTCTTAATGATGTAATTTTTTCGATCTGTTACTATTAATGAGCGTCCAGTGTTACTATAGTAAAGGAAGTAGACTGCAACTCCTACATCCCTTACACAAGCAGTCACCACAACAACTGGCTAAGAAATATCCCCAAGGGACAATTTATACGGCTGAGGAGAAATTGCTCGACCATAGAGCAATACGACACACAGGCCTCTATTCTGGAAAATAGATTTCTGGAAAGAAACTATGATTCAGATCTGATTAGGCAGGCTCTTCTGGAAGTCGGAGGAATAAAGAGGGAGGCTCTCCTAGTGAGAAAAGAGAAAGGCCCCAGCTCTACGACCAATAAAATACCCTTAATTACCCGCTTTAGTGAGGATTCCAGAAAATTTCAGATTAGAAAACATTGGCACATCCTGTTAGGTGACGAGGATCTCAAGAAAATATTACCAGCCAAACCATCTTTTACTTACAAAAGAGCAGATAATTTAAAGCAGAAACTTGTTAAGAGTGGCACACAACCTAATACACAGATACAGGGCAACACATGGCTAAAAGACAATGAAAATGGCTTTTATTTCTGCAACAGATGTCAAGCTTGCAGAATATGCCAGAAAAAAGAAACCAGACCCATTAGATCATTCAAATCCTACTCTACAGGAGAGGTACACAAGATAAAAAACAAAATCACTTGTGACACCAAAAGCATTATATATATGCTCGAATGCCCCTGCAGAAAACAATATATTGGAAGAACGGGGAGAAATTTACACATCAGGATTTCTGAACACCTCAGAAATATAAAAAGAGGCTTTGAAACACAGTGTGTCAGATCATTTTTCTAAACACCACAACAAGGATCCCACAATGCTAAAGTTCATGGGGATCTGTAAGGTGCCACCAGCATGGAGAGGTGGTGATTATACAGAACGTATATCCAGAGAAGAATCCAAATGGATTTACCTGCTGAAAACACTCACACCGTATGGTCTGAATATTGACTTTGAACTATCTAAGTTCTTATAACTCTGGTGATCTGTATATATCTTTGGTGCTTTACAACTTTGAAGACCCTTTTCTTTATGAAATATTGGTACCTTTAATCAATATTGACATTACATCCCACTTAGGAACTTATTATATGCTCCCATTTTTTCTCTCAGCTGCATTAATCCAGGGGATCAGCTGACTGACCGTCATCCACAAGCGATATTCACAATACTCTGACTATTCATCTACAGTTTTTATGATACACTAATACTATCTATCACCTTGATACTATAATCTGATTCATATAGGAATCCATTATGTATATTTTTCAGCTGGACTGTTTCTTGACGTCAGCTGATTAACATTATCCACCATCACATGACCAATTACAAGATATTCATTGACTATAAAGGGACGCTTCCCCGTGCGGTATTCATACATCCCTGAGGAAGCCATTATTGGCGAAATGCGTAGGTTTACGTATTACAGGATTATACTAACTCTATCCTCTTGGCCACAAACGCCAGACGACAGAACGGAGATTATTTCCTCTGTACACTCGCAATGCGCGATTCGGAAGTTTACTGAGCCGCGGCCTAATGTCACTTCCGTCGATACACCACCATCTGTTTACCCCACGCGCCGGAAAGCATCCCACGGATACACAGACCAACTTGATTGCAAACGGACACAAACTTCTACATAATGCTGGACCGGGTAAGTCCGCTCCAGCATTTCAAATATCTGGACATCCATACCAACTGGAGGTCTGTTGGTGCTTTATCGATTGGCACGATATATTGGTCATTTCACCCTAAAAGGGTTTTGTTAAAAGGATTGTCGATATACCTGACTGCAACATTGCCATCTTTACATACCAGGTATTGGATCAGAAATATACCCAACGGAACACTGTTCACTATTTCGGTCGCTATTTCACACACCGCTTTTTATCATATGAGGCACCTATCTGTGCACCTTTGACATTCCTACGGGACCACTATTGAATATCCTGGACATTGTGACTATTGTGATTGAATTCAGAATAGTGGGATTAATTATCGGTATCACCGGATATACCGTCTATATGGCAACAGTTTGTTTTGATCCATTATATACCTGATATACCTTATCCAGTTTCCATGGTACAGACTGTTTTGTTACCTGTGACATCAGTACAACATGCTATTGCTGTTTACCATTTTATCAGCACTTGTATGATTAGAACTTATGCATAATTGAAGTTATATGCATGAATAAAGTGAATATCATACCGATACACACCATTATTTGTTTTTTTGGTGCTACCAGGTCATTCACAGTTTTATTACTATAGTAACTGTTTAGTATGACGTGCAACAGGAGGCGGGATGATATTGCCGAGAACTATGATCGCATTAAGTTGCCATGGGAGCCACCCAGGGTGACGTATCCCAGTGGGTGGCTCTTTCCACTATAAATAGCCTATTGAAACGCCGGGTCGGGTTGCCTTGACAAAGCTTAGCAGAGTGAAAACGCGTGTCGGCGTTACATGCGCTGTTTCTCCTCTGCCTAACATTATATTATAGTTCTGTAATATTGGGATGCTTTAGGGTTTCATATGGGTATAATTTTTCCGCTCTCCATATTAGCCACATTTGAAAACAGGCTCTGCAGCTATTTTATATAGACATAGCAGCTGCTTTCTTATTTAGCGTATTATGGCTTTCTTTTGATAGTTAAGTAGCTGGGTCTCACAATATACAACATTTTGAAGATCTTTGTGTGATTTATCCACTTTATACCCTAATGCAGTTGAAGGAAGGGAATTTATGCATACAGCTGGGATACATTACTTAATCTTATGTTAATAGGAGTCTCTACTTAAGGTTTCTTTTCAACATAGGAAACTCAATGATATAACCAATTGTGGAAGGAGATGCCTCTCTACATGTGGCTATATGATTAGATCTTCCATTTAGCCTTATGTGAAATGTATTTTTTGTAGAGAACTTTTGATTACTCTATTTGATTTAGCGCGTCCCGATAGTTCATCTATCGGTTTTAACAGTTACTAATTTTTCGGTCAATTATGTCATGTACTTGTTTGTAATATTTCACTTCTCCTAATTTCATCAATTGTTATTATCTTTTAATTGATACTAATAAAATTTGGATATGTTTTAATATGATTCCATTATCCTCTGAGTGCCCCTAAACACATAAGGTGATCTCCAGTTTTTCTCTCAGTCCACCCATCATATATGCTGGTTGATACAGTGATGTTTACTTATTACTATTTACCCTAAAATTTGAGTTAATATTTCACCCTAGGTAGAGTCAATTAGGGGGGGGGAGGCAAACAGTCATTGTAGTAAAATTAATCTTAAAATCAAATACAGGTAGCAGATGATCATAAGGAAATAGAACAGGAACTAGTGGAGTAGGCCCATGATGTGGAAGAGCCTCAAATAAAAGAGGATGCAGGGGTCATTGGGCAGAAGGAATTCCTTCAAGTCTATCCCAACCGTCACCAATCAAGCACCACACTTAGAATAAGTTTTCACCAAACATCCAGATCCACCACAATACAAATGAAAATTAAATGAATTAGATGAGGAAAGGGAGGAGGGAGGAGAAATGTCAAAGAAACAAAAAAATGTAGCGACTCCTGAAAATATTAAACCAGTGGGTATATTCAATCTTGTTCCCACACACTTACTCAGGCAGAAACTTCACTACTAACAAGGGCATTAAACAGCAGGCTCAGACTTCAGGCAAGGGTGGCCGTCTGCTGTGAAAAGAGACATGTTACACCATTGTCGTAATATTATTATCAAAGGAGGGAGGAAAGAACTGTCTAAGAACGTTTGATGTTTTACCTATATTGGCCAGGCAGTTTATTTGGGTGCGCACCACTCCTCAAAGGATCAGATGGTTGGAGCTACGGGATCTGAAAGGTGGAGTGTGTGAGGAATATGACTTTTCTGCCTCTCTTTTTTTCTTTGAAAGTCTGAAAAGCAGTGCTCTCTAACCCAAGTGAACGAAAAAAAGTGTGAAACTTAAAAACGTGCACAAGGGTGCGGTACATGGCCCTCCTCGAATAAGTTAAGGCCCTAGTCCCCGACCCATGGATATAGAAGGACCCATAGGGGGCAAGGGTCTTCAGACCCCCTTCGCCGCAAGGCTAATCCATTTAGCCCCTGGGATTCTCTGAAGCTTCACTAAGGGCTCGGCAACTTGTCCAATCCCCGTAAGGAAGGACCCACGATGTTGTTCAGGGGAGCCGGAACCTCAGGGCCAAACAGCCCCCCCCCTAGATCTTAGGGGGGAGAGCCCATAAAGGCCCTACCCGCACTCCTAAAACCCGTGTTAAAACACAAATAAGTGAAGTGACAAAGTGAGAAAATAAATAGTGCCGCAGCCTTTCGACCAAGATGTTAAAAATTATTCCTGCCTAGCCAAAAGGCTGGAGCAAGGAAGAGTGTGTAGCTGAAAGTGAGGTTCGTGCAAAGTGCCATAATGTCAAGCGAGGGTCCCCACGCCCCAAGTGAGTTCTGGCACCCCTAGGTCACCACTCCAGGGGCACTTTCAGGCTTTCAAGCCACCGGTCTTCTGGCCAGACCAAGCTTTCCCATGGCCCTTTCTGGTGCAGGAATTCCCTACTCAGACAGGTACACACTTGATCTTAGCCAAAAGGCCGAGAAGCGATGAGTTTTCTGCCTCTGCTTTACTTGATTCAGATATTTAAATCAGGCTCAAGTTTTTGGATAGCACCTGAGACTGGTAAATTAATGTGGGACAATCTTTGAAGAGGGTGAGTAATACTTGTTTATCTTCTCCTAATAGACCCATATATTTATAAACAGATGGTATGATCAGGATAATATCTTGATTGTCAGAAACCTCCTTATAAAAGTTGCTTTGAAAAGATATATTCAAGAAATCTGGGGATTTTTTTTCCCCTAATTGAAAGAACTTAAAAAAAAAAAAAGTTTTCTAGAACCTTGGACCCTTTTCTAATTATTGTGCAATTATAGGCTCTTATATGGTGTAAGCTAAAGGTTATGTCCTTTGCTTTTTAGAGATCTCATGAATTTTATTTTTTATGAATATTGCTGGTAATACTACTGTGGTTAATTAAAATGTGAATATCTTTTCAGCTTTTTGGCCATATGTTTATTTTGTCCATTATTTATGTCTCAACTATTACAAGGGGTTTCAGAGTGCTGACAAAATAGTGTTTATATTGGTTGAATTGAGAGGTTGTAGCAGCCCCCTTTCTTGGCAGCACCTGACCCCCTAATATGACATATAAAATTTTTATATATATATATATATATATATATATATATATATATATATATATATATATATATATATATATATATATATAATCCATTGTAGTGGACCTATTATTAATTTACTTTATATTTTTATGAACCTCTTACCCTCTTGCACCCGATTTTCTGGTCTAGTTTTTTTCAACGAGAGGGAAGCACTCAGTCAATTACAGGAAAATAAAGAAATAATCATAAAGCCAGTCAACAAAGGTGGGGTTTGTTTATCCTTAATAAAACATATTACCAAATGGAGGAGGAGGATTTTAGGCAACACCACCACTTATTCTAAAATTACCTCAAGCTGGCTTAGAGAATGGAATAGTAACCCAAAATTAATATAAGTGTCATGAAACTCCACATTCCATAATACCTGCCCTGTATTTACCATAAAATATAGCAAGATGTGAATAAACCTCCTGGTAGACCAATTGTGTCTGGTATAGGATCATGGACATCAAATCTAACCCATTATGTTGACTTTTCTACAGGAACATGTCAGAACTCAAAAGTCTTATATTAAAGATTCCACACAGGTGATCAATGTGTTGAGGGAGAAAGAGTGGCTTGAAGACTATTGGTTAGTCTCCTTCAATGTAGCCTCCCACTATACAATCTTTAGCCATGAAAAGGCCTAAGTAGCACAATGCATTTCATGGAAAAAGCCGACACTACCCAGGAGACAAATAGACTTTATCCTGGACAGCATAGGCTTCATATTAAAACATAACTATCTCTGGTATGATGGTATATATTATTTACAAGAGCGAGTGGCCAAAAGTTTTGAGAATAACAAGTATTGGTTTTCACAAAGTTTGCCGAGTCACTGTTTTTAGACCTTTTCGTCAGATGTTGCTGTGGTATACTGAAATAAATTTAAGCGTTTCATAAGTGCCAAAGGCTTTTGACAATAGCATTACGTTTATGCAAAGAGTCAATATTTCTTTTTGAAGACCTCTGCAATTTGCCCTGACATGCTGTCAATCAACTTCTGGACCACATACTGACTGATGACCGCCCATTCTTGCCTAATCAATGCTTGGAGTTTGTCAGAATTTGTGGGGGGGGGGGGGGGGGGGGGTTGTCCACCTGCTCTTGTGCATTGATCACAATTTCTCAATGGGGTTAAAGTCTAGGGAGTTTCCTGGCCATTGACCCAAAACTTCAATGTTTTGATAGCCGAGCCCCTTAGTTATCACTTTTGCCTTCTGGCAATGTGCTTCATCATGCTGAAAAAGGCAATGTTCATCACCAAACGGTTCTTGCATGTTTGGGAGTAGTTCTTGTAGGATGTTTTGGTACAATTCTTTATTCATGGCTGTTCTTAGGCAAAACTGTGGCGATGTTATATAGAGTTCACCTCCAATTTCAGCAAAACGCCATCAAGACTAAACTATATGAAATCTGTTGATGTAAAATGCATATATATGGGTGACCAGCCACCATCACCACAATTTGTAAACGAACATCCCACAAGGACTGTTCAGAAGAATCCACAGAAATTGTATAGATGTAAAACACACACAAACAAACACGGAGCAAATGAAAGTAATTTGTAGAGAAACAATATGACCAGGCATTGGTAAATCTAGCTTTTGAAGAGAAAAACCGTATAGGGAAGATTTAAATACAAATCTAAGAATAATAAATCAACACAAAAAGTGGGATCAGGATATACTATTTATCCTAGCATTTTTGGAATCAGCAATACAACTCACTGGAATGGCATGATACTGGCATGTATTACAAAATAATGGAGGTTCTACATGACATTTTATACATTGAGCTTAAAATTATGCAACACTGCAAATATTGACTCTTTGCCTAGTTAAGGAATTTAACACATGGTTATTAGGATTAGACCCCAGAGATGGATTTTACTATTGCAGAACATACAGCAGTTGCAAAACCCTCGGCTATCATTCAAATAGACTCAATTGCTCCTTTATTCTCCTATATTATAAAAATACACAGATCTACAACTTCATATGTAACATAGAAAAGGAATCTATAAAGAACAAGTAGTTTAGAATTATCCAAGCAGGTATAACTTGAGAACGAGTTCACTAGGAGTGAGTAGGGTTAAGGAGGAGGACATCAGGATTAACCAATTGAACAATGAATTAGAAACTGAATGAGAAGTTGCACATATTTAATAGGACAGATAGGAGTTGGGACACACTGCTCTAGATGAAGTTCTATGACAGAACAAAAACGCATTGAGCGGTTTACTCAACATCTGCCTATTTTTAATACAGAATCACTATTTCTTGTTGCATTGCGTTACATTGATAATACACATGCCCGTTTTGATGTCAGTCCTCGCAAGAGAATCCTTTGGATGAAGGTGAATTATCCACAGCTGGTTATGGACACCGTTTTATGTTTGTAAGTAAATCGAGATTTTTTTTCAATAAATAGTACAATTGTTTTTAATCCATTGCATTTTCCCTCATCAGACTTTACATATTGGGGGGTCAAATCTCCTCATATAAAAAACACATAAGGATTTGGATTGGCTTCCAACCACGTGCAGCTGGTGCTTCCGATCACATAGTGAACCAAACCTGAGATGAGGCACTCATTCTGGTCCCCTTACATGTAAGTGCATATTATTTTATATTAGTGACCATACTGCAAAGTAATTTGGTTTTCAATATATTTTCGTGCGGGACACTATGGAACAATTTGTGAACATCGGGGAGTGATATATAGATGATCAAAGTACAGAGCCATTATCAGGAATGAAACAGCTCAGAGAAGCATGACCTGAATTAAACTACGATCTGATCAGAAATGTATAATTACAAAAACTGGAGAACAGCACATTGCTAATTTTATAGGATAGCCACACAAAATGGAGATTTGGGATGACGACACCCTGTAGCAGCTCTTGGGGCATCCTAGCATGTACAAGATGTTTAAATGGCCTTTACAATTTATATTTGAAAATACTACCCAGAAGATGAGCACAACCCTCATCCATATTGAGCAAAAATTTGGTCACCACAATGAATACGACTTTCAAAGACAAAAAAATATTGTCTCTTGTCTCGCTGACCTTGCTTCCCCAATATGTCACTTCCATCCTTCCTGGCCAAATGTCCTACATTTCCTCTCCTTCCTCATTAGCACAAAACCTCAATCCTTCCTATTGTCCTAACTTACCCACACAAGTTCCTCTGCCACATCACCAAGGACAGTTTTTCCCTGATTATAGCCCCAACTTTGGCAAAGCTGTCATAGTACCCTCTCCAACCCAAATGCATTCTTTGTCCAAACCCTTTTTTGCAATAAGAGTTATCACTACCCAGAAGATGAGCACAACCCTCATCCGTATTGAGCAAAAAAGTATGTCACCACAATGAATACCACTTTCACATACATTGAAAATATCCTCTCTTGTTTCCTCAATATGTCACTTCCAACCTTCCTGGCCAAATGTCACATGTTACTAATGAGGAAGTAGAGGAAACAATTCACCTCCTAATGGTCTGGGGGGAGGGACTAAGTCTGCGGGGATCGCCATACTTAGAGGAAGTCTCTTCACACTGGATTCTGTTCAGGATTTTGTCTGGGGCAGATTGCTTCTCGTAGACGGCTCTTGGGCGGGTGAGCCTTCTACTCAGAGTGACTGATCACGATCCTGTATAAGCGCAAGGGGGACAGATATGACTTTAAAAATTGGCGGCCCATCTCTCTCCTGAACGTGGACTACAAGATCCTGCCAAGGTACCAGCCAACAGGCTAAAAAGTTGTCATTGGGCAGATTGTTCATCCCGATCAGACTTCTGGCATTCCTGGTCGCAGGATTGCAGACAACCTTGCGCTACTGAGACACGGTCCATTACATCAAAGATCGCCATGCACACGTGGCCCTGGTCAGTCTTGATCAGGAGAAGGCCTTTGATCGTGTTTCTCATGATTTTATGTGTAGGGATTTGTGTAGGTTTGGATTGGGCGATATGTATTGTTCTTATGTTAACCTGATGTACCTTGACATTTACAGCTCGGTGTTGGTGAACGACTGGAAGACTGACCCCTTTTCCATCATTTGAAAAGGGGGGGGGGGTGGAGGATGCACAAGACAGTAATGGGATTGTACGGGCTGCGCCTTGGACGGGGGTAACCAATCCCCTAAGTAAATGGTAAAAGTAATGGTCCACAGTGCGCTCAAGTACAATGGGGTGAGGCAAAATGTGTGGTATCCGCTATATATGATATATCTTGTATATTCACACGGTGGGCACTGCGTGGTGATTGGGATTATGCAAACAGACGTAACAATATCAATAAATGAACAGATGAACAGTGATAAACAGTACAATAAGGATGCATGATAGATGAACAGTAATACAGTGGATGATAAAATACGAATACGATTTCTTCTACACACAACATCCCATCATACCGGTCTTTTATTACCTACCCTGATTACACAAGAACCCCAAAAATCCTCCAGGCAGACCCATCATATCCGGAATCGGCTCACTCACTTCCAACCTATCACAATATCTCGACTACTTTTTACAAGATTACGTCACCAAACAATGGTCATACCTCAGAGACACCACTGTAGCCATACAAGCACTACAAACCTTCAAGTGATCACAAGATATGTTGCTAGCATCAACCAACGTCACATCATTGTATACTATCATTAATCACCAAACTGGCATCAACAGCGTAAAACACTTCCTATAATCCGAAGGTACACTACATCAGGACCAAGTTGATTTCATTCTAAAAAAGGTATAAACTTCATACTCACGCACAATTACACCTGGTTCGAGGACAATTATTACCTTCAGCATAGAGGCACCGCGATGGGCACTAAGTTTGCGCCGAGCTACGCTAACCTGTTCATGGCCAAGTGGGAAGAGAACCACATTTGGAATGGAGGGGAGCTCAGTGCAAACTTAGTGCTCTGGAAAAGATACATGGACGATGTTCTTTTCATCTGGAAAGGGGACCTATACTCCCTCAACAAATTCCTAGACTACATTAATGACAATGACAACATCCAATTCACCTCACAAATCAGCCAACAAAAAATAGAATTCCTAGATCTGGAGATTTTCATACAGAATCACTCTCAACACCAAAACCTTCCATAAAAAGGTAGACGTCAACAGCTACATTCTAGCCTCCAGTCATCATCACCCCAATTGGCTATCCAATATCCCTTTAGGACAATTCAAACAAATACGCCGTAACTGCTCCAATATCACTGACTACGACATACAAGGCGAGGCACTCAAGGATCGATTCTGTAGCAAAGCATATAATGCAGATGAAGTGGAGAAAGCCTTCTCCCACGCCAGGGAATTAGACAGGAACACTCTGATCTCATATAACAAAATGAATGACAATACAAAAGACACCTCGCCCAATGACATTTACTTCATAACCCAATATTCCACAGCAGCCAGAAAAATCAGTCAGACGATCAAGAAACACTGGAACATCCTCCTCAAGGATCCCACCCTGAAACAAATTCTACCCACATCCCAAAGTAGTGTTCAAAAAAGCCCAGGAGTATACAGAGGACGCTGGTCCACAATCACATACCTCCTGCAACTCTGAAAGAAAAACTCATCCACCCGACCTCTACATCCAAAGGCTTCTACCACTGCGGCCAGTGCACAGGATGCAAAAATATGCACACCAACACAACTAGACCAGTCATTAACTTCCAATCTAAAGTCACCAACCAGCAGTTCCCCATTAATGAATTCATAACATGCAACAGCACCAATGTCACCTATTTACTAGAGTGCACATGCAGTCTACAATATGTAGGAAGAACCATAAGAACATTAAAAGTTAGAATCAGCGAACATATCCGTAACATAAAGAAAGGGTTCCTACTGCATAGTGTTTCAGAACATTTCCACATAATCCATAATTCTAACCCAGAAGGCCTCAAATTCACGGTCATTAAACAGATTGAGAAAAACTGCAGGAGGGGGGGGGGAGGAAACAGCCTAGAAAGAAACAAGGAAGAAGCAACCTGGATTTACAACCTCAAAACACTAACCCCTAGAGGTTTGAATATTGATTTCGACCTCAAATCAATATCATCGTAAAATACTTTTCTCATCCCCTTCTTTATTAACCATTTCATCCCTGAACCTGATATCTGCCATTTGTGACCCTTAGTTATGTAGCAACACACCACCATTACTATTAACCTTCAGCTCTTACGTTCTTCACAACCATATCACTTGTGTGACACACAAAACCGCAAACATTATATATGCCCCCTTCTGTTACAAGGCGCCCTTATACCTCAGCTACGGCCACCCCAGGCATTCATCACTCACCACATAGGTCATACAACTCGCAGCAGATCGTATGCATAATTTAGCCTTATTTGAGCGAACATAAAAGGTCTCATCAATATAGGTCCTTCATTACAAACGTGGCACATTGTCATCTTTCCTTCCCGTGCCAGTTTCCACATGGACCCAAGTAAGCAAAAGACAGTTTTTTTCCCATAAATTTCTCGGTCAATACACATCCCTTATGATCGGAACATGAGATCACTCCCCCACCATGTTAACCAATCACCTCCGAGAAAAATCATCCAAAGGCATACCTCACCTTTAAAACACCGCCACAATCAAACATCCACTCCTTGAGAAAGTCCGTAAGGAAGAAACGCGTCGGAGCTATTCACTCCAACAACCTATACATTACTACGTGCCTGTTACCAAGTGTATTTATGCAAGTCCAACCTTTTTCCATCGCAATAAATTGTTTAGCAGCACTTCACTATGTAGACTTGTTTTTCTTTATCCGAGCACCACAGCTCCGCGCATGCACGGTAATAGCTGCACACAGACACCCGGTCAAGAGTAAATCGCGGATACTGCAGCGTCCACCGACCATCGATCAGAGCACGCATCTCTGACTGCACCCAGCCGCCTCGGGAAGTCCTTACCGCCTACACCACGACCTGCCCAAGCAGCCACAGTCACACAGCGGGAAACTACTAAGCAGCCAACTGAACTGCAGAATCACCTGCCGAGCGCACTCTTAAGCAAGGTAATTGCAACCACCTATACAAATCAGAGGATAATTGCAGCACCTGCTGCTACACAGCCATCCCTGGCACACACCAGCTCTTACCACAAGCACTGGCATTCCTTCCCAGTCACCTGGGACTTTTTATCATCATCATCATCATCCACTGTATTACTGTTCATCTATCATTCATCCTTATTGTACTGTTTATCACTGTTCATCTGTTCATTTATTGAAATGGTTACTCCCTTTTCCATCATGTCTGCAGCATGGTTGGCTAAGTGGTTAGCACTTCTGCCTCACAGCACTGGGGTCATGAGTTAAATTCCCGACAATGGCCTTGTCGGTGTGGAGTTTGTATGTTCTCCCCATGTTTGTGTGGGTTTCCTCCGGGTGCTCAGGTTTAATCCCACACTCCAAAAACATAGTAGGTTAATTGGCTGCTATCAAATTGACCCTAGTCTGTCTGAGTGTCAGAAAATTTATACTGTAAGCTCCAATTGATCGGGTGATGTGAATGAGTTCTCTGTACAGCACTGCGGAATTAGTGATGCTATATAAAAGTGGTGGTGATGTCTGGGATCAGATAAGGCTGCCCTTTTTCACCTCTTTTTTTTGTTTTTGTATAGAGCTCTTTGCGATGTGCATCAGGCGGAATCCAGAGATAAGAGGCATCACCGCATCAGGTCCAGACCGACTAGAGGCCAAGTGTTCACTCTACATGAATGTCACTCTTCTGCGCTGACCAGCATTCAGTGACAACACTCGTCCAGACCTGCGAGAACTTCGGCCGAGCTTCTGGGGCAAACATCATCTGCAGGAAGTCAGAGGCAATGCTCTTCGGGCAGTGGCACCTGTCATCCCCCGCCACATTCCTATTCACAATCAAGTAGGACTTCATCAAAATTCCTGGAGGTTGGTTTGGTAGATGGGAGACGGCCCTGAAGTGTTGGAAGAGAGACTGGCGACAGTCAGGCAGATAGTTGGCTTGTGGAGCCTCAGAGACCTTACCATCGAAGGGAAATCACTGGTACTGCACAACAAGATTCTTCCCATTCTGCAGTACACGGCCCAAGCTTGACCACCTTTTGCTGCAGTTACCATCATGAGGACAGTCTACCACTTCATCTGGGGCTCCAAAATGGACAGAGTGTCAGTTATGAGCCCCTCAGAAGGTGGTAAAGGACTCCCAGATATCCCCATCACGCTGCAGGCCATCTTTGTCAGAAAGTTTGCTCTGTTGGGAAGTCCACGTCTCCTTTTTCCTCCTATCTATTTGGAGGACCCTTGGTTGGGACAACTCCTTCCCTTACAACTGGACTACACCTTGATTCTACCTGAATTTTGGACAATGTGTTTGGGAGCACCATCCGGAGGGACTTTAACCAGACTTGTGGAAGCCAAAAACTGTCCACAAGCTCAGAGTGAAAAAACATTATGGAGTCTGTTCCAGGGCTCCCTGTTGCTACCCATGTGGGAGAATGTGGCCTCTAAGAAGCTTAATAGACAAAAAGATATTGCATGGATTGCTATGCAGGTGGTTCTGCCTCAGGACATTCATGCACTCCTGGAACCTGTGCAGATATGTGCACTGCCCCTTTTGTAATGACCAGAAGTGAAACAGCACAGCATATTTTTTGGTACTGCACAGGCACTGTTGG